>NC_090935.1:624571597-624874627 GCF_040938575.1 Ambystoma mexicanum
AATTGCACTGTAAAACTATGTTTGTAAGATGCTGGCTTTCGTTGTGCACCGCCAAGTTAGATCAAGGTGGTAAACCTTGATGTGAAGGGGAGAGAATTATGTCATGGAAGATATATGTCCTGGAATTCTTTGTCTTTTTAAAAGTAATTTCCCTCCATTCTGCTTTCCTTTCAGTTTTCCTCTCAGTTTTGGTCCTATCTCCAAAATGGGTCAAGCTTTTCTTGTGTCACTCCTTTCTGAATGTGGGTTGTGGCTGTGTGCCAATAATCTGGAGATTAAATTGACACAGTTGATTCAAATGAAAAGATGTTTAATTTGTGCTTCCAGTTTTGATCAAGATTCTTAACCTCATTGCAGATGAAGTCCTTTATTTTCGAATCTGTTCATCACATCACATTCACAACCTTTCAAACAGCTTTTTACTTCCCCAACATTTTTCGTTCTAATTCTGCATTTTTGTGCTGTCCTGTTTACTTCCTTTGGCAACATCTGCTTTACTTTTTCCATGTCCCAAGATTGCCAGCACAAGAGTTCTGACTTTTCCTCCTTCTTGTGGCACTTTCAACAGTGAATATGGTCTAGCCTCAGGAGCTTTCCCCCCAGCTGGAAGACTTTATGCATGCCTCTCATACTTTATCAGATGCCCACGTCTGGGTGGCTATTCGGTCCCATATATCCTATAATGCCAAACACGAGTTACTTTGCTAACAGTTTTTCATATATCTTTGTTTCTATCACCCTTCAGGCTCAATTGCTTTGAGAGGTTCAGCAGCTGTCAGGTTCACATGCGCTCAGGGTTCAATCCGCTCTCAGGTTTAAGTGCTTCCAGGATTTCATCACAGCTCCTTTCCAAGTGCTCTCTGTTTCAGCTCCTTTCAGGTTCACGTGGTGTTAGTGTTTCTGCAACTCTCAGATTCACGCATTACTAGCTTGTCTGCACCTATCAGGTTCATTTGTTTTAGGGTTTCTGCACCTCACAGGTGCAAGTACTCTTGTGGTTTGAGCTCCTCATTTGCCCTTAATGCTCCATTGTCCACCCATCCTCTGTTGCTGTCACTGTTTTGAATTTCCTCTTTGAACTGTCCTTGGCATGTTGGTGGATGGGAGTACCCTCACTTGCCTTCACTGGGAAAGATCCTATTGCAATCACGGGGCTCTGGTGACCTTAACGTTCTGTGTGTAATACTTGCACACTCCACCATGCAGCCTGCACTCCTCCCCCGCTCACAAGTAAGCCTCTATTCTGGCTGTGGTACTTATCTGTGGGGCTTGCCAGCCAACCTCCTTTTAAACCTTCGCTTAGATACTCACTCCATCCTGCCAGGCTAGGAAAATATGGAGCAAGTCCGAAGATATCACTGGGCGTGTTAAGATAAACTGCATTGCTGGTTCACCAATCCAGGCTCATACATATTGGCTGTCACACTGATGGTGGGTTTAGGCCATTATGTAGTTTTGGCTGTCAGGTGGCATTCATTCACCACCTGTAAGTCAAAACTATTACTTTGGAGTACAGATAGGATGGCGATGACATGTGAGCAGCGACACACAGCATGATGGGTGTTTGGTCATTTACCCACCCATTGACTGCCCATGTCCATGCTAAACCCTTAGGCCATTCCCACTGTGAGAAACCTGAGGGCGTTCTCACAAGTATTCCCCAGGGATCAGTTGATCAGGTGGCCAGGGAAGGGCTATCACTCTTCAAGCCCAACCCTAGGGGGCGAACAATCAAGGGAGGATTACCTAGGCAGGGGGTCCTTGGGGACTGCGGGGAGAGCGTCCGAAGGAGACACATGGTATTCCCCCATACCGTGCCCAAATCCATCATGCCCCCACCCCCTCTATGTTCGTGGAATATGTCAGCCTAGTCCGATTCCACCCCATGACCATCCCTCACGAAAAGGGAAGATAAAATATTGTGGAACATCTTCGGGCCACATTTTGCGCTTTATACATTTTGAAATAAATAATACATCTAGGGAGACCAGACCCTTCTAAAACTCTTAACACTAACCTTGTCTCTCCTTCCTCAAAAAACAGAATATATGCTGGGAACCCACCCTTTTCCTGACAGATATCCCCCTGCAGTAAACTAAGGGAATTAACATCACTCCCTCACCTTAATGGGACACAGCAAGTCCCCACACCTGGTACTTACAAGAGGGTGAGACAATTTCAGACTCCCTCAGTCAGTCCGGTGTATTGCCAATCTCACCCCATCTCCCCCTCCCCATTTCCAGTAAGTACTGGGATGAAGAAGAGGTGATCAGGAGCAATGAGGATTACCCATAGTAACAGCATTGGGATGCAAAGGGAGGCCTACTATATTGTACCATTAGGCTGTCCGTTTAATAGTCAGCCACTCTGTCACAACTGTGCACACCTGACTCCACTTGACTCTCCAATGCCCTATAAAAGGTGTGGTTCTGTCAGAGGTATGGAGCGAGCTGGGTTTGCTGGATGGAACCTGGAGGCCAAGGAGCAGAAGACTGCAGGAGCCCGGGAAGACCAGTGGATTGCGAGATGCCGAGATGCTGGCCCGGTGTGTTTTAGTGGCTGCAGCGTGGTGGGGAGCCGTGTCTTCAGGGCGCCACAGCGGGACGAGTGGCAGGCTATTTTTTTGTGTTCAGGCAAGTGCTTGTTCCCTTGGGACCATTGCCGGTCCCAGGAGTGTCTGAGGGGCATGTGTTGAGAACCTGACCCCAACCTAAAAACCCATTAAACTGCTTGCCAGTGTAACGCTGCTATTGGGCAGTTTCGTAAGCAGAGAGAAACTCAGTAGCGTGCTGGAGCGGGAGCAGAAGCACTAAGAGAAGTGAACGGCCCGGTGAGTGAAAAGCGGGAGTAAACAAAGTGAAGCAAGATAAAGGTGAAAAGTGAGAGAAAGCGAAACAAGAGAAAGCTGAAAAGCAGAGCAAGAGAAAAGGGCACTAGCAGCACGGAAATAGAATGATACAATGTGTGCTGATGGCGCGGAAACAGCAAAGAGCTGGTGCTAGCGACCCGAAAGTGGGAAAGAGGGTGCGAGCGACCTGAGACACACAGAGAGTGCAAGAGGCACGGTAATGGGAAATGAAGGTGCAATAACGTACGATAAAAAAAGTGTGCAAGAGACCCATAAAGGGGAAAAGAGGGTGCGAGTGTGCACAACAGAACAGAAGGTGTGCCTGCAGCACAGTGAAGTGCAAAAGAACAGAGTGAAGGAGGCACAGAAGCAAAAAAGTGCCAGAAGAAAGGTACAGAGAATAAGGAAAGGGGTTAAAAGTCAGAGTGGTCACGCCTGGGAGGAGCAAAAATTCCAGCGTTCTCGAAAGTCTCTGATACTAGCCCAAGAGAGAACTGGACATCCTGACAAGGAGAACCTTCTTTGCTTAACGACCAAAAAGGGCCTAAGCTTGGGGAAGTGAACCCTGAAAGGCCCACAAAGACGTGAGCTTTATAGGAGAGGCCTGGACTTGGGCAAGGGAACCTTGAGAGGCCTAACGGGAATTGTCTTTTTGTTTGAAACTAGAAGGATAGAAGCTTGGGGAAGGGAACCCCAAGAGAGGCAGAAAAATTGTGAACTTTATTGGTTTGCTGCAAGAGCCCTACGTGGAAAGTTCTGAGGGCAATTTTTTTTTAATGTGACTATTTTTGAACAGGCAGAACTACACCTATTTGTAAGACTGCCTGAAACCAGCTGTGGTTTATATTTACTTTGAGTCACCATTTTTCCTTTAAGAAGATCCCCTTTCACATTTGGGTTAAGAGTGAGGGCAAGCATAGGTTTGGGCACAGACGAGCTTTGGACTTACGGACATCAACTGTCCTTAGAAGCATCAGTTGGGGGAACAACCCCCTGAGAGTTAGGGCCAGGTAGGCATCACACTAACCCCTCAAAGTTTGCCAATAAAGGTTTTCAGACTGTAACCTTTGAGTCTGTGTCTCTCTTGATACCATGCCTGTCTCACACCATCTACTACATGTGCCTGTCTGCCCAAAACATCCTCCTAAGAGCACGCAGAACTCACTCTGTCAACCAACGACATCAAACCTTGACCCGCCAGTGCTATTTCTAAGCTCCCTTCTCAGAGTTAATGTCTTAACTGCAGCTGTAAATGTGGTATTGGTGTCATTAAATTGTCTTAACCAAGTGTGCACTCAGCAATTTGATTTACGTCCTTTCCTTGTACCAATGTCCCGTCAAAAAGAGGCATGGAAAAAGCCAACAGTTTTGAATTGTTTGTTCATATTAGGCACTTGCCAGACATTACTATCGTAAACCCAGGTAATCGCACTATTTTCCAGAAGGTGCTATTATTTGCCCGGTTAGTACCATTATGCAGGGCATGGAAAATGCCTATCCCCATGCCAACACATAAGACAAAATGTATTCCAGCACTTGTCTCATGATGTGTCGTAATGACAGAATGTGAATATACTAAGCAGATGTTAAATCAAATTATTTTGTTGAAGGTTCTGCATATTTTCGAAATGTCTTTGGGCTGAGCAAATGTGCCCAGACGATTAATGACAATTCAAGCAAAATAATTCACCTTGTGGGTGAGTTATCAACGAAATTGTGGGTGGGAAATAGGAGAGAAAATTGGCTGCAAGTGTCATTTCATGGTGTGCATTATTGACCTCGATTCAAGACAGACTGGTTCCTGTGGTCAATTGTGCGCATATCCTACAGTTTGGACATGGGCATTTGCAGATAAACCAACTGAGGTACTTTAGGTAAAGGCACAAGCCAATAGATTAAGTGGTATGACTTTATAGTTACAGGAACACATCTGGGGAGATATGTCCCGGAGTGAGTAGCGAAGCATTATATCTTCTCATACTACTCAGTGTGCCCACGTCAAGTCCATGGAGTACTATTGCATGTTAAATTCCCTCTAATTTTATTTAATGAAGTCCATGAGTGATTGGAAAGGGGGTTTGTGGTTGTTTCAGTGTATGCAATAAAATGCTGAGAAGGCTAGACTTCATCTTAATCTAGTTTATAAACAAGGTACACAATCACACTGCGCCCAGTCCAGCCCATTTTCTTTCATAAAACAATCAAATTAATTTGAGGTTGCATGTTTGCAGACTTTTTAATTGTTGTCATGAACAGCCTCATTATTGATCACAAGTAGGTCTCCTCCTGGGGAACTAGCAACTTGCTTATCAGAGTCACTATCTATTTCTGAAGTTATTGGCGACGATGCTGCACTGCTAGTGCGCGATCTAGAGACTTCATCAAATTTTGGTTGATATTTATACACACGATTATCACGATAGTCTCCATCGTCCCTTGAACATTTTCTAGACTTTCTCATCTTAACTTCGCCTTGATGTTGTTTTAGGATTTTATACATGGTTTTATAATTTTTATCAATGGTTGCACTGAGTACATCAAATAAATCAATTTCTCCTTTGAGAGTCTCAATTTGTTTAACGATCCGAGTATGTTCTCGAGTTGCATGTTCAATAAGAAGTTTTCTCATATTGTTGGAACTTGCCGTTAAGTTGGCTTCCCACTCTGACGCCAATTCACTATCCAGAGGATCCTCAAAATCGGGTAGAATTTATATTCTAAAACCCCGTTGAATTTTTTTTTCTTGTAAGTATTGCTGCAATGTAGTATTTTCCCAAAACGTATTTATTTCTCTAATACTCAAACGTTCAAGCTTAATGAATTTAGATCTCAGGTCTTCTTTTTCTGTTGTGTGTCTTTTAAAGGGATTGAGAGTAGAGCCTCTCGGTGCAAATAAAGCTTTAATGTCATCATCTCTAGTAAGGATGTATTCTGCCGCTTCCGCCATAGTATGCGGGTATGAACGAGCAGCTGCTGGGTGCCCGGTGCTTTAGAAAGAAGGAAATAATTGGCAAAAAGGCGCCTTTTTGCCAATTGTTTCGTTCTTTCTTAATTGAACGTTTGAGTATTAGTGAAATCAATACGTTTTAGGAAAAGACTACATTGCAGCATTACTTACAAGAAAACAAAATTACACGGGGTCTTAGAATATTAATTCTACCCGATTTTGAGGGCTATTGTGCATGGGCAAGCCATCCAATATGGATGTGGTGCAGGGAGATCATAGCGTTACGAGTGGGGTTGGAAAGGGTACAGGTAGGGGGCGTGGATTGTTGTACCCAACACCTCTTGATTGAGCTCTGCGGTCTGAGCTAAAGTACAGTAACATGAAGGCATGATCCAATCATGATTTGTGAACAGCTTGGTGGGTAGGAACAAGGAGGACCCAGAGGGGCATATCTGCCCATTGCAGGCACCGAACTTCCTGACTTCAGGGCCTGCGTGTGACCTCTGCTGGAGCTTGTGGCTGTGCTGCCCTGTTCTGGATCAAGGAACTGCGTGGAGGATGCAGTGATTAAGCAACCAATCCATGAGAGACCGCTTTGGACCTGAAGAGGGGAGCTGAACTTGCTTACCACCCCCGGAGGAGGTAAGGAGCAGCTGGCTCCTGTCTCTGTGCTGGTGGGTGGGACCTCTCGAGCCCCAACATGCCAGAGTTTGCTGAGAGAGCGCCCCTTCCTGATACGCAGCGGGGCCAAACCCCCAGGCAGCCTGTGGTGTTGGTGAGATCGGCCTTTCGAACTTCAAGTTTGGAAAGGAACTGGGGTGAGGAGGCTCGTGGGCAGACCTCTCGAGCTCTGCCATATCAGAGCATATGGGGAGAGCCCCCTTCTGATACCCCTTATCCCCCTTGACCCACCGGGTAGCCTGTGGCGCCGGTGAAAGTGGCCCATCGAACTTGAGGTATTTTTTTGAAAATATGTTTATTGGCCTTTTTAAGTCATACATAACATAACAATTGGTAATAGTCAGCGTCATAGCGCCATTCTTGAGTTTGCAGTACATATTAAATTAACTCTATAAACAAGTAACAAACACGAACTGTCTTCTTGCATTTTAACAGATTGTAATCTCCACTATAGTTCAGAAGTATGTTGGTGGTGTACCGGTGCCCATTATTTGGGTGGTTGCAAGGGCGAGTCGGTTTATTGTACTCCTTCTTCAGTGTGACAATTAGATTTTCAGCAGGTGCGCCTCTTCATGGAGGCATGTCGTCGGATGGGAGGAATATGTCTCTTACTATGAACTTCCATGCCTCAAATTTGACATTGGTGTCTCCATCTCCCCCAGCAACCCCCGTGCCCCATGCTTCTGTTTCTGCAGCTGCCCATCGTTCCATTTCCCTTTTCCACCGTGCATACTGTGGGCCCCTTTTTGATTTCCATGACATTGCTATTTTTCCTTTTTCCAGTATGCATGCCATGTCCATTACCCTCACTGTATGTTTGATATTACTCAGTCTGGGGTGCGTGCCTAAGAGGCATTCTTTCGGGGACCAAGCATATTGTTTAATTCCACCTTTCTTGCATGTCTGTTCGATGTTTGCCAGAGCAGACTCGCCTTCAAGCATCCCCAAAACATGTGCATTAGGTCAGCTTCATCACAGCCGCACCACAGGCATTGCACGCTTACCGTGTTTCAGTGCCCTTTCCCACTCGTTGTCGGTGATAGTTTCACCAATGTCCATTTCCCATTTCGTTTTTAGCGTGGTGCTACGAGGGTTGGGTCTATCATTTAATTTGGCATAGAGCCTTGACACTGGCTTCCATCCATCACTCAAGTTATACAGTTCAGTCACTAGGGGGTTTGTTATTGGCTCAGCTGGCCAGTCTTCCCACCTCCCTCTGGCCACGTGTTTGAGCTTCTGATACCACAAGAATTGTCCCATCGGCAACCCCTCTTTCTCATGAAGTGATTCCAATTCTCTGAATTCACCCTCCTCGTACATGTCCCCCCAGGTGTATATGCCCAGCCTTTTCCATTGCCTTATGGTGCGGACGTCAGTTAGGGCTGTTCCTGCCTCCGCCACAATTGGTATTTCAGGAGAGTAAGGATTCACCAGGTGTGTGATGGTTTTGACTCTTCCCCATATTTGTCTGCCTAATTTAACTAGCATTGGTGTATGCTGAGTGTGGTCTTGCGGTATCCACAGTATTTCTTTCAGATATGCAGGTGTGATTAAGTCCCGCAGGAGGCCCGTCTCGTTAGTGACGTCGTCCGACAGCCATCTGGTGACGTGGCTTAGTTGAGCCGCCAAATAGTATCTTTCGAAGTCTGGGAGCTGTATGCCCGCAACTCCATGTGGTAGGTGGTCAGTGCTAGTTTATGGCGTGCCTTTCCCCATATAAAATCTCGGATCAGGGCATCTAAATTTCGAAAGAATGTTGGTCTGATGTAGTAGCAAATGTTCTGAAAATAATATAAAAATCTTGGTAGGATGATCATTTTAACTATCGATGCCCTCCCCATCATTGATAGCGGTAGTTTGGACCAGAACTTCATTGAGTTGCGGAGTCCCTGTATTACAGCCATTGTGTTGTGCTCGTGCATGAGTTCTGGTGTATGTCTGATCTTGACCCCCAGGTACTTGAATGTATCCAGCTGCCACTGTATCCCCACCTCCGGTATGTTTTCTATTGTCGTCTCCCTAAATAGTGTGCAAAGTTGTCCAGTACTTCCAGGATTGTTGGGGCATTGTTCCGTGGGTCTCTCAAATAGAGTAGGACGTCATCTGCGTAAAACGAGATGATGTGATGCTTCCCACCCACTTGTATCCCTGCATGCCAGAACTGTTTCCTTATGTAGATCGCAATTGGTTCTAGCCCCAGAATGTAAAGCATGGGCGACCAGGGGCAGCCCTGTCTAGTTCCCCTCTGTATGTTCCAAGCTCTCAAGACCATTTTACCAGTTTTTACCCTTGCCGTGGGGTCTTTATATAATATTTTAATCCATCTCACGAATCATTCCCCAAAGTCAAATTCCCGCAGTACCTCTACCAGCCACTCCCAGTATATGGAGTTGAATGCCTTGATGGCATCTAGTGACATCACAGCTAGGTGTTCCTCATCCCCCTCTGTTTGTGCCATAATGTGTTGTAACCTGCGTAAATTGGCAGTCGTGTTATGACCAGGCACAAAACCATTTTGGTCTTCATGTACTAGGCTTCCTATCACTCTGGACAGTCTCTTGGCTAGAATGGTGGTCAGTATTTTGCTATCACAGTTTAGCATTGCCAGGGGGCGATAAGAGTCGCATTCGTATGTTGGTTTGTGTGGCTTGGGTATTGGGACTCTTAGTGTTTCTCTCATGCTTTTGGGTGGGATTCCAATCTCATAGGCCTCTTGGTACACCTCATGGAGTACCGGGGTCAACGTTGTTTCATATGCCTTGTATAACTCTGGGGGAAGCCCGCCCATTCCGGGGGCATTGCATGTGGCCAGGGATCTGATGGCTTCGGTGATATCCTCAAGTGTGATTGCCTCATCTAATATCTCTCGCTGGGGAGTTCAATTTCCTCTAAGGTTTTGTGTATATCTGTCAGTGGCACTGCGGTGCTGTGGGCATACAGTTTGGTGTAGAAGGCTGCAAAAGTGTCATTGATTGAGCTCTTTGTCGTTTGCACTCCCCCTTCCCCATCTTTTAGCATGGGCGTCAGGTGTTTTGGGTGCTCTCGTTTGCATAGCCATGCCAGCAATCTACCCTGTTCGTCCCCATTTTTATGTGTCCTAGTCGTGCGCGTTATATAGTAAAATTTAGCCAGCCGCCCCCATGCCAGTTGACAGCGTGACCTGGCCTCCATTAGGCTCTCTTCCTCTGTCCTGGACCCCAAACTAGCATTCTCTTTTTGCTTTATTTCCTCTTCCCGCTCCTCAAGCTCCCTCTTCAGCATTATTCTAGTTCCACCTGCACCGGCTATGATCTCTCCCCTAATTACCACCTTCAGGGCTTCCCACACTGTACCCCAGCGGTCCACGCAGCCGCTATTGATTGTGACATATTCTGCGAGCTTGTCCCCGAGCTCATCTTTGAAAGTCGGGTCCGTGAGTGCCTCCTATAGGCATTCGCCATAGCGGGATGGGGGGCCTAGGACCTTTCATTGCCCAATGCCTGAGTAGGGGCGAGTGGTCGGAGATCGTTCTGCCCATGTATTGTATTGACTCCACCTGTGCCAGGTGTGCCTTGTCGATTAACATGTAATCAATTTGCATGTAAAGGCTGTGTGGTGCAGAGTAGTACGAGTAAGCCCTGTCTGTGGGGAGGTTTTCCCTTGAGGCGTCTGCAAGAACTAGTTGTCCTAATGTGTTATTCAGTGCAGTTGGGCCTTTTCAGCCCGGTTCTGTGGGGGGTTCAGATCTATCTAGGCCCAAGTCCCTTACGCAGTTGGAATCACTGCCCCAGATGTAGAGGCCCTCCCGGTGCATAGTTATTTTGGGTTGTAGCTTATTGAGGTATGCTGTTATGCCATGATTAGGGAAGGATGTATGAACTATGCAGATCTCAACTTGTTCGATTTCACCCCACATTATCAGGTACCTCCCTTCCGTGTCTGCTTCGACCCCCATTAGCTGGAAGGGCACCCTGGGATTGATCCAAGTGTACACCCCCCTTGCGTATTTAGAGTAGGGGGCCCTGTGTCCTTGCCCACCCCAGTATTCCTGTAGCTTGGTCAGGGCTTCTGCTGTGAGGTGGGTCTCTTGGAGCAGTCCGCTTCGCCTTGCCTTTGTCCTTGGTGGATGGCATGCTCAATTAGGATGTTGTAGGATGCGCCAGCTAGTGGCAATAGTATGCCCCCAGTAGCGGGGGCAGGCCTGTGTTCCAATGAGGAGGAGAGGGGGGGCCCCAGGGTCCTGGGACTCGTGGTTTCCCCACCCTCCTGGGAGGTGACTGCACGCCACGGGACCCGTGTGTCGTGATGGCTAGGTGCATGTGTTCTCTGTGCGTTCAGGCCTTCTCGTCGAGCTTGGTCCCCTTTCGTCACCCCTCCCTCACTCCTGGACTGCCACCATGCTGCTCCTATTTCCAGGGAGTTGTTGCACCTCCTCCAGCACTCCTATGTCCATTCCAAGTCTCCTCCCGGTCGCAGTTCGCCGTCTGGGGTGAGTCCTCTTCAACTTCATGCTGCAGGGGGGGGGGCTCGCCTGCGTGCCCTAGTCAGCCTCTGCTGTTCGGGCATATTGTCTCCACCTCGTCTTCCTGGCACCGTCCACTTTGCTGGTCTCCGTGGTCCCAGTGCCGCGTCCGTGTCCTACGCTCGCAGCCCGGCTCTGGCCGTGCTCACTCTGGGCACAGTGTCGCTGCCGGAGCACCTACCAGCCACCAGTCCATTCTCCTGTGCACCCCTCCAAGCCGGGCAGGCTTATCCACAGTCTGGGGGCGGCGCAGGCCTCCCAGGATAGTATCGCTGCTCTCTGTGGAGCCTCGTCAGGGTTTTCTCCCTTCCCCCCTCAGCTCCGGCACGCGCTCTCCTCCTCCATTTTGTGCCGTCCGAGGGGGGGGATCGATTCCCAGGGACTTGCCGCACTTCCCTTGGTCCTTTTTGTCCCATTTTCAGTGTAGTGCTGCCAATCTTAGCACAATATAGCCGTCGTTACAGGATCAGTATGGAGGATCTCGGCTGGAGCTCTGTTCCTTGCTTCCTCACTCCATGCGTGCCAGACCATCGAACTTGAGGTATGGAAAGGAATTGGGGCGAGAAGGTAAGAGAACTATGTTTCATGAAAGTGAGAAGTCCCCAACATTAGCACAATGGTTTCCGGAATATTTTCCACCCGATTCCTCCTGCCCCAGCGCCGCCCGGTCCCCCTCCACCTAATGAAAATACCATTTACAAAAAACAGACCTCATCAAAAACGGACCTGGTGAAATGTAAAGAAATATTCTCCTTCCAATACGACTAGCGGCCATAGGTCCGCAGAGCATAAAGTAACAGACGTTGCCGAAATCGGACCCAGCTCTACACTGTGGCACTACATCGCACTACCATACATGGTTCGAAATTGTTGGGTGCTGGAAGCTATTTAGCTCCTGCTTGTTGCCTAGAAGAGCCTGTTCAGCTTGATAGCAACATATACCAGGAGCTACTTTTGGCTCCTTAGGCCAACTGATGTCGAAAACTCACACCTTTTGTCAATTTAACTGTTCCTGTTTTGGAAATCTATAAGTAAACATTAGGGCACACCTATAAAACATTCTATAAAACATTTAAAGCATAAGGGGTCGTAAATAATGCACAAAATTATGTTTGCGTCTAATGTTGAAGTTAGATTTGCGGAATGTTATGTAGTAACTCCTCGTTCCCCTGAGGCAGCACTTGGCCACTGGCTAATGCTGGATACCCCGAAGCTACTTTTAGCTCCTGCTTATCCAATCGTAATTTCGATCCCTGACCTTATCTCTGTGTGATCTGAAATACATAAAGCAAAATGGCCTAACACACTAAACACTCGAAATCTGGTGATGTGTTGACAATGATGTCAGTGCGAGGCCAAGCTAAAAACATGACATTGCCACTACAGCACAGATCCACGCTACACCTCTCCCGCCTATGAACTGCCTTCATATGAAAATGTACATTCAGAACCTCCTGGCAGACCTCCAAACAGAAATGCATAAACAACTCACGGAGGTGGAACCCTGATCCCAGGAGATGGAAAGTTCCTCTTCTTAACAAACCTATGACATTTCTCAGCTCCTGAATAGAGTGGAAACCCTTGAATAATATCTGCATATCTCTTCTGGCAAAGCAGGAGGATATTGAAAATCACTCATGAAAAATAACATCAGGATTCAGAGAATGCCCAGAGACATTCAGGACCAAAACCTAGAAGCTTACATCCAAGAACTCTTCCGAGAAATCTTATCACCATCTGGAAATGAGGGCTCATTCAGCTAGACCGAACACAGTCTATTCCGCATTCCAAAAAGAGAGGAAGCACTTCCTTAAATTAAAATGAAGATTTCTGAAGGCCAGATCAAAGGGCTCAATCACATTTCAATCATTTAAAATCATGATCTTTCAAGATCCTTTCTAAATGCAGATCCTTATGGGAAGTCACAGCCTAGCTGCAAACAAAGGCAATCAAATATTGCTAGCATCCACTTAACATCCTTGTACAAGGGTTGGGTCTGATCCGTATCTACCTCTTTGTGATACTGAAGCTCTGTCCTGATGCTTCTGAAAGACTCTCGCGCTCAATACCTAGACTGAGCGGATACAGACCGAAGGATGCCTAGAGGATGGCCCTGGGCAACCAAGAAGATACTGGAGAAGAAGTTCTCAGAGAAATTGAAAAAACCTGTCACCTTCCTCAGACTCTGCTGTCCCATGACCTTAGAGAATATTCTCTGGAAACTCGAAGATCTCGGCTCACCACCTCATCTCTGATTCAAGAGTTCAAGTTTATTATCAATGATAGGCTACTTATGATTATTTTTAACATTACAACCCATTGGTGTACAGGCAGTGGTAGTAGAAAACTTGTCCTCAAGGAGCATTGTTGAATTTAGTTATAAGCTCATCACTTACTCCTTTAGCTCCGTTTCCCTCCATTCTCTCCCTATCTCGCCTATTGTAATGTTCATAAATGAGCTCTCCAGCAGGGAATGGAGTTTTCTTTCCAAGTGATCCTATCAAGAAGACGACAGGTCTATCGACAGGTCCTTAGCACAGATATGCGACTGAAACAAGTTAACCTTAAACATTACTATGCCCACAAGGCACTCGTCTAATATCCAAATCACCTTACTTAACGTCCAAGGGCTAAACTCTACTTTTAAGTGCCTGAGGAATCTTCTCCTGTCTAATGCACCTAGAGACACAAATTGCATTCTTACAAGAGACTTCTCTTGTAAGCTGATGAACGTCGCTTAAGTTCCTGATACTTCCCATCTCACTTCTTTGTGATGGATGGATTTAAGAGGAGAGGAGTAGCAGTCCTGCTTGGTAATGACTTGCCTCTCTCCAAACAGCCAGTCCTTAGAGACCCATTGGGACGGGACCTCATGGTTAAGTGTCTGTTGTTTGGCCACTAAGTCACTATAATGATAATATGTACTCCTAATGAGAAACGTGACTCTTTTTTTCTGGATCCGATTCCTAGAATGGCCGCTTTCACAGGGCGATACTTGATAATGGGCACAGATTGCAATACCACCTTAAGCCCAGCAATTGACAAGGCACTCTCTGCAACTCATGTATATGCCCTTATGAGAGACCTGAATCTGATTTATGTCTGGAGACCCCAACATAACAGGAAATTTATATAGGACATTCACAAATAGATATGCTTCTGATGTCTTTCTCATTAGTCCCCCTGATTTCCGATTCTATTATCAGAATTTTAGCCCTTTCAGACCATGCACCCGTTGAGATTGCCCATATGAATCCCCCACCTAAATCCATTTGGCTATTGAATGACTCCCATCTAAAGGACTGTGGGCCTCATTACACGGAAGGTGGTAAAGGTTAACGGTCACCGGTAATTGTACCGGTGACCGTTAACCCTTACCACCTTACTATGAGGTCCCTTTGCGGGTTGGTACTTTAACGCCTGCTTTTTAGCAGGCGTTAAAAACCAACCCGCAAAGGGACCAGGGTGCTAATTACGGTACCGCAATTTGCGGTACCGTAATTAGCACCTTCCCCATTCCCATTATGCCCTATGGGGCAAAAATGGGAATGGGGATGGGCAATGGGGAATTACTGCCCCGCCAACCTTGGAATAGGGCGGTAATTCCCCTTTCCGCCAAGGCGGTGCCGGTATTTTACCGGCATGGACCAAGGTGCTAATAGCTAATAGCACCTTGGTCCACCGCCTACCGTGTAATGAGGCCCTGTGTCATTAGACAAGAAATCGCTGCCTTGATTAACACATTCTTCGATATCAATACCACGGAATACAGAGGGGAACTAATCTAAAACCAGCATTTATCACTTTGTAGCAAATGGAAGTCAAAGAATGAAATGTGAGAGAGCTCATAAGAATAATACTTTACTTAAGGCAGAGAGATGCCTTAAATTGCTAGCGCAAAACTAGAGGCCCATCTCTCTGAGTGAACAGCACAAGCATTTAGCCATAAACCGACCTATTTCTCCAGATGCAACAAAGCAATACATTATTGGCTTATAAATGACTGAAACCCCCAAATCAGTGCTATAGTCCCAAAATTAATGACCCTGGCGAGAACACAATATAACAAAGAATCAAAAAACAACAAAGCCCACCGATTCTTTACCCAAATGTCGAGTGGCCCCCTAAAACATCTGTTTCTGGAGGAATATCTGTAGAACATTTTCCCTCAATTAACAGGCCCCTATTTGATTTATTAGAAGCCCCTGTAAGTGAAGAGGCGGTGAGAACCACTGTTAAAAACCTTCCCTCGCACAAGGCTTCCGGACTGGATGGATTCACTCCTGTATGCTCTTCATATCAACCAATTTCTCTTCTAAATATAGAAGTAAAAATGTACGGGAATAGATTAGCCATCAGACTAGCAGACGCCCTCGCCTTCCTTATATACCAAGTCATTCTTATCTTCCCAAAATGCTCTTTAATATGCAAAACAGCCAAAACGTCACTGGTGTTATTGATACCACTTCACATTATCTTTGAAGTTCTTTCTAATCAATACAAACATACACTGTGTTAAGCAATCACTTTTATATTCAAATACACGACGTGCATTTTTTTAAACCGTGGCAAAAAGGAGGGTTGTTTTTCCCTTCAGAAAAGTAAAGGTTAAAAATGATGCATCATTTTACATTATTAAACGGATGTCTATGCTTACGTCAAGCACAGAGTTCCTACATGTGGCATTAAAATGATGTTCAGAAGCAAGCACTGATTTCCCTCTGCGGCCACACATTTCAGAGGTCTGTGGCTTCCCAAAAGGTGGAAGCATGAAATCGATCATACACAAGTTAAAATGGCGAAGACTAAACCTGAATGCCCAAGTGCACCAAGAAGTTTATGAAAGTATACCTAAAACTAAAGACAGGTGAGAACAACAACTGTGTGCCAAAGGTACACACGGTTTCACAGCTGTAAAGGTGTCTTGTAAATATATCCATTCAGCCCTCTTTACAGAAGCTGCTCAATGCTAAGCAGGCAGATGGAATCTGAGATGGGTGTATCGTGTCTTTGATGACATTATGCTGCATGCTCAGTACTACCAGGAGAACCAACTGCAACGTATGTCACACAATGCATAACTGGGACTTTTATAAGTAATCTTTACATACATTATATTTTAAATAAGAGGTAGGACTTTTACTGTTAAACAGTACTTCAGCAGGACATCTATATCTGTACACACACATCTGAAAATGTTCCTATGTATTGTACAGTCCAACTTTAGGGATTTAACAAACATTTTAAATAATATTAAACACAAGCTGGCAAGACCCATAGCCTAAACCACACCCACAAAGGTAATATTGTGCTGGAACACCCGATCCATTGCTAAGTTTTACTCTTGAAGGGTTGGGTCCTTTGAACAATTGACAAACAGCAATCATGTAACCAGTATTGAACACTTAATTTGTTATAACAGGTGCCTGCATTGTGCAGCTAATAGGGAATGCTCTTGCTTCCCACACATGAATGTTCAGGTCGCCCTTATCCATTTCTCCACTGTGAGAATGCACAGCCTCAGATTCCAGAAACTTCTCCAACTGTCTTTACTCTACTGAGGTGTTTATGCTCCGGCAGAGTTTACAAACATCACTTGAGATTTTGCCACATTTTAATGGCGTTCCAGCCCAAGGTATTGGAAGTACATCGGCTGCAGCAGGTAACTTGCCCTAACTTGCCCCGTGCTAACAGCAGAGCTGTAACCATGAGAAGGGGATTTATTCAACAGTTTTATAAGATGTGCCTGTACAACTTGCATATATTTCATATGTAAACTTTGCCATTTGACAAGACCGGATGTAGACATTTAGTCATGTTGCATTAATATTGCAGACTAGTCTAGGTGCTTCTCATAGGATGACAGCAGGCATTGTGTGAGGAAAACCAGATATTCTCCAGCATGGGGTCTGGCATGGATTCACATGCTCATTAATATTCCCCGTCGTCAGGCTGGGAATCCTCGGTAAAGAAAAAACCAGTATCAGTTTCGTTTCTGATCTGTCTTTCGTAGTAATAACCAATCACTGGTCTCTGCGTCATACTGACCACAGCCAATGACTGCCCTCTACCTAAGCACCGCCTCTGGCAGCCATCTTCAGATTTTTACCGCACGTTCATGTGTTGGGATCCTCGTGCTATTGCTCTCGAGCGTTAGTGCTATTTTTCGCGCTTTTTTCACAAAAAAACTTCGATTCTTTCGGTCAAAGAGCCTCAAGCTCCACCGATCCTACATCCGATCAACGGGGACCCGTGTCGGATTCATCTGTGCCCCTCAAGGGTGAAGATTTCGTCGAGCTACACTTCGGAGGAATCCAGAAGCTTCTCAGACCAGGAGAAGGGAAGCTCGACGCCCGGAAAGCTGTTCAGGGTCTGCCCTGGATGCCAGCTGCAGAACGTCTTCAAGGAGGACGAACACTCTTTCTGCCTTTACTGCCTTCATGAGGACAAGACGCACGTGGAGAAGGACTGTGCGTTTTGCGGCAACATGTCGGAACGGACCATGAAGGACCGCCATCAACGTCTCGCCAACTGGCTGGAGGGTAAGAGCCCGTCTGGCGAGAAGAAGAAGAAATCCGAGCGGTCTTCTAAGACCTTTGAGGGCGCCCCGGCGACGGGGGCCCAACATAAGGCCAAGCACCGCGAGTCCGCTGGCACCGGGAGCGCCGAACGTTCGGGCTCTACGGGCGCCAGGCAGGGCGCACCCTCCCCGGCACCATCAACCACGAGCCAACGCTCTGGGTCGGGTAAGAGGAAGGCCGAGCACCCGGCGAAGCTCCTGGAGAGGCCCCGGTCGAGCTCTAAGGCAGAGGAGGAGCGTGGCAGTGCCCCCTCCCTCAAGGATAAGGCGGTGAGCGCACCTAAGGTGGTGAAGGCCTTGATCCATCCGACCAAGCCCTCTATCGAAACGGTTGCGGCGGCCCTGGCTCAGCCTTTGGTGGCTGCACCAGTGGTGGCGACCTCAGGGCCCAGAATCTCCCTGCCTCCTCGGAGGGAGTCTTCCTTTGTGCCCATCGATAGAACCCCCGTGAAACCCTCCGTGGGGAAGAAGAAGGGGGGGCAGGGCGTCGTCGGAGATTCGGCCTCAACCTCAGAAGAGGAGCTGATCGAGGTCTTAAGCCACGGCCTAGGCGTGGAAGAAGGCCAGCCCGTCGGAATGGACCCCGACGCAGGTGACGACGACGACATCGTCGAGGATACCGACGGGGCCCCTGCCCGCCCGCCGGATTCCCCTCTGCCAGCACCGCAAGACAACTCGGCGGCCATTTTGTTGGCCATACAGTCCTTATGCTCCGAGATAAGGACGAGGCTACCGTTACCGACGGAGGAACCTCTCCCGTCGGGGGATCCAGAACCGGGACCTTCTGGTGTTCCCCCTACCAAGAAAAGAAGGATCCATCCACCACCTCCTTTTCAACCGTCGCGCCCCGTCCAGCCCTCCTCCCCGTCCACCCGAGGGGATGATACGGGGACTGACACGGCAGCGACGGGTACGGACGACGAGGCATACGACGAGGATTTTCCGTCGTCGCCTCCCACCAGGGCTTCTCCGCCCGACGAGATCGGATCTTTCCACTCCATGATCTCCAGGGCTTCCGAGCTTTTCCAACTCTGCCCTGAGGAGAAGAAAAAGGAAGGCTTCCTTTATCAGCGGCGCGAGGCCAAGAGGAAGACGGTCCTCTCAGTGCCTCTGTTGGACGACATTTGGGATGAGGGCCTTTCCCTCCTCAAGAACCCTTCCACGACGCCAGCTAGAAGAGACCGGTACGAGAAAAAGTACCGGGTCCCGGACACGGCCCCCCTGTGCCTCCGGGCGCAGCCTACCCCGGACTCCGTCGTCTCCGCGGCAGCCAGGAAGAAAGCGGGGGGGGGTGCGGCCTCCACATCGACTTCCCCGCCGGACGGCGAGGGAAAGAAATTGGATGCTATGGGACGTAGAGTCATCTCGTCGGCAGCGACGACGATTAAAGCGGCCAACGCCTTGGCTATCGTGGCCCGCTATGACAGGGAGCTCTGGTACAAGATAGCTCCCCTGCTGGATTTTCTGCCGGACGACAAGAGGGCGGAGGCCCTTGAGATCCTGCAGGAAGGTGAGGTGGCCTCGGACCACGCCATCACCGTGGCGACGGACATCGCCGACACCGGGTTCCGCCAGCTGGGCAACGGCGTTTGCCTTCGACGTCGTGGATGGCTCAAAGCTACGGATTTCCGGCAGGACGTCCAGACCAGAGTCCTGGACATGCCCTTCGACGGGAACAACCTGTTTGGGAAGACAGTGGACGATTCCCTTCAGGCCATCAAGGCGGATACTGAGACGGCCCGGGCCCTTGGAGTCCTGCAACGACGGACGCCCTTTCGGAGCGGCGGAGGCAAGGGCGCCTCCAAAGGTTCCGGCGGCGGTTTCGCTTCCTACCGTCAAGCGGCCCGCTCGTCGTCGCAAGAGGCCTACAGAGGACGAGGCAAGTCTAGCGGACCCCGCCGTCGTCGCCAAGGAGGTCAAGGCGGCAAGGCCGCGCCCAAGCAGGATTGAACCGGCCGTGGGGTCGGGCCCCCACCGAAGCACCCCGGTGGGAGGCCGGCTGGCGGGCTTCGTCAGCGTGTGGGAGTCCATCTCCACCGACCGTTGGGTGCTGGACGCCCTGGCCCGGGGCCACGCGCTCGAGTTTCAAAGAAGGTGCCCGCGCGTCCCCCCCGTGGCCAGGAAAGAACTTCACGTCCCTCAACTTCTCCTGGAGGTAAAGGCGATGCTCAGAAAAGGCGCCATCGAACTCGTCCCAAAGAGGCTTCGGGGCTCCGGAGTCTACTCGAGATACTTCCTCGTGAAGAAGAAGACGGGAGGATGGCGCCCCATCCTGGACCTGCGACGTCTGAACAAGTTCATCAAGGCGCAGAAGTTCCGGATGGTCACCCTCCAGCACGTCCTGGGTCAGCTGGAGGAAGGAGACTTCCTATCGTCGTTGGATTTGGAGGATGCCTACTTCCACATTCCCATCCTAAAGGGGCACCACAAATTCCTCAGATTCGTGGTCCAAGGGCGTCATTACCAGTTCAAAGCCCTTCCCTTCGGACTACGGTCGGCACCCAGGGTATTCACCAAGTGCCTCGCACCGGTGGCGGCGCAGCTGCGCCGCGAGGGGATTCACGTCTACCCCTACCTGGACGACTGGCTCATCCGCGCCAAGACGAGGGAGCTCGCCGGGGTCCACACGGCAAGGACCGTCCAACTCCTCACGGACCTGGGATTCTCCGTGAACTACGCCAAATCCCACCTGGTGCCCGCGCAAGTCGCACTGTTTCTGGGAGCCAGGCTCGACACAGTGTCCCTTCTGGCCTCCCCGTCGGAGGAGAGGACCAGGACCGTCTTGGGCAAGGTGCAACGGATGTTGGTGGCCGACGCGGCCAAAGTGAGGTCCATCAAGTCCCTCCTCGGGATGATGTCTTCCTGCATCTACCTCATTCCCATGTGCAGGCTCCGGATGCGCCCGTTGCAAGAATTCCTGGATGCGCGCTGGATCCAGACGACGGGCAGCTTCGAGGAAAGGATCAAGCTCGACGAGAGTTTCCGACGAGCGATACGGTGGTGGGGCACCCGCGCGCATTTGACGGCGGGCATGGACTTCCAGACCCCAGCCCACCAGGAGACCGTGACCACGGATGCCTCCCTGGAAGGGTGGGGAGCGCACACCGAAAATCTGCACGCAAGGGGACTCTGGCTCCCGACGGAGAAGTCCCTGCATATCAACGTCCTGGAGCTCCGTGCAGTGTTTTGGGCCCTCAGGTCCTTCCTTCCGTCCCTCAAGGGCAAGGTGGTGAGGATCTTCACCGACAACACCACCACCATGTTTTACATCAGGAAACAGGGCGGAACCAGGTCCCCAGCGCTGTCCAAGGAGGCGCAGGACCTGTGGCATTGGGCCGTTGCCCAAGGGATTTTTCTGGTGCCGTTTCATCTGGCAGGGATAAAAAACACCATCGCCGACTCACTCAGCAGGGAGCTGCGCTCGTGCCACGAGTGGGAACTACGGCAGGATCTAGTGGATCGCCTCTTCCGACGGTGGGGCACACCCCAGATCGACCTGTTCGCGACGGCGACGAACACCAAGTGCCGGAGGTTCGCCAGCAGGTTTCCCCAGACGAGGAGCATGGGCGATGCTTTCTCGTTCCCCTGGGAGGGCCTGTTCCTCTACGCGTTCCCTCCCTTGCCTCTGCTAATCCGGCTCGTCAACCAGCTCAAGAGGTCACGGTGCAGGATGATCCTCGTCGCACCTGCGTGGCCGAGGCAGATATGGTTCCCGGACCTTCTGGACTTGTCAGCGTCCCCGCCGATCAAGCTGCCGGCGGACGCGGATGTACTCTCCAGGGAAGGAGGCGCCATCCTCCACCACGACCCGAAGTCGCTGAACTTGCAGGCCTGGCTCCTGCAGCGCTAGAGTTTGGAGGATACGACATACCGGCCGATTGCAGAGAGGTTCTTGCAAAGGCCAGGGCGTCCTCGACTCTTAAATGCTACGGACACAAATGGAAGAGGTTCTCTGTCTGGTGCCACGCACAGAAGATTAACCCTCTACGGATTACGGCCCCCCAAGTACTGCCGTACCTGCTGACGCTGGCCAAAGCTGGTCTGGCACACGCGTCCATCAAGATTCATCTTGCTGCGATCTCCCGATACACCAGAACCACGGGGCGGACGTCCTTGTGGTCTCATCGTCTGGTGAAAGAGTTCATGAAGGGACTGTTCAGATCGTTCCCGCCGGTGAAGGCTCCGGCCCCGGCGTGGGAGCTCAACGTGGTGCTGACCAAGCTCATGGGACCTCCGTTCGAGCCTCTGCACTCGGCCCCGTTGAAGTTTCTATCGTGGAAAACAGCTTTTCTTGTGGCCATCACCTCCGCACGACGAGTGGGAGAGATCCAGGCCCTTTCCTGCAAGGCCCCGTACTTGACTTTCCACGACACGAGGGTAGTGCTCAGGACGCACCCCTCCTTCATGCCCAAGGTACCGTCGGACTTCCATCTCAACGAACCCTTGGTGTTACCTGTGTTCTTCCCGTCGCCTTCGTCGCCGGCTGAGAGGACTTTGCACTCGCTGGATGTAGCTAGAGCGCTGAAGTTCTACGTGGACCGCACGAAGGGTTTTCGGAAGACGTCACAACTCTTTGTGAACTTTGGACCTGTCAATCAGGGGAAGGCTCTCTCGAAGGCTTCCATTTCCAGATGGCTCTCCGGCTGTATCATGTACTGTCATCGGTTGGCAAACCGACCGCTGCCTGGCCGTCCGAGAGCCCATTCCACCAGAGCGATCGCAGCTACCACAGCGTTCCTTTCTGGTGTGCCCCTGCTGGACATATGCAGGGCTGCTACGTGGAGGTCGACGCACACCTTCACAAAGTTCTACTGCGTCGATCGGGATTCCAGGGAGGAGTCCAGGGTCGGCCAAGCAGTGCTGCGCAACCTGTTCGCCTGAGGTGAGCCTGGTGAGGAGGTAAGATGCTTAATGTTGAGTTTGATGTAATGCTTAATGTTGAGCCTTTGCCACCTCCTGTGGTTGTGCATGTGTGTACTGCTATGTATTCTTTATTCATGAGCATGTGAATCCATGCCAGACCCCATGCTGGAGAAGGAACAAGTTACTTACCTGTAACTGTTGTTCTCCAGCATGGGTCTGGCATGGATTCACATGCGAACCCTCCCGCCTACCCCTCTGCGGCTCTTCACTTGGTCATACTGCCACTTCACGTGCTTCCAAATCTGAAGATGGCTGCCAGAGGCGGTGCTTAGGTAGAGGGCAGTCATTGGCTGTGGTCAGTATGACGCAGAGACCAGTGATTGGTTATTACTACGAAAGACAGATCAGAAACGAAACTGATACTGGTTTTTTCTTTACCGAGGATTCCCAGCCTGACGACGGGGAATATTCATGAGCATGTGAATCCATGCCAGACCCATGCTGGAGAACAACAGTTACAGGTAAGTAACTTGTTCCTTAGCATTGAAACCAACATTTCGCGTTCCAACCGTCTCTCATTTGTGTCCAGTTATATTCATATCGCTACCTCTAAAAGATTGTTTTCGGACCTAACCGAAAGTAGACCATTAGCCGTAACAATTACCTCTAGTGCACTCGACTGAAGAAAACAATGCCTTCTCCAAATCTTCGGCAGCAGAGATCTGAAAACACTTTTTCAGCTAACACAACATAGAAGATGACCGGCTTGAATTAATAGATGGGAAGCAATACGTTTCTAATCCCTGCAACCTTAAAAACGTCTGTATAATGTTATGGAGCCAAAATGGGGGGTTGGGGGAAGGGGCATAGTTCGGACAATGTGGACAGTTTAGTGAAGGGGCATTATCTGGTGGGTTCTACGTGATTTCGTCGCCTGATTTTACATCGTGGGACTTTTCATCGCCACCCTTTCATCGCCAAAATTATTATTTATTTTTTTTGGGGGGCTGCGCACCCCTCCAACCCCCCCCCCTTACTTAAATAAACATACCCCAATCCGCAAAAACACCCCCCCCCTAAAAAAAAAAAAAAAAAAAATTGGCGATGAAAGGGTCGGTGATGAAAAGTCCCACGATGTAAATACAGGCGACGTAATGCTTATACACCATCTGGTGATGGTGCAGAGTCTGGCAGAGGTGGAGCTGGGGGGTGTGTATTCACTTATTTGGGCCTAACGCAGCAGAAAGCCTAAATATGCCACAGAATGTATCACGAAACAATGCCTTTATACAATCTATTTATGGTGCTATTATGATCCCAAGTGCCTGCATAGCTTCATACCTGATTTTTCACTGATATGCTGGAGAGGATGTGAAATGACTGGCAATATGGCCCACATTTTGTGGGTGTGTCCAAAAGCTCAATTTTTCTGGAGAGAGGAATTATCTAAATTCAAAGACACAACCAGGTTGATAATGTGACTAGGCCATCATTCCTAGTGCTAGGCAGTACAAGTCATGATCCTTTGTGGCCAAATTGTGGAATACCTGTGCGATGGAGAAACTGACATCTATTTTGAATGTGACCCTGCCCAAGTTTCAGCATGAATGGGATCCTGTTGCTGACTTCTGTTCATCCACACTGACTAATATCTTTTAGACATGTCTTGCTTAAACCCATATCTTTACTTTGAAATAGCTCTTCAATGTGCAATGATATTTACTTTTCACTTTATATAGTACTGACAAGACAGATCTCGTCTCTGTAGTTTTCAACCTAATGGCATCTTGGTTATTCTATTAAAAGTAAAATAAAGTTGAGGACAGAAAAAAAGAAAAGGGTGCTGGTAGACCATTACCTACCCTGTGAAGTTGGGTGAGGGGGGCTGAAAATGAGACCCATGAGGTGTTTGAAGCAGTAATCCAGCCTGCTGATGACAAGGGTGAAGATTAGTCTTCGCAGAGTGAAAGGTAAGATATGGTCAGAGTTTACAGTTATTCAGGAGGGTACACCTAGCAGTCTTAGTGGAGGTAATGAACTGTTCCAGTTTCAGATCACTGTCAGAGAAGTCCCTACACCAGGTTGCAGATCACGGGACATGATATGAAGGGGAGATAATATAGGAGTGGATCGAAGAGAAGGGATGAAGCATCAGCAGCTAGGCGATCATCTCTGTTAAAATTAAGGCTGCGTAGAGTTAACTCTTAGCGTATGGTGGCTAGGTGGTCTGTGGTTAGAATGATCTGAGGCAATGGAGGATGAAAGGGGGAGTGATGAGCATTGTTGAGGAAATTAAGAGACATGGATGAGCACTGTCCCCATGGATTGGTAGCTGCAGAACTATAGGCCGGAGGAGATCAGTGCCTCCATGTGTTTCCAGGTTGTTCATGATACAGCTGAGTACCATACGCTCTATGATTGTAGAATAATGAGGAAGGATGCAAACCATTCAATAGTTAGGATTTGTTTCAGCCAGCTGTATGTTTTTATGAGGGGTACTCTCTGTAGAATGCAAGGAGAGGTTTAGATGCATTATTGTTCTTGGTTGTTTGTTCTTAGCAGTTGAAATGCAGGGGCGGGTGGGGGGTCCATGTTGATTTTGAGAGCAGGAAGGAGTGAAAGAACAAGCATGGTACTGGTGCTTAAAGAGAGCAGCGAGAGCTAGATTGAAGGCTTTGAAGACCTTTTCAATTGAGACAGTAAGAGGTGGTAGTGAGAGCACCTGGAGCAAGGACAGGACTGGACCGGCACCCTTCAATACGGGATGCTCTATTACGAGGTCCCCGCAAAGGACGTCTGGTTTGACCAGACGGGCCCGTTATTAGCTCCCTCCCCATTCCCATTGAGGCCTATGAGGGCTCAAATGGGAATGGGTTCCTTCAAGGAGGAATTACCAGGTCCTCCAAAGTCGGAATGACCCGGTTACTCCTCATTGAAGGGACCCGGTACTGGGACCCGGTATGGAGGCAGCCATGCCCTTATTAAGGGCATGGCTGCCTCCATACTCGTAATGAGGCCCATTCTTATAATTTATTGTGTCCATTTATTTTAGGTAATTGTTTTGGTGATTGGTTACATTATGTTAATTTGTTGAATCAGTTAGTTATTTTTGTTTTTATCTTGCCAAGTCAAGGAGGCTATAATTAAACTACCTCCGCCATCCCAACCGAACACATGTAAGCCTGCGTGCATGGACACATTGGAAAAACTGTTGAACACATATGTGATACCAACAGGTGACAAGAACCTTGATCCAGAATGTAGACAAGATATTCTTTTAAATTGTCTTGGTGGCAAAGGGCATAGAATATTTGAGAATTTGATGCAAATTCCTATTGTGGAATGGACAAGAGATGCATGCAATATTTACCAAGTGACTGAAAGAGCACTTAAGGAACAATTTAGCCCAATACAAAATGTAGTCCTGGAACGCCACTTGTTCTTTTCCTATAGCCAAGGTGTAAATGGAAAGATGAACATGTATGTAGCGACTCGATGGGCTTTGCAAAAGACTTTGAATTTGGATCTCTCAAAGAGTCTGATTCATGACCAAAGTGGTACTCTGCACCAACAATAAGAAATTATTGGAGAGACTTTTGTTCATCAGGGACCTCTGTCTAGAACAGACCATAACAATGTAAAAATGGCTGAACAATCAACATGGAGTATTGCCTGCAATGTGAGAGGGGAGTGAGTCAAAGACATACACGGGTACCCAAGTACTGAAGTCATAAGCAAAGAGAGCAGAACGCATATTCATGAGAAGAGGGGCAGAGAATGAGTGTTGAAGGCAAAACACAAGCTGTAAGGAGGACGTCCTTTGCTGGGGGGTGGGGGGACAGTGATCTCATTGCAAGTAATCCGAGATGCCGGCCAGGAGGACTACATACAACAAGTTTAGAAAGTGGGGTCACCTAGCTAAAGTGTGTAGAACTTGATACTCGGACAATGAAATGCATTTGGTAAGAGAGGAGCAGAGTGACATATTGATAGCCTCACTGATGAGGATGATCTTAAAGCACCACAGTGTGACGTTAGGATTTAGGGTCACAAACTACAAATGATGGCTGATTCAGGGTCTCGATAGACGGTAATTGGGGCAGAAGCTTATCCAAGGCGAGGGTGGGACCTCCAAGAATTATCAGAACTACTGATATAGGGCACAGAGCCTATGGGCTGGTGCCATTGACTTAGATGCACTACAAGTTGTATGTGGCAAAAAGCAGGTGTCTCTTTTGAATTGGTGCTACCAGAAATTAAAAAATATGGTTAGACCCCCAACACAATCGACCCAGTCATACAAGTAGACTGTGGCATCTGTGACAAGTTTCCAGACGTTTTCAGTTCTCAACTGGAGTGTCTTTGTGGCTTTCAACACAAAACAATTCTCAAAAAGGGGCCATAAGGTAAGACCATGTCCCTTAAGTTGAAGCAACAGTTGGAAGACGAATTTAGTAATGAAGTGATTGAGGGGATGCTGCAGCAGAGTTGGTCTCTCCAATAGTGAATTGCCAGAGAAAAGGATGGGTCCATTAGGATGTCTTTGGATCTTTGTTCTCTCAATGAGGGAATGCAAGTTGACCACCATCCCGCGGGGTCCAAGAAATTATATCTATATTGGAGTGAAAAAAGTATTTCACTACATTAGATCTATCTAGCGTGTATAATCTGATATAACTCCACTTGGATGTCATGTATTACTCATTTTGGGGTGCATTAGTTGAATGCTAATGATTTGTTATTTATGTAGCGCTGTACATAGAACATAGTTACATACGTTTATCATCCCAACCTACGTTGGTACTCATTTATAGACCTCGGAAGTATGAAAGGCTGAGTTGGCCTTGCTGGAATTTGATCCTGCGAACTGCAGATAACCCACAGATCGCAGCTGCAAGCGTTTAACCTGCTGAGCTCTTTTACTGGCCTTAGTTTAAGAGAACGTAAAACGTTTTCAAGATGATATCTTAATATTTGCAGACATCAGCCCACACGAGTGCCTGAAACAAGTGCTGACCTTTCTGAGACAGATAGAGCTAACTCTTAAGAGGGAATTTTTTTTTTTATGGTAAAGAAGGTCGCCTTTTAATAAATGATTAGGGTATTCGCCCAAAGCCCAGTCTGCAGTAAAAAGAGCACCTGCTCCCCAAGGCAATGTTGCATTATGTGCATGTTTGGGACTCGCAGAACATTTTTCGAAGTTAGTGGGGAATTTTTCAACTATGTGTGTGCCATTGAGAGACTTACTCAAGAAACACTCAAGGTTTGAGTGGTTGAGTGAACATGAAAGACTATTTGCACAAACGTAAGATGCCTGAGGGTTCGTAGCACTATATAAATGCGAATTATAATTAATATTAAGAACAGATTGCCCAGACTTCGACCTTGGGCTTGTTTAAACCTGTGGATTGCACAATCCCCACTACTGATGCAAGCAATGTGGGCATAGGTGACTCACACAGAAACAACAAAGTCAAGAGGTAATAGTGGCTTTTTTGCCACACGCACCTTGCCAGTTGCAGAAAGGAACTATTCCTCAGTTAAAAGAAGCTCTCTAGTATGCCGTTGGGCTGTTGAGCACTTCAGGGTTTTCTTGTGGGACATACCATTCACTATTAGACCATAAGCTGTTAGTATATGCCTTGATGGGACATAGGACCTGTAAGCCTCCGAGAATAAATAGGCGGGCCTTGTATTTTCAAGAATTCAATTTGGGCCCCAAGAACGTGGGTTGTCCGTCACGTTTTCCATTGGAAGTGGCGGAAGGATGCATGGAAGAGGACCATAGTAGCTCAAGTAGCTGTCGAAACTGTCATAGCTCTACGTACATGGCAGGGCATGGAGAATGTTTTCTAGATACACAATAAGAGACGATTCCTTGTCTACTGATGGAGAGTTGGCCTTTGCAAGTAGTAGGTATGAGGAACCAATTCCACTGAGATTGAGATAAATTATGGGACATCGTTAGTAAAGTCTGGCTGCTCTCCTGTGATGGTTTTGAAACAGCAATGGGTACCCTGGATTTGGGGTGTATGCCCATAACGGAAAGGTTTGCGGCTGAAAGACCGTAGCTTACTTGACCGTTATGGCCAAACAACCCAAAGTAAATGCCTCCCCAAGCATACCCTACAAATACATCTCCCCCCCCCCCCGGAGATTGGAGTATTGGGTAGAGAGTACACCCATCTTCTCTCCTATTCAGCTGGATTTTAGACCTGGCTTGGGAGCAGCAGAGCAAGCCCTGAATCTTTATTTGGTGGTAGCGTGTTCTTTATTTATCAAGGAGGAGCTATTTTTGGGCTTTCATGGATCTGAGCACTGCATTTGACTAGGTCAATTGGGTTAGGCTGTGGAGTGTGCTCAGATCCATGAACTGCTCTGTTGCTTTGGTAGATCTACTGGAGAGATTACACCTTTCTACAGTGGCTCATGTCAGGGGTGGAGTTGCTGGACAGTGTACCACCCCCTCTTTCAGGTGGAAAGTGGGGTGCGCCAAAGCTATGTTCTGGCCTCCCTGCTCCTTTGTCTTTACACTAATGGCCTATATGATCATTTACTGAAATCCTCAGCTAATTTTCCTAGGCTGGGTAATAGGCGTTTGTCCCTACTCGCCCATGCTGATGCTACAGTTCTATTAGCTCGCATCCCCATATCCCTACAATGCCTTGTTGATAATTACTCCTGATTCATGGATACTCTGGGGTTGAAGATAAATGCTGTAAGCCAGTCATAGTATCAAAAGAGACACAGGCTCAAAGGTAACAGTTTGAACACCTTTATTGCCACACTTTGTTGGGTTGGTGTAATGCCTAACTGGGCCTTAATCTAAGGGGGTTGTTCCCTCAGCTGGTGCTGCTAAAGGTTGTCAATGTCCATAAGCCCAAAATCAAAGTTCGTCTGTGTCAAAACCTATGCTTGCCCTCACTCTTGGACAAAATGTGAAGATGGGGATCTTCTTAAAGGTAAATTGGTGGCTCAAAAACAAATGCAAACCAAAGCTGGTTTCAGGTAGACTTACCATTGGGTGTAGTTTTGCCAGATCGAAATAGTCCAACTCAAAAGTAGCCAGGTTCAGCTTTGCCAGTTCGAAAAAACAGTTAGTTAAATTCAAAAGGGTGCCCTTGGATCTTCCAGGTAGGGCTTTTGCAGCAAGTCAATACAGTTCACAATGTCTCTGGGTTTCTTGGGGTTCCCTTCCCCAAGCACAGACCCCCCTGGTTCTAAGAAAAAAAGTCACAGTTCTTTCCAGGACTCTCACGGTTCCCTTCCCCCAGTCTAGGCTTCTCTGGGCCATAAGGTTCGCAGTTTCTTACTTCTCAACTGAGGATTCACAGTTCCTTTCAGGCCTCTCAGGGTTCCCTTCCCCAAGTTGTTTCAATGTAATAATAACCCTGCAAAAATGTTGCCTGGCAAAGAAGTTGGCAACCCCCAAAAACTTTTTTTTTCTCAAGTGGAGCGGGGGACACCCTCGCAACCCTTGCTCCCCTTCACCCCATATATATGGTCACCATATATAATGTCGCCACAACCTTTTCCCGGCTATATTATGTATGGCGACCATATATATTGGAAAGTATTATGTAATACCCCCCAAGTCTAGGCCTCTCTCCTTTAAACAATGTCCTTCGCAGTGTTTAGGGGGGCTTGTCAGGGTTTCCGTCCACAGCCTCAGGCCCTTCTTGTCTCAAACAAAAGTTCACCAAAAAGTTCAAACACAAAACACCAAAAGTCCGCACAGGGGCAGCATCGGAGACTTTCGAGAACGCCAGGTTTTTGACTCCTCCAAGGCGCGACCACTCTGACCACTGGTCCCTCTTTTTACACTCTGCACTTTCATTTCTGACATCTTTTCTTTCTTGTGCCTTTTTCCTTCTGTTATTGCTTTCCTTCCAATTTCCGCTGAGCTGTTGCTCTTGCACACTTTTCAAGCTCTACTGTGCTTATTGCACACTTCTGTTTCTTTTTACTGTGCACCCTTGCAGCTTTCAGCTTTGTCGTGCCCCTTGCACACTTCTGTTTCACTTTTGGGTTGCTCAGACCCTCTCTTTGCTTTCCGGTCTTTAAATCTGCTATCTTCTGTTCATTACTGCTTTTGCACCGCTCGCGCATCTGTTTTCCTTCTGCTATCTTTCGTCTTTCACACCTCACCTTCTGTTGCGGTTCCCGCTCCAGCCAACCGCATGCTACTGAGTTTCTCTCTCGCAAAACTCACCCATTGCGCGGCACTCGCAGGGAACCTCGTCGGGACTGCTGTGCTGAGGTCAGGGTCTCACCACCTGCCCCTCAGACACCCCTAGGACCTGCACACGTCCCAGGGTAACAAGCACTGGCCTGGATATGGACAATAAAACACAGCTCTCCCCAATCTGGCTCCATGGAGACGCAGCTCTCTCACCACGCTGAAACCCTCCAGACACACCGGGTCAGCGTCCTGGTGTCCCGTTCTCCTCCGGCTTCTGTTGTCTTGTCCAGATGCAGCCTCCTGCTCCCTGGCTTTCCTGGTCCAGTCAGCATTCCCAGCTTGCTCATTTCTCCTGGCAAATCCACATCTTTTATAGCTTAACTGAGAGTCAAGTGGAGTCAGGTATGTGTGGTTAAGGTGACGTGTCTGACCTTGCCTAACTCTATTAGTGGGACAGCCTAGTGGTGAAATGAAGTAGGCCTCTCCTTGGAGCCCCATGTGGTTCCTATGGGTAATCTGCATTGCTCTTGATCACTGCGTCCTCTTCCCAGTACTTATTGGAAATGGGTAGGTTGAGACTGGAAATACCCCATAAAGTCTGAGGGTGAGTGGGTCAGTGTATAATTGGGAAAGGAGGAATACCATGTCTCACCATTGGGGGGGTAGCCAGAGCTTTGTGATCGTTCGAAACAAAACCGATTGAGTTTGTGCTCACATGGTAATGCTGCTTCTGTAGCAAGATATGGTATGGAGCTGTGGGGATTTGGTAAAATGGAGCCTATTCATGTGGTTGAGAATACTTTTTTAAAGAGCATTCTGGGGTCTACCTCCAATTATGCAGTTCACCAAGAATTGAGTTGGTGGTTTCTGGGCGATCCGGCTGTATCCTTGCCGGCCAGTCATTGGCCAGTCATTGGCTTCGAATTTGGCGGAATATTGATGCTACTCTGAACAAGGATTTAATCAGTTATCTGGTATTTAGAGACCCCTATTTGAAGTATTTGAAAGCTTCGCTGACTGAGGCGGGCATGGGTTATTGTTTTTCTATGTGAACTTTTATCTCTCAAGGTCATACAATCTGCAAAAGCTAGCGTACTCCAGTCTCTTCTGGACAGGAGAGAGTCTTCAGAGATTATGAAGCCAGCTAATGGGAACCATTTGATGATCATGTCTCCTGGCTTTCAGAAATATCTGAGTGGGGCTTACCACCCGTCTCAGCACTTTCTTGAGAGCTGTGTTGACGGTTTGCACCAAGAGGAATGTGGATCAGTCATGTGTTCTCTGTGGGGTGCCCAAAGAATATCTGGCACACTTTTTTCTGTTGTGGCCCATTTTTCCAGCGATCATAGAGTATACACTGAAACCTGTTTTGCAGGGTCTTGGGTTTTGACGCTATGAGCCGGCATTGTATTTTCTGTTACAGGCAGCCTCTGGCTAGGTGGGGTTGGTTTTTCTGATGTTCTTAAAGCGTGCTTTGTCTATGAGAGAATTTCTATTAAGATTTGCTCGTTTTTGAATTCTGTAGTTTTGTTTTTAAGGATCTTTTCATGTAATTTAAATAATTTTACTTCCTGTTTGTAATATTGTGTTAATTGTCCGTTTTGTTGTGTTTTATGGTATACTTATTTGTGATGATGAACAAGGCCATAATTGCACTAGGGGAGATCCCAGTGCAAGACCCCTGTGGCTACAATCACAATTTGCACATTGTTGCTTCAGAGGAGGTCAAATATGTGCACAAATGGAAAGACGGGATGGGTCCCAAATGCCCAGAATATTGGGATCAAGGCACCATTGGGCTGCCCAAGGGTGATCCCATGAAATGGACAGGTGAAATGGACAGGTGTCAGTAAATGCAAGTGATGTGCAGAGGCAAGATACTCACTCCAGCCCTCAGTGCTTGGCGCCCTAATAGTTCAGGATCCACTACATAAGGAGGTCTATATAACAGGATAAACATAGAATTCTAGAACAGGGGTACACACATTCATTAATGCAAGAGAAACATATAGTCCCAGAACAATGGTAAATTCATTAACTTGAGCATTCTTCCCCAAGGGTATTATATAATTGTATGATATACAATGGGATGAGGCCTGTATGCCGGAATTTCCCCAATTCCCAAGAGTAGCTGAATGATATGCACCTTGATGGATTCACTCCTCAGCTGGCCTCAACTGCCAAATCACTCTGATTCACTATCTATAGCGATCTCTCTTTACAGCAACACATTACCGAAAGGAATATCCATGCCTGCTTGATATCAACTACTACGCCTCTGTGATAAAAAGCCTTCTGCTCACCAGATGACCATAGATATGTAACTGAGTGACATATGCTGAAACAATAGATACAATATAACACTGGGAGGCGGGTACTGCCGACCAAGGTTCAATCTAAAATCCTGTGAAAGCTTATATTCCTCTCCAAATTTAGTATTGGGACCGGGTGGCAAACACTACTGCAATTCATGGATCAAAATAACACCACCAAGACTGAGGGGAAAACTCCACACTGCCACCCTATCCCTTGCAATCAATTGCTGCAATGATCACATAGTTTGCATTAAGTCACAACTCCACCCTTTAAAGTTCTTCCAAAGTATTCTGTATATCATTAAAATAAATTATTTAATGAGGAGACGATCACTGTGGTGTCCAATGCATTTCGGACTTCATTAAGCATTGGAACAGTCAATTTATACCATAAATAACATACATAGAAAATCAAAGAGAAGAAAAAGAGAAAAAAGCAGTTGAAAAAGAGAAATATAATGAGTTCTACTGAGAAATAAGCTAAAAAAGAATTCAGTGTAAGTAGAACATCAAATTACATTACCCATTTCCTCAAAATGCATTAACTACAATAAGGAAGAACCAACTTCCATCCCTGTATGAAAAATGATCCAATTTAAAAAGAATGTAATCCAAATCCTGGAAAACCAATAATAATTTGAAATACCAACACAAAACCTTTGTGTAAACAAGTGATTTGCTATCATTACTCATGCATAGTCGATCCAATCCATGTGTTCCTCTGAGAAGGCAAAGTATGAAAGCGTGTCTGCACCCATGAGCCTTGACTTCAAGAGCAGCAATACATGTGTGTTTTAACTGGGTGCATGTTGGAAGAAGAGGAGCACTTGGAAAAAGAGGGGAGTGAGTTATAGTGCACATTGGTACACATACGGAAAAGGGCAAGAAGGAATGCAGACAGGATTTTGGGGGTGGAGTGTTCTCCCTGGAATAAAGAGACAAGAAAGGAAGGCAAACAGGCAAGACGAAACACACAAATCAAGTCGGTTGAAGAACAGAAGTACTGAAGAGGCAGGGGTCACATTCTGAATCTTTTACCTTCATGAATATACTGGTACCAGGACACAGGCACTCAAAACCTGCATTTTCATGATAGTGTGAGTCCTGGATGCATGATGATACTATTGTGAACATGTAAAGGAGAAAAAAGCACAATGGCACAGAACCATCCTGTTAAAATTTCTGTGCTCCAGAGACTATACAAAGTACCTCTCAACGTGTACTGTGTGGTGAGTTGTCCTAACTCCCCCTCTGTATAGGTGTGGGAAGCCAGCCACCAGGTATTGGGCTAGTCCTGCTGCTTCCTGATGTACCTCCCAGAGGATGAAAGATGAAAGATCCTGAAAGCTCACTGTCACCTTAGAGACATTGTATTACCCAACAAGTGTCCTGATGCAGCATTTTGGCCTACATGACCACATTTCCCAAGGGAAATTACTGGCACAGTGTTATCACGGACCAGAGGAACGGCAAAAACAGGAGTTTCGCAAACCCGCAGAGTTTGCGAGTCATGAAGAAACTGAAGAGAAGTCTTGCCATCAGAATAGTGAGCAAACGACAACTCGTAGAGCTGGAGCATCAAAGCTTTAAAAGAGATCCATGTCAGATCAGAGCTGAGGAAATGTGGAACTTCCCTCCATGTCGATGATAATTCTGAGATGGCTACTGAACACCACAACCACCTTTTTAAAGACTTGCATGTCACCCCACACCCCACGGCCTAAAGTCTCATAGTATTAGCCAATACAAAATCACTAGTAAGTCTGTAATGAGGCATGGATATTAAAATCAATCCTGAAAAGAAATGGTCGGTTGCGAGAATTCCAATGACAACGAGGAATAACCAATCAGGGTTGATTGGAAACCGAAACCCTCTCCTGGCAATGTAAAGGAGACTAGGGAGACTCAGAAGAATAGATACTCCAGAGGAGGCAAAAATGCCTAACCTAGCTCCCCTGATACTAGCGAAGATTCCTGTAGCGAGAATTCTGAGGATAACTAAAACTTGGAGGAAGGCAAGGAAGCTCTTAATGAAAATTGAGGCAGGCAGGCTGAAGACAGTCCAGCCTTGAAGGCCCTGGGGAGAGAGAATAACCACAGTGTATGCTGACCTGAAGAGAATTGGAAGGCCAAAGGCAGAGGCCATCCACCAGTAACGCTGAGATAAAAGGAGGGAGACCTGAACGTTTGGAAGAATAGTGGAATACTAGCAGCTGCTTGAGAAGCACACCAAAGGAGTTGAGAAGTACCCATTGCTGAACAAATCTTGAGAGAAAGCCAAGTTCCAGGAGGGAGCGGTTTGAACTCTGAGAGGAAGCCAGGGTCCAAGATGTAACTTTTGGGAATCTGGAGAGTCACGGTTCAGGAGGGACGGATTGTGTGACCCTGGGAAAGTTAAGGTCCAGAAGGGAGCCGTGCTGTGAACAGAATTGATCAAAGTCTGGGAAAGAATTGTCGAGAGCCATTGAGAATCCAAGAGGCTGGAGGGAGCCTAGAATGGAATAGTGGTAAGGCAAACAAAGCTTGACAAGAGAAAGAGCTGTGAAACCTAAGGCTCCAGGGAGAAGGCTTGAAGACGCAGAGGCCTGAAGGCAAGATCAGAACGTGTCACCTCACCAAGTAGCTTCCCCGAAACTGATTTCTGTTTGTTGCTACAGAATATGGATGGACTTTCAAGAGAAGGATTTTTAAACCTTTGCTTATGCCAATCCTTATAGCATGTATGTATTAGTGTAGGTAAGTCAGGAGGATACATAAAACCAGCAAACCTCTTCCACATTAGCATGGGAGTGCAAAGGAGTGGCGCATTGTTGGAGAGAGATACTTTGTCTTTCCTAGGTCTGTAGTGGAGACACTGAAGCAGTAGCTATTTGACTTGCCCTTCGCTTGATTGAAAAATGTGAGAAAGAAAATAAGAAATTCTTGTCATGATATACAATAAGGAGTGGCAATCCCTGACCTAGATGGGAATGATTGTGCCAATGCAGACAGCCTGGTGTCCTGATCTGTTATATGCACATGTACAAGATTGAGACTAAATTGTATGACTTGTTTTACTTGGGGATTAGGACCAAAGGCATTTGGACTGACTTGTCTGTGCAATTTACAAGACATGGACAATTGATAATTGCGGTATGGCACATGATATTTAATTTGAGATGCACAGCAATATGTGACACTAATCAGAATTGGCACTGAAATTAAGTGACTTGCTATCTTGATGCAATGTTTGGCAGAGGAATTACTTGTCCTATTTGATTTATGATGCTTTTCATATGTTTTTATTCCTTTAAAAACGTTAAATACTTTTACCCAATCCCTCCAATATATTCTTCATTTGCAAGCCAATAATTCAGCACCTTAGCAATACTACTATACTCGAAGGAGAGAACTGCTCATACGTGAACATTCTTTAACTGGCCATATGGATCCTTGGAATTGTTGCTGTCTAATCGGGACACGGTACACGCAGACTGACGTTTATTTATGCATTTGTAAAGCACCTTAGACCCAAAGGAAAACAGGCGCTGAAGACAAATGCAAAAACTAGGGACCAGAACACAGAGATAAAACAAGTATACAATAAAAGATAAGCAAAAATAAGAGATGAGCTAGAATTATGCTCTGGAAGTATGCTCCCATATCCCCTGCTCTTCCCTGTTCAGTGCTGTCAGCCATATCATGTTACAGCTCCACTGTCTATAACATACTATGGCTCTCCTCGCCATCCCCACTCACTGTGTTCCCCTGCTTTTCCTTGCCCCTTGACCTTTCCCTTTTCTTCTTCCTGCCCTAATACTGTTGTTTTCCCATTGTTCTTCTGAGGTCTCCACTGCTGTGTTTCCTTTATTCCTGACCTTTGCGCTGTCCACATGCTGCTTCCTTACATAGATGAAACTGAAGAGACAGCAGGGTGGAAGTTCCTCAACTTTTATCCACCAGGGTGCTGATGTGATAATGGGGGAGGGGAGACAAGTGCCACTCCTTTCTCATTCAGATGCCCATCTCTCCCTGTCTGCAATGTGACCACCCTGACCTCTGTGAAAGACACACATCCCCATTACTGCAATGACACCATTGACCCTCATCTGGTTTTTAGACAATTCTGCCTCTCACAAAGCTCCCAGCTACAGCTAGGTGTTGATGTTGTGAATGGGCGTGTGAGGATCTTACCCGCCCGGTAGTGGTCCTTTGCTCTTGGCAAAGGCCTTGTTTTGTTTAGGCCCATCACCTTGGCATAGCAATCCTTTTCGGAGGTTTGGTAGGCCCCTTCAGTGACCATTAATACCGGGGCAGGTTGAGCAGCCAATCAGGCAATAAAGGCAAAGGGGCAGTTGTGAGAAGGAGCAGGGGAAAAAAGAGTTTCAATCTTCGATGAATTAAGATGAAGGTGAGCAAGCATCAATAGCGTGATACAGCGAGACAGTCCAAAATAGAAGTGTGGCGTTAATCACTCAAGGAACAGAATGGAATAATGATTTGCGAATCATCCGACACAGTCCAGGAGAATGAGAGAAAATTACTAAAGAAGTGAAGAAGTTAGTGATGTGTAAGAGGACAGTTTCAATAGAATGAACTAGGTAGACGCCAGATTGAAGAGAGGGAAGAAGTAAATTAGGGTCATGATAGAAAGATAATTGGTAATTAACAGCTCATTTCAGAGGTTTTAAAAGAAAAGGAGGACTGGAAATAGAACTGTAATTTGAAGACGAGGATTTTTTTTTAAGAATTGGCAAAATAAAATCATGCCCAAAAGAAAGTGGCAAAGAGTTGAAAAGAAAGGGTAAAATGGGGATACATTAAGCAAAAGCGGATGGCAAAGGTTCCATGGTGGAAGTGGCCGGCTAAGCACGTTCAAGCAAGAGGGTGAGAAAGGACGCAGAGTGGGGTAAAGCAAGAAAAGGAAAGAGTAGAAAGGAAGAAAGAAGTGAAGGAAGAGGGCAGAGCAGGCGAAAAGGCTGAATGCAAGTTAGCAACTTTAGAAGTGAAGTATGAGGAAAAGTTAAAGGTTGAGGATTCAGAATTCAGAGTGGGGCCAAGGGTGCGCGGCTTCTGAAGTTTGTTAAGAAGAGTAAGTAGACAACCAGGATGAGGAGAAAAAAGCATCTGGTCTGCAACTCTCCCCATCTGCACCGCTATCTGTCATCATGTGTCACAATGGTAATGGAAAACTATCATAATAGGGTTTTGTAGAACTTCCATGGCAGTCTTCTTATTGTATATTTTGTTTTGCTTTTTGATGAGGAAAACTCTTTGTACCTTTTTTATTTGCTACCAAAAATAATTAATTGGCACCCAGAGTGTTTTCCTAGGTTGTTAATAGCCATAGGACCTTAGATGGTGGGGTTTATGGATAAGTAACATCTCACTGTCCTTACCAATACGGATGGCAGGCCCATACAGCTTGCCCCAAATGCATTTTTAGCTAATTACTGCTACATAGGTAATTTACAGTGCCATATGAAAGCTTTTATTATTCCCGCCTAGGTCATGTGGACTTCACGGTGGAGGTTGAACGTTCCTTAAGAGTACTTGATGGAGCAGTAGCTGTGTTCGATGCTTCTGCAGGTGTAGAGGTAAGGCACCCTAAACAGCATGCAGTGTTCTGTAGTTTTAAAGATGTGTTGCTTAATTTCTCTGTGTTTTTATGCTTTTGTGCTGTTTTCTAAGTACGAAATGTTTTGGAAATGGAAGTAGCTGGATTTGTGGTTGAAAAGATGACCATGGTGGAAGGTTGGATAATTCAAGGACACATTTTCTTTAACATATATTAGAGTTAATGTTATAAAGGAGTACCCTCTATAGGGAAGGATAGCTCAGCGAGTTAAGCGCTGGCTTCGGTTATGGCTCAGTCTGCACTCAGCAATTTAGAATCCTGATAGGCCCTTCATTCTCTCTAGTTCAATGAATTGAGCACCATTATATTGGTTGATAACTATTATTATAGGGTTTAGCAGCAGGAAGAATCTGTAATGAAATTATTATTAGTAGTAGATTGCCCTGAAAGACTGGTAATTTACAGTTAATAATAAAATCACCTATTTGCCAAGTGTGGAATTCAAAAGCTGATTTAAATGGAAGAGAGGATGCCATGAATGGGCTCTTCCAAAAATCAAATTTTAATAAAGAACATAATCTTAGTAATAATTTGGTGTGGCTGTCTGGCCCTGATATGTTGCCAGATAAAAGATCTCTTTTCATAGTTGGATACTGGTTGGATACTTCTTTGGCTGCAGCCTGGCCCATTCTGGTTGGCTGTGACTTCCTTTATTGCCCAATCAGGGCCACCGGGAGGCGGGAGCCGGCACAGCAACCAGGCCCACAAGGAGGCCAAGGAGGCTTTCCACCTTCATTTCACTGCTTCCAGCTGCCGAGCAGTGAGCAGCCCATCAGCTTTACAGCAAAGGTAAACCTGCAAGGCTTTTTCTCAGCGTCCTTGCACCTCTGCCTGCATTTGAATAATTGCAGGATAGTTCTTTGGCATTTTGTGCACTTTTTGTTTATATTTCGATTGGGGCGTGACACGGCCCGAACATTTCTGGGATCCTTCCTGCTGTCTTCACAACATGTGGCTCTGTTGTTCTATCATTGTGCACTCCTGATTCCAAAAGAAATGATGTGCACAGTGCCTCTGATGAGCTAAATCCTTGCTTTGTGCATTTTCTCTATGTGGTGGCTTCTTCTTTGGCTGCAGCCTGACCCATTCTGATTGGCTGTGACTTCTTTTATTACCCAATCAGGGCCACCAGGACGGGGGAGCCGGCACCAGCAGCAAAGGCCCACAACGAAGGCTCTTGTCTGCTCCCTTTCCGCTACCAGAATGCTACATTAGACTATTGCCACAACCCAACCCTCCATGAGGTTGCTACCACACTCCGCTATAAAACTGGACTACCAAAACTCTTTTACCTCACTCACCATGGGTTATTTCCCTTCTTCTGATTGCCATTTCTCCCTTCTTGGGTCCTTCACTCCCCTCTCGGTTTGTTCGCTCAGTTCTCCCTGTTATGCTCGCTAATGCACTCGTGATTCTTACTGCTATTCTATACCTACAGTGACTTAGCATTTAACACTGAAAGTTAAATTTGGGTGTTTTGCATTTAAATTTTAAAGTCAAATTTGGATGTTGTTTTGCATTTAACTTTGAAAGACAAATGTGGGTGTTGTTTTGCATTTAACTTTGGCCATTGATTTGGCCATTGATTGTAACCTTCTAGTCCAGTGACTGTTCAATACCACTGTACTTGCATACTCCTCCCACTGTCTCCTCGCTCTACTTACCCATGGCGCTTTCTGTTTCTCCCATCTATTCCAATTGCTTCTCGATCAACTATCCTTCCCTTCTCACTAAGGGCCTCATCAAGACTTGGGCGGTAATGGTAACGCTATTAGTGCGGGCGGTATTAGCCCTACCGCCGAACTCCCCGGCGCTAATAGCGCTGTATCACGAGTTCGGCGGTAATGTCAATCCCCATTCCCCATTGAGCCCATTCGGGAATGCCCCATTCCCCATTGGGCTCAATGGGGAAATTTCGCGCTAATACCGCCAGCGGATTTCCCGCCGGCGTTAATAGCGCGAATTTTCGGCGGATTTCCCCCCAGCTCAGAGCTGGGGAGAAATCCGCCGAAGTCCTGCTTTGGCAGACCCTTAAATCCAGCGGTAATAGCGCTACCGCCGGATTTAAGGGTTACCGCCAAAGTCGTGATGAGGCTATATGTCTGGGAAGAAGACGTTTAAAAAGGATATCTTGGCCTCCAATCCAGGTCTCCCTTTCGCTGATACCTATTCCAGCTCCTCTTCCAGACAGACCCTCACCGACATCCTCTTTGTCATTCCTTCGCCATATCTATGGACCCCTCATATGATCTCTGTTAGGCAGACACCTGTGCAGTTCCCTTAGGGAACACTGCAAAAGATTTAGGACTACAGGTGTTAGCAGTAAACCCACTTGGTAGCAGTCTGTACCACCCAGATTTACCTGGTAGCTGTGGCTGAGCAGTCAGACTTCCCTCAAGAAGAGTTAGGCAGTATGCAAAGTATACACACTAGGCACTCAGATACGATAATACAAACAAACACTGACCAGAGCTTTGGTATCAAAGTATATAATTATTTATTTAAAAACACACTGTTTGAAACCCTCCAGCACTCTTATCGTAAAATACTCTAAACACAGTTACTATTATAATATATACAACCCTTATTCCTTATCAGATCAGTCTTAGTTAACACCACTTATTTCCATACAGAGGTGAGCGCTTAACTATAGATGGCACTCCAATAAGTTTATGAAAAAGGGAGGGAAAAAGACAGAATATGGAAAGGTACACCACTCTAAGATTTAGGAACACTATTAGCAAGGCAGAAGAGCAAAAGTCACTTGTGAGCCAAAGTCCATAGGCTGGGCCCACTCTTAGAGAGAGCAGAGCACAAATGCGCCCAAGATCACACAGTTACACTAGGCTTAGAAAGTCTTGCGGGGAGCTCGAAAAGAGTTTAGAGAGGCTCAGAAAAGCTTAGCCAGGGTGTCCCAGGCTAACCCAGGTTCGAAAGCCGGGGGCTAAATCTACCCCGTACAGTCGGTGGCAAGGGAAGCCAGGCGGGACACGGTACCTTAAGCGGGAAGGATCCTCCAGCGGTGGCAGTTGTTCCTGGCAGTGGGTGCAAGTCTCGTCGTCGTCCAGGGGAAGAGAAGATCTCGACTTGGAGGAAAGATGAAGGTCGTTGCACTGCCCGGGAAGAAACCAGCCGCTGAGTTTTCCGGTTAAAGGTAAAACCCTTTAATTCGCGGTCGTGGTAAAACGTGGTATCCCGGTTGCCGGGGTGCTTGGCACAGGCAAGACGGCCACGAGATACGTCGGGAAGGCGAAAAGACGGTAAAAACTGGTTATCCCCACCAGTCAAAGGAAGAAGACTCTCCGGCAGGAGATCTCCTCTGTCGTTGGGAAAAGTGGTGAGACGGTCCAGCAGGGCTCCACCGGTGGTGTCGTCGTGGCATGTCGGCTCAGCTTCTCCCTCGTCGGATTCTTAGGTCCTGTGGCGACTTCTGAAGTTCCAGTCCCCAAAGCCCTGCTTTTATGCAGAAAACCCCCATTCACTCAGCCTAGCTGTCACTCAAACATGCTAAGTGGTGAGCCGGCCGGCTCACCACTTGGACCAATCAGGAGGGAGTGCGACTTGAGTTGCCTAGGCAACTCAGTCCAGGGTGCCTAAATCCCCCTCCATCCCTCCTAAGTACCCAAGACAGAGTGGCACCACTTGGGAGGGCTTCTGTGGAGATGCCCGCCAAAAAGTGGAACAAAGGGCTCGACTTGGGTTGGAGTCACAGAAGAGAACACGAACGCCATTTTAGAACCGAGTTTTGGCAAAAAATACCAACCGGAGAATTAATATTAATTAAATAAACCAGCGGTATGTTCGAGGCTATCGCAATTAAATAATTAAAGATAGTAGCCTCGAAAAATGGGAAATCCCATAGAGAAATATTCGCGGTTGAATATAAAAAGTAGTATCCACTGCCACCAGCCAAAACTCGATCAGGGGGGACGGAGACGTGCCCCCTCGACTAACAGACCACGGGGCAACGGAATTGCCCCAGCCAGTACGTCCACAATATGATGGTTTGTACTGGTTCTGTTCAGAATTTAAGACTAGTAAAGTCAATGGTGACTTTACAGGCCCTGGGAGACAGTAGTCAGTCCCAGGGTATGGAGTCTATACTGGGGAGTCACTATGACACCCCTGTGTTACTGCACGGAGGGTGCTGTGTAACACACATCACAAAAACACATGAAGCCCTATGGAGTAAAAGACCCCATAGCCCATTAAACACATCTAGAGTCAAAGAAACACACTCCAATCATGCCCAAGAGTGAGGGTAAAAGAGTCTCACTCTTGGCAGGAGAAAAAAATAAACCCCAAAAATCCAGCAAAGCTGCTGGGGGACTCACTAGGTTAGGAAATTCAGCCTAAACAGAGAATTCTCCCTAACAATCTCTGTGCTTTGTTCGGTCTCCTCCTGTCCCACTAATGGTGGCACTCGTTGGGAATTCAAAACCCTCTGCATTGTGCACAAGGTTTGCTGGGGCCTGGGTCCTAAATACCTTCAACTATCCCTCCGTAAATACCTCTCCTCTCGAGCTCTTTGCTCCTCTACCTCTAACTCCCTCAGGTTCAGTCGTTTTTCAAAGAAACGAGCTGGGGGTAGATCTCTGTATTCGGCTGGGGCCTCCCTTCGGAACAACCTCCCTGCCACTCTGAAACTTGAGGAGAACCATCTCCGTTTCTGGAAGCACCTCAAGACCTTCCTCTTTGCTTCTGCCTTCACCCCCCTCTCCCCTGCTGATCTGTTTCTCTCTCTGCACCGTGCACATGGCCACCCTCTGTCCTCTGGACCCAGGTACCTGCTCACCCTGCCACTCTCCAGCACTGGGGTCTGTACCCATGCAGTTCCCCCACCCCCTTTATTTTTTCTCTCTGCACATATCAGACATACCCTGTCTGCTGCCTTAAACACAGCACTTGGCACTTGCTGGCTGCACTACCACTGTTTATTATTTATTTATTTAATTTATTAATTATTTATCTGTTTCTCCTCTGCTCCGCACTTTCCACTTTTCCCCTACCCCTTTCCCATGCACTTGCACGTTCTCAATGTCACTGGGCCTAGTAGGACCGTTGTTTTGTTCTCCCCTGTTCCACCGCCCCCCCCCCCTCTTACCTTGTCGCGCTCTGAAACCCTTGTGTACAAGCACGATATAAATACAATATCATATCATACAGCTCAGTAGCCAGGAGATTATATTCACACTGAGGACTTAATTCACAGAAGCATTTTACAATGGCAAAACCCCATTGGAAAACGCTCTGTGAACTAGGGTCTACATGTTTCCCTATGAAACATGTTTGTGCCATGATCCCAGCCTTTGAAGGTAATATTAATAGTATTCTAAATAAAAGAAATAACATGTTTGTTGTAGAAGACTAGCTACAGCATTCTGTGTGGTCTTGTAGGACTGTACATACAAAGTGATAATATTCCCAATTAAATAGTACTTAACTTATTGACCTCAAAAGGTTGAAATGCTGAGGCAGTCCTGCTTAGATATTAACCTGCACTCTGCAGGTTGAACACAGATCCCACCTGCAGGCACTTAAATTAGCAATCTTGTAAGCATAAACATCCCTTACAAACAAATGGCAGCATTCTGTTGAGTGTTATACCCGTCTGGGGTTGGTCTTGTATATCCAAAGTAGTAGAATCACTCACAGAGCAAATCTCTACTCACACCAACTCACATGGTAAACTCAGTGATTTCCAGTCGGGTTTCTGCCTTGTTGTGGAACTGAAACTACCCTTATGGACATCAGGGAGAATTATTTCTTACCAGAGATAAAGGTTTCCACTTTGATTGTACCTGACTTGGCCTAGGCCTTTGACAAAGTCAATCATTACACCCTGATTTGACAATTTGAGGACACGACGGATATCTGTGGCACAGCTTTAAAGTTGTTCCCCTCCTTTCTCGCTCACTGTTCTTGCGAGGTAAAATCGGGCCCATACATATCCTCAAATATTATGATCAATTGTACAGTGCCACAAAGGGTTTGCTATGTCACCTGTGAGGTTGGCATGATGGAAGAAGACAAAGACAACAGATTCAATATGGAACCAAGGGTTTTATCTACGTAAATGTCAGGATGGTGAAAAGCCTAACTTGTGCTATGCTAAGGTGGGATTTCCCTACCTAAAGACAACTAAGCATAGTCTGTGTCTGGAAGTTCAAATTAAACATCTGTCTGTGTCCAAAACCTATGCTTGCCCTCACAACTAACATCAAAACAATGTGTAGGGATGTCGACCATAAATTAAACAGTGTTCCGAAAGTAAAGTTCTGATCTGTTTCCAGCTCAAGCTTATTCTTCAGCTTCTTCTCCTTAAATATAAAAACATTCACCACAATGCTCAATTCACCTTCTTTTGGCTTTAAGGTTAGACGGTTCCATATCTTATTTTTTAACTCTTTTTTATTGATGGTCAACACAGATTCAACTTATTGCACATTGCATATCTCAGTACATATATTACTCATATTATTAGATACATATTTCATCAATTACATTTCAATCACGTGGAAGTTTCCCCATCTGAGGCCATTTCGCAGAGGTACATCCTGAACGGGGCCCATATGTCCTTTGGGCGGTTACTTGATGTTACAGTCAATGTATATTGTTCCTCGCATTCATTTACGTAGGTCAAATCACAGAGAAAGTGTTCAATTTTTGGTGGAAAGGGGTTTGTCCAACATTTTAATATACATCTTTTGGCTACTGTACAGGAGACATTGAACAATCTCCTGGTCGTTTCGGCCTGTTTGCCTATGTCTCCGAATAAGTATTTTTGCAGAGACAGTGTCGCTGGGATCTGTGGGATCTCTTCCAATATTTCCGCTACATCTTTCCAAAATGTGACAATTAGAGGGCATTCCCAATACATATGATATAACCCTGCCTGGGCTGTTTTGCATTTAGGGCATTCCCCTGAGTGACCCGTTGAGAATTTAGCTATCTTAGCTGGATTATAATGGAGCTTATTTAGGACCTTGAATTGAACCAGTCGAAGGCCTGCGTTCAGTGACACCGATTTTGTAAGCATACAGTATTTGGTCCATTTTTCCTCTGGAATGCTTGTGTTTAGGTCTTCTTCCCATTTAGCTTTGGTATTATTTATTGTAGGGATGTGTGTTTGTACTAATGAATATAGTTTGGAGTCTCCCAGTCCTGTACCTGACGTGGCCTCCTGTATGCATGGGTGTGAGGGTGGTTCATCTGGAAAAAGTGGCCAACGCGCATTAAATGCCGATTTCATCCTGTGATACTCAAGTGTTTTAAGTGGACCCCAGCCTACCGCCCCAACAAATTCCTCCCTGGTCACAAATTTCCCATTCGTGAACATGTCACGCATTCGAACGTCTTTGTTCGGGTCACAGTGTCTTTGTATTGTTTTAACCAGCGTGGGCGCTATACTGGGGTATTTCGACAGTGGGACATTCGGGTCATACGAGGTTTCTATTTTCAGTTTTTTGTACAATGTTATCCATGCACGTACCGTGGTCCCCACTGGGTCATAGGGACAGGAATCTTTGTATTGAAGATTAAATATAATGGAACGGAGGTCTATGGGAGATGCAGCACATTTCTCAAGCCATATATGGGGTGAGTGGTCTTCTAGGTCATACCAGTGTTTTGCAAATTGCGCTTGCGCCACAAAATAATATAATTCGAAATCTGGTGCCGCCAGTCCTCCTGCACTATAAGGTTCAGTAAGCTTTTCCCATTTCATTCTGGGGGTCTTCCCGTCCCACACAAATGTCACTGCCATTGCTCTTATTTTTTCAAAAAAGGTTCTACCCGGCCATATTGGTATATTTACAAACAGGTAGAGCAATTTGGGGAGAACCACCATCTTAAGGATAGCCACCTGGCCATTTAAGGATATTGGCAGTTTAGCCCATGTTTGAAACTTTACGTGGAACACTTGTATAATTTGTTCATAGTTATCTGTGTACAGTGTCTGCCTGTCTCAGGATATCATTATACCTAAGTATCGTATGTGTCCGGTTGCCCATTTGAGGTTCTCCGTTGTCGTCGGGCATATGGTGTGTGGCGTCAGCAGGAGGATTTACGATTTTTCATTATTTATTTTGTATCCTGAGTAGTCAGCAAATTTATATATGTCTTGCATTAGGGGTGCTAGGTTGGTGTCAGGTCCCATACATACAATAAAGTATCATCCGCATATAGCGAGATCGACTGAGGCAGTTCCATATCTTTTTAAATGTCAGGATACCCTTCCCCAAGTTCAATACAGTCTCTTGGCAGCAAGTCTCAGGGTTCCATTCCCCAAGTTCAAAATCAAAAGAAGTCGCAAAAAGAAGTATCTTGAAGCTTTGTCTTTGAATTCAATCCTAACAATTCGTCACAGCTCAGGGCTCCCTTCCCCAAGCCTTAAATGAATCAATAGTAGTCTTCCTCTTGACACAATAGCAGGTTTCTTTATTACTGTGTAGGGGCTCTCTGGTCTTGGCGCAGTTGTTGGGCCACACAGTCAAACCATTACAGGTCACACAACCAGGAGCCTTGACTTCTCTTTGTAGCAGGTCAATTCATGATTCTCTGGTCTTGGCGTAGTTGTTGGACCACACAATCCAACCATTGCAGGTCACGCAAAAAGAATTCTTGAGTTCACTCTGAGCAGTTCAAATATTCAATAAACAAGTGGTTTCTCAAAAGGCAGCTTCAAAGAAAATCAGTTTCTCAGACTTGATCTGAACTCTATCTTAGTTTCTTATTTTCTTTCAGTACATGATTAAACATCAGCTTCAAATGATCAGGCTTGCTTTTCTGTTCAGTTCGTTATTCAAGATTAGCAGATTTGCTGGTTTCATTCAATTCGGTGTTCAATAATATCAATGTTGCTGTTTTCATTCAGTTTGGTATTCAATATTAGCAGTGTTGCTATTTTCATACAATTCGCTATTCAAAATAAGCAGTTTTGCTATTTTCATTCAGTTCGGTAGTCAATATTAACAGCTTTGTTGGTTGCATATAATTCGGTATTCAATATTATCTGTGTATGCTTTTTCATTCAATTCGGAATTCAATATTAGCAGTTTATGCTTTTTTTGTGCCAGTCACCTTTCGCTCCTTGATTTAACTTCACTGTTCCATTTGTAATGGAAGTATTTATTCCCTCTGCTCTGTTTGCAAAATGTGCAGCTCGCCCAGAGCTGCCTGTTTTTTGGGTAGTGCTGCAAGCAGTCAACGATTGTACGCATCTTCCTTAAGCGATTCTCTCTGGCCACTGCTTGAGCTTCTGCGAGCCTCGCTCTTGTTGGTGACAGGAGTTTGATCGGAGTCGGCGAGCTCAATGCCTCTGCAAGGCTAGGTGTAGCATTCCTGCCGTTTATGCCTGTCCGCAGCTCCTTGTGCTCCCACTTTGGGCGGGAGGCTTCCTTCTTCATAAGGGAGGCTTCCCTTAGTTTGAGAATGTCTGCCGGCATCTCGTCCTGGATTCTACCATGGCTGCCTCCGGATTATTTGGGTTTCAAAATAATCTCCATCCAAGTTCCCCAGGTCTCTCTGTTACTCCTGCATGTCTTGGCATTTTATACACCTGTGGTCCTTCAATGGGCTGCAGGGGTATTCATCAGTCAATCTTGCCTGATTCTGATTAAGAGGCCATGCCTGACCTTCATACCTTTCATGCATCTTCTTCATGCCAGGACCTAAATGTTGAAGGTGAATGGTGTTCATTAGTCTTAGTTGCTTCTCCCTCGTCTCAGTACCAGAGTGAGGAGAGTGTGTCCCAGGAGAGGAAAGAAGGGGAGGTGACCTACAGTAACCTATAAGGGTCAGGGGGAGGTTAGACTGGTTGTCACTAGGATAAGGGGATACTGTGTTTCCCCTAACGGTAACCCATTCCTAATCCTTCTCCTCCTCTTTCTAGTACGTCTGGATTGATAATATCACCTGTCTTTCTCAGTGATAATGGGACATGAGGAACAATATCCCACAACCGCCTCTGGGATAGGGGTTTCTTCCTGAAAGGAAGATGTGGAATACTGCGTCTTACCTAAGGGCATCCCACTTCCAATCCCCAAGGACCCTCCACTCACGTGGTCCTCCCTCGCCTGTCCGCCCCCAGGCGCAGGATCCAGAAGCGATGGCCTTTCCCTGGCCACCTGCATAGAGAATCCAAGGGGAGTAGGCGTGAGAATACCCTCACGACCCCCAATGGCCAGATGGCTAGCTGGTATGACATTGGTTTTCACGTGTGTACCTTTTAAAGCCAAGTACGTCTCATCCATAATTGATCTGGTGGTCATCAAATGTTCCTTTCAGTAATCCCTTCTCCCATCTTCTGCCTACATTTTCCTAATGCTCCTGAAGCTGGTTTTGAGCACTACAGGAAAAGCCCCAATACAATCAAAAGAATCGATGGAGATGACGTGTAAACCAATCACTTCTAGTTAGTTCACTGGTAATAAAATAAAGGAGTCTGATGGATACATTATGGGGACGGGGTAGTGAGAAGAACACTGAAGCAACAGATTCTGTAAAACATTAAGAACAAGCTCAGTCTGAATCACCCTGCCCACAAATAAATAATAATAATTAATAATTAAAATCGACCCGTTCTCATTTGTTCAGAGGTCTAGAAGATATTTCTTGAGGAACATAGTCTTGAGAAACAGTACTCTAACGTCAATCTGCAGATTTGAAGACTGTCAGCCAAAGACTTGCGTCAGTCTACACTGACCCGACTCCCATGGGGAAGTATTGCTTCATTATTTTCTAAGAGAAGGTGACTGAGTTAGTTCTTAATTTTAAGTACTAGAACCAACAAATAATTCTTTTCCTGCACTCTCTTCATCTAAGAAGTAATACTGTTGAAATAATGTAGTCGTGTTGGGACAGTTAAGAGGGCCAAATAGATTAAACAATGAATCGAAACAAACATGTAATTCTGAAATATTCCCTAGGCTCCTAATGACTTGGCCTTTACTTTCAAGCCTACTTGATTGTCTTAATAGGAGTTTGAACATTTCAGGATGTTGATAGATGTCTTCATAGTAGCAGTGGGAGTGGGACACGATGGACAGATTGATGGTAACACAGCCCTAATTGTCTTAGCACAAATCCTTATAAATACATGCCATGGCATCCAAAATGGCTACTGCTGCATCCTGCTAACAAGCTTTATTTCCATGATCGGCCCTGGGCAAATTCCTGGCTCTTCAGCTGGGCAAGCGATGAGAAGGTCAGGCATCTAGGTCATGTGGTGCAAATGTAGCATCTAACATCTGTTAACACATTTGAAAATCCTGCGTTGATTACTGAAACAGCCTCTAGTTGGGGAATCCATCTAGTCGAACTCATACAGAACAAGGCTGCCTGGGTGATCCTGGGCTTCAATTCAAGAGATCACATTACAGCAGCTCTAAAACAATACGCTGGAAATTGTGCTTAAAATACTTTGCATCACACATAGTGCCTTCTGGAGAATTAGGCCTTAATGTGTCTGCCAACAAAAGACTTGCCGGCCAGCAACCTGAGATCAACCAAAATAATAAAAATCACCACTCGTTCCTCTAAGAAGAAAGTGATTGATGGCCGAAGCTGAGAGCAACCTCCCACTTCCCCTTTGGAGTGAGGAAAATCACCTTAAAATCAGAACTTTTGAAAACCTTTGTCTTCAAACAAGCTTTCAGTGAATAAACCTAAGTTTTTTTTTTTGCATGCACTCAGTCAGTCTCATTTTCAACCTCATTGTTTCTCCCCCTCGTCCTTTTTGAATCCCCTTACATTTGGCCATGTCTCTGGTGTCTGCCATTTAAGTGACTGTGTGTTCTCTAACCTCTGCTTCCCCTATGCAGTTACTTTACTCTGCCTGCCTGGACAAGGATCACTCTGGACTCTGCCACCTTATAGGAATAAACCTTATGAATAATGATCTCCCTTGCATTTAATTTTTAATGCTTTCATTGTGTCCTTGTAATACTGAGTGGAATTCTGAAAAGCAGTATAGCTATGCTCTTCTCACCTGTCTGCACTTGCTGGATCTGTAATGTGCCAAGGACTGTGAATTACCTTGTTTGCATCCTCCATCCGCCCATCTCTTTTTGGGGTGCCGCCAAGTGATTTTTGCTGCAGTGGATAACTTATAAATGATGTAATCTATAGGGCCCTTGGCTAGTCCTGATCTAGCCAGGTGTGTTAATAGTTAAAGAACAAGTGATCAGGATGACCAAACGAGATAATACACCTCTCAAATAATTATTCAATTACAACGCGGATGCCATTTGTTCATATGGTATTATAAATGAAGGTTTAGTTTTCAAAACATGTGATTCAATACATACATTTGTAGTAGATCAAATTTGTAACAGGACATAGAATGATCACTATATGTGTAATACAAAGACTAGGCAGAATTTTGTCAATGCATTGTATTTTCTCGTTTGGACACCCTGATCACTTGTTCTTTAACTATGACTTATAAATGAACAATAAAAAAGAAATGCAAGCACAGTGAGAAAATTGGATTCCCTTCCACCCGGTGACCCTTTGAGTTCACAATGAGCTTGTATTTGGCTGTACTTAGTTGTATTAACTGAGCATACATAATACTAACATGGCCCAAGTGTACCCTACCACCAGTCTTATTGTTGGCCAGTAGTGACCTTGAAACATGATTTTTGCATCTTCAGTGGGAACCAGATAATACAGACAAAATAATGAACAGCAACATAGTGGTCTTCCAAAGCATAACATAAGTTTCCTTGAGGCGAAGTTCACATTCGAACTTTAACCTTGTGCTGTTCAAACTCAGTGTGTCAGTGGGCTATGTCAGCCCATCAGCCTCACTGAATGTTTCTAGTAAAACTGAGGTACTTTAAATTCAAAGAAAGACCCTGTAAGGTACAATTGATTTACAGTGACAAGCCCAAGGAAATTAAAGTTGGATGGCATGGTGGGTCTCTCCACCACAAGTGCTGTATTTGTCTTTGAATCAAGAGATATAGTAGCAGCATTAACCGGTGTCGGAGCACTTAAGAGGGCTTTTCAAAAATGGTTAGATTAGGTGGCCTGAATAGGTGAAGACCTAACATGTTAGGAGTTTGAATTTCAACTTTGAATAAGTGAATGGCTACAAGTTAGACATTTATGGTATAGTTGATTAGGCAACCGATCCCCAAGTATCCACACACTACTTACAATGATACCTTTCTTAGGGATATTCAATAGCTACTACACCACTGAACAACCAAGGGCCCCACCTAGCTCAGCACTGCTTTCTGGAAGACTTAGACTACATTTTATACACATAAGTATCTAGAATGCTACAAATATAGAAACGTAGGAGCTCTCTTCTATTGGTTGTGAAAGGGATTTTAAGTTCTCTTATGAAGTCTTACATTATCATTGCTCCAGGCGCAGACTCTGACTGTGTGGAGGCAAGCCGACAAGCACTACCTACCGCGGATCTGCTTTTTGAACAAGATGGACAAATCTGGTGCAAGGTATTGGGCCATAGCAGCTTCTTTTGTAAACCTGTAAAGTAGGTTCCCTTCAAACAACAGGAAAAACTATGACTTCATTTTTTGTTGCTTTGGATGTTCATAATCTGTTATCTTTGTGTTAGTTGTCATGTGTGGAAATTCAATACATCTTTTCCAGCACAGTCTTTTTAAGTATATCAAAAAAATAAAGAATCCCCTTTGGAAATGTTACACATCCAGTAGGGCTCGTAGTACAAGACTCCTTCTGCTCTGTTTGTGTTGAAATGCTGGGAAGTGCCAAACCTAGTACAAATTGCCCATCCCTAATTGCTCATGCTCGACTCTCAGTAATGTGTGTACTTTTTGTCTGCATGCTTTTTATGCTTTCTGCATGTTGTCAGCGTTATTTTCCTTTTCTGTGCTGATATTAGACACATATCTTTTAATTCGTTTTCAATGTTTCTTTTCATTTCTGAAATAATGCCCACTGTTTATTAATTATATATATTTTAAGATGGTGGTTTCATGCAGTCATGACATGAGAGGACATGAGATTTCTGTTTGAATCACACATGATTGGTGTGGTTCTTAATGTCTGTAAAGTACATCCAGGATCCACGTGCTTCCTGGAGGAGTCAGATAAAACACTCTTCTTGAATGCTTCTGTGGTTCCTTGAAAATTCTTGAAAGAAAATTATTATGCCGGAAAATTTTTCCATGCTTGTTGCATCCTTTTTTCTGGCATTAGCAGAGAGACATGGTTTGAGCGTTGTCTGGCTTTCGTGTATATTGTCCGGATGCTCTGGAATGTAAGAGGTTGTGAAATTAGACCATGAATACAGTCTATATCTAATTTCTGAAGTCCACAAACTCCAAATGCTCCATAACCTTTAAGAAGTTCCTTTGTCTGATTAACGGAACCTGAGAAATTAATTTCTAGCTGATATACTGGGGTAAATAGTTAAAAAAGGTACTACCACCCCCTCTTTCTTGTGCTCAAGACTTAAATGTGATAAGGACGAATAATCATGTAATGATTCTATAGGAGCAATCCAATCCCAAAATCTCAAGCAATTCTTAGTGTGCTGTGGTCTATTTTGTAGCTCCTCTTGATTAGAGCCAATTTCTAATAAAAGATCCTTGCATTCTTTCCCAAATAAAAACGGTCCTTTCATGTGCTCACACTTTAACAAAACATCCAGGAACAACAAAACATCACCATAGAGTGTGGCATCTTCTGCTGTCAAACTTTTACGATATTGATTCTGGAAATTCCACATTCCCCTCGATCGAAGCGATTGGATACCCAGTTCATACCTGAGCAATGCCCCAGGAAGGGAGCTGTGGACCCTAAACAACTTCCTCCATAGTAACATCTCCATCTCAGGGAGCAAGTTCAAGATTGAAAAATCCCGAATTTCTATACCATAAAGTCATTTTAGAATGATTTTGCCCTGATAAAACCTCAATGCTGGAAGTATAGCGAATTTCCTCAATTTCCCATCAACCTTTTTAAGTTGGTTTAATAGGCCGATGGTTTTCTGGGCGAGATGTACTCTGAAATTTGTCTTTGTGGGTTTGAACTCAATATGAAATCCCAAGTAAACAAGCGAGTCAACCGTACCCAATTTGTGACCGTCTACCCACCAAGCTCCTTGAATTTTCTTCCTTTTCCGTGTAAATACAGTGACCTTTGTTTAGTGGAATTAATAACCAGACTGTTATACTTAGCATATGTGCCAAATACATCTATCAATTTCTGCAAACCACGTGGAGGAAGATCGGCTAAATAAAATCATCCGCGTATGAAATCCACGTAAGTCACTGGTTACTCAAACTTGGTGATGCAAATGCACTTTTTTCCAAAGTCTCTCCCACATCAGACATATATAAATTGAAGACAGGGAGCCAAAATACATCCCTGTCTGACTCCCAAAATAGTCTGAATAGGGCCAGTTGTTTCAGCCCTCATATTCAATCAAACCCTAATCTTACGATTGTCATGAAGTGCTAAAAGAACTCTTAACAATCCAGTAGGTATATTCCAATTTGCAAGCTTATGCCATAAGTATTCTATTCACTGTGTCAAATGCTGACATCCCAAATCTATCTACTTTACCTTTAAGGGCTACATTTTGAACATATTTTAACAGCAAACTACGCACAGGAGGTTTGAAGGTCCTGAATTTTGAGTTATACTATCTGGCGTGCCAACTACAGTATGTAGTGCATTGGGTGGCAGATGACCCTACAGGAGATACGATTCTGCTACAACCAGCGCTAAAAAGACTGTTTCTTAGGGATCTGATCTGGTCTTCCCCTGAGGGAACAATATAGCCATCCACACTTAGTGAAATTAGGAATACATTTATGGAGGAGGACCTGTAGATCCATGCGAATGGGAGACCTGATATCGCCTCAGACGCCCTTAGCAGTGGTAATGGCAGAAGAGCACAGATATAGGACGAGAGTGAGGGTACATTGGGAGGCCTGTGGGATTGCGACAATAGGAGATGTGAGAGGGGAAAACAGGTTACTGAATTTTTCAGAACTGAGAGAGACCACGAATATTCACGAAGGGCAGTTCCTGCTACACAGGACTATGATGAGCACTATTAAAGGCAGATGGACGGTCGTCTCAGAAGAGACTAGAGAATGCGAAGACACAGAAACGCTAAAAAATATCCCTGAGGGGGACACGCCATCTCCAGAATGTATGGGGTATTGATAGATCGTGCCTCGAGAACTCAATTAAAATGTAAGGAAAAATGGGAGGAAGAGTTGGGGAGAACGTTAGAGGACAAGGAAAAGATAACCCTATATCACAAGAAGGTCTCTAGAAACGCCACAACACTACAACTTATCCAACTGTACATCAAACAAAGGGCATATTTTACACACATTTAAAGGCGCGAGCAGGCAGGCATGTCCCCAATGCAATGAAGAAAATGCAGGATTGATAAATATGTTCTGGGACTGCAGGGTGGTGCAGGGTTTATGGAAGAAGGTGGCAAGTAAAGTAGCCCAAGGCGGTATTACACTGGATATCCAGTCCCCAGAAGCGTGCATGCTGGGGCTGTTCAGAAAAAAACACGAAGCAAAAGACTCCTGTAAAGATTAAAAAACGGATCTATATATTAGCCAAGCGGAGCATAGCCATGCATTGGAAAACTACCAAGTAGCCCAATATAGACAGATGGTGAGAAGACCTCAAGAAATGGGCAACAGCAGAAACGGGAGTGTGGGAGAAAGCGCTAGGGGAACAGGATCAGGAATTTGGAACGGACATTCTCCAATGGATTGCCCCGACAGTGACATTGTTTCACCAGAATGAAAGAGAGGGCGCAACCCAAGAAATACTAGATAGGACTAGGGAAAGTGTGACAGAATAAACGTAAGCGGTACAAGATACAGGCAGTGGGAGGGGGGTTATTTTGGGGAGTTCTAGGGGGGTATTGTGAAGCTTATGCGATGTACACGATTAATGTCATCTTGATACTTTGTTGGTTTGGTTGTATGAAAATGCTAATAAAGATAATTAAAAATATATATCTTTTCTGAGGCTTGTGGAATCTGCTTAGATCACATGCTGTGCATAGGCCGACATCTAGTGGAAGCTGCAGAGTATTACAGTTTGTTTTTTGAAACTCGAAAATGGGCATCGACACAGGGCGTGCCAGTAATACTATCCCTAGTGTGACGTCCACTGTACCCATGATCCATCACGCGTCTAGGACCCTCGGATTGTTTTTTTCCGCCATACTGGTCGGAAGCATCCTGCGGAGTTCCCTAGCCTTAGCCATAATTTTGCAAAAATATCTTAATATTTCCCCATTTTCTCCATCCCAACGTCGAGTCACCGAACTTCGACACTCGACGCCGGCCCGGAGAAGAAAACAACCGTCGAGAGCTGCACGACAGACTTGGGCCTCGGCCCGGGCCTTGGAAGGCCTCTGGCCTCGGCCCTGCAAGTAGGGAGAGTGGGGGGGTGGTACATACTCTACACTCTATAAATATATAGGTACATCTTCTTATATATTCCTAGACTCACTAGCCCGCTGCCACAGGGTGCGTATGGAGGGTACCCCTTTCCAATCTTGCCCAAGTGCAACCGCAAGTACCCTTGGGTTGATAGACACGCCACGTGTAACCTCTGCCTACCGAGGGACCACCCCGAGGCGAATTGCAGAGCGTGTAGTCGGTTTAAACCGAAGACCCTAAAGGACTGTTTGACCAAACATTGGGCCCACCACGCCAGGCAACAAGAGGCCATGGCAGCGGAGGGCGCCTTCAGTGATGGCAGCGACGCCGTGCTTTCGGACGGCGAGGGCAACGTGGCGTCGAGAGACAGCCAAGCGCAAGTCCCCGACCTCGGAAGGTTGTCCGGCAGGGCAGCTATGGGGAAAACCCCCGGCGACATGAGCGCTACCCACAGCACTTCCACTAAACACGCGAAGTCCAACCGAGACTCGACACGCGTGTCGAGTTCTCGGAAAGAGGCACACAGAGAACGGTCCACCGAGTCATTGTCCTCTGGGCGTTCTCGATCAAGATCGCCGCATGACACAAGGCAACAATCCACTGTTGCCAAAAGTGCCTTGCTCACTAAAGTAATGGAGGTTCGATCGTTGGAAGACGAAGCCGACCTCTATCCCCAGGCTGCACTCCAGGAGTCGGCGTCAGCAGACCGTGTGACGGCTGCCCCCGAGTCCCGACCTCCACAATCTAGAGGTAGGGACACTACGCCCGAATCTCGACGCCAGACATCGAAAAGCTCTGAAGTAGTGAAAACACCGGGGAAACACTCTTCCACGCACACAGAGGGGGCTAAACAACAAAAGAAGCATTCTCAACCTTCTTCTACACCACATAAACAGACAGACAAGTCACAGTCTTCTACACCACAGAAACAGACAGACAAGTCTCAGTCTTCTGTCAATTTACCCAAGATCCCTGCACAAGGACATAGGTCCAGTCAGGATAGAACAGGGAAACCCTCCCAAGAAAGGGTAATCCCCAGCTCTAAGGAATGGTCTAGTGAAGATATAGAGTTATGTCTAGGATGCCATCCCTGGCAGACTTCTATGCTAAGAATCCTGAGCACTTCCTCTACTATACCCCTGCGAGGCTAAACCATCAAGGTCTAGAGACCCGCAACCCCCAGGTAAGAAAAATCCCGGGTTGAAGCACCAACACAAAGTCGATCTTCGGACCCCTTCTATATACATCCTTACTCTCAATATATAATGAAGATCCACCTTTGAATGAGGATCCAGATTTGAGCACGTTGGGAGACCAAACTGGGATGGACTACTATGGGGATGACCATTACCAAGAGGAAGACGAGGATGACCCAGAAACCTACAGAGTAGATTCCCCAGTAGGCAAAGAACTTCCGGTTACCAACTCCCCTGTCGACAACAAACCTCTCTTGAATGAGGTTTTGTCCAGTGCGGCAGAACACTTCCGCATTGATACCCAGGGAGCACAGGAAGAGAGGGATTTTGCCGAGGAACTAGTGGGAGAAAGGAGACCTGTTGCCCAGGCCACCCCTATTCTCAAATCTATTCAAAGGAGAATAGACCCTTCCCTTCTAAATCCCAACCTCACTAGGGCAGTAAACCCCAGGATCGAAAAACTATTCAGGGCAGCCCAGTCAGACCCGCTGCACATAAGGGAGCAACTGAGACCGGACTCCCTGGTAGTGACAAACACCCGAAAGAGGGCGGGAATGCCCCTATCATCATCGTCTGAAGCTCCTCCCGACACGGAGCGCAGAGAGATCTATGGTTTGGGTAGGAAAGTAGCCTCCACTTCCGCCTACCAGGCAAGGATTGCCAACTCCACCACCCTACTGGCGAGTTACAACTGCCACCAGTGGGAAGAGGTCGCGGCACTCATCGTCTCCGTGTCACGATGCCTGCCCCCAGACATCCGGAACAGGTCCATCTGTCCAGGGAACAGGCACCCAAGAAGACACAGGAATTCCCAAAACCCTGACTAGGGGCTATATGGGTTCAGTCCTGGCGACGTAAGCACCAGGCTCATATTGCCACCTTTAAACTATGCAGGTCATCCTGCAAAGAACTCATGTACAGGCCATGAAGGGACTACTTTCCTTTAGGAACTATTTTGCTGCTTGGGTGTGGTACTGGAACTTCTTACCTGGGAACTACTTTTTTGATGCTATTTAAACCACGCCCGAAGAGCAGCACACGCTTCGCATTATTCTGCATCTTAGCAGCGTAACGCTCACCGTGTCTGCAGTCCAGCATCCAGTCTACAGCCACACCAGTCTTGTGTCCGGAGCCGATCCTAGAGAAAAGGACAGAAGAAGAAAAGGTTAGAACAAGGAGATTTCCATTTGGTCATCATCTTTTCCTGGAGCAGCCGCACCTGTGGATAAAGGAAAAAGACATTAAAATAAACTGTCGCATTGCCAGCTGCAGCGCTGCGCCATACTCACCTGTCTTCGGAGCATCTCCACGACCCGGCGCAGTACCCGTTGAATCGCCGCCAGAAACATCAGCATCTGAAAAGACAAGAACAAACAAAAGGTGAGCGGGGTTCCGCCAAAGACATTCTTTTACTTACTGCAAGTTACTTACTCAGAATTTTACGTTCCAGGCAGCGCTGGTCACCATCCTACGTGAGACATTTTCGGCAAGGCGCCGCACCTGCAAAGAAGAGAGAGAACTATTAGTTAATTACATTTGGAACAATATTACTTGCTAGACAGTGCTTGGTACAAACTGACTCTTACCTAAGCGCTACCTTCATCCATCGAGGCGAACTCACTCCTTGGATCACGCTGCAAGGGAAAAGGTATGAAAGGAGCAAGAGCGAATTAACAGTCATTTGAACTCTAAAAGAACTATACATTCGGTTTACACACTACTTACCTCGGAGTCATTGTTGTCTGGAACTCTACCAAATACCTTCGGATCAATGAAGTAACTGAACTTCTACACGCTCCTGCACTCCACGCAGGATGGAGAGTGTTAGGGAGAATTCTCTGTAAAGGCTAATTTCCCAAATCTAGTGAGTCCCCCAGCAGCTTTGCTGGATTTTTGGGGTTTATTTATTTCTCCTGCTAAGAGTGAGACTCTTTTCCTCCCACTCTTAGACATGATTTGAGGTGTTCCTTTGACTTTGTATGTGTTTTATGGGCTATGGGGTCCTTTACCCCATAGGGCTTCATGTGTTTTTGGTATGTGGGTTTCACAGCACCCTCCGTGCCGTAACCCAGGGGTGTCGTAGCGACCCCCAAACATAGACTCCATACCCTAGGACTGACTACTGTCTCCCGGGGCATGTAAAGTCACCATTGGCTTTACTAGTCTCAAATTGTGAACAGAACCAGTACAAACCATCCTATTGTGGACGTACTGGTCGGGACAATTCGATTGCCCCGGGGTCTGTTGTTCGAGGGGGCACTGTCCAGTCCCCCCCGACCAAGTTTTGGCTGGTGGCAGTGGATACTACGTTTTATATTCGACCACGAATATATTCCTATGGGATTTTCCCATTGTTCGAGGCTACCACTTTTTGACATAGCCTCGAACATACCGCCGGTTTATTAAATTAATATAAATTCGCCGGTTGGTATTTTTTGCCGAAACTTGGTTCCAAAATGGCGTTTGTGTTCGCTTCTGTGACTCCAACCCAAGTCGAGCCCTTTGTTCCACTTTTTGGTGGGCTCCAAAAGTGGTGCCACTCTGTCTGGGTACCACAGGAGGTGTGGGAGGGGGTTTAGGCACCCTGGACTGAGTTGCCTTGGCAACTCAAGTCGCATTCTTGTGTGATTGGCCCAAGTGGTGAGCCGCCCCTTAGCATGTTTTAGTGACAGCTAGGCTGAATGAATGGGGGTTTTCTGCATAAAAGCAGGGCTTTGGGGACTGGAACTTCAGAAGTCACCACAGGACCTAAAGAATCTGAGGAAGGAGAAGCCGAGCCGACCTGCAACGACGACGCCACCGGAGGAACCCTGCTGAACCGTCTCACCACTTTTCCCGACGACAGAGGAGATCTCCAGCCCGGAGAGTCTTCTTCCTTTGACTGGTGGGGATAACCAGTTTGCCCGTCTTTTCGCCTTCCTGGACCATCCCGTGGCCGCCTTGCCCGTGCTAAGCACCCCGGCAACCGGAATACCACGGTTTACCACTACCGCGAAGAAAAGGGTGGTACCTTGTAACCGGGAAACTCTGCGGCTGGTAGCGCAACGACCTTCAGCTTTCCTCCACGTCGAGACCTCCTCTTCCTCTGGACAAAACACTGACTTGGAACCATTGCCAGGAACAACTGCCCCGGCTGGAGCGTTCTTCCCACTTTCAGGTACTGTCTCTCTCCTGGCTTCCATTGCGACAGATCGTTCGGGGTGACAGTAAATCCTCGACTTTCTAACCTGGGCTAGCCTGGGACCTGTTAACTAACTTTTCCTGATTTGATCTCAATCTTTTGTGAACTTTCTACAAAGACTCTTTGGGCATAACCCCACTGTGTGATCCTGGACACATTTTGCTTGCTCTCTCTAAGAGTGGGCCTGGCATTTGAACTTCCCTGCTCTCCAGTAGACTTTGCCTAACCTGCCTCACTGTGGTTCTTTGAAAAGTATTGAAATTTGTGTGCTTTCATAACCCTGCCTTTTTCCCTCCCTTTTTTAATAACTTATTAGAGTGCCATCTTATGTTAAGCGCTCACCTCTGTCTGAAAATAAGTGGTGTTTCTCATTAAGACTTGTCTAATAAGTAATTAGGGTTGTATATATATAATAGTGACGGTGTGTTGAATTTATTTACCTCTTTGTGTGCTAGTGTAATTTACAAGTGTGTCTTTAAATAAATAATTATATACTTTTACACCAAAGCTCTGGTCAGTGTTTGCGTGTGCTACTGTATCTCTGTATCTATTGTGTATACTCTATATACTGCCTAACTCATCTTGAGAGGGGTTTGACTGCTCAGCCACAGCTACCAGGTAAATCTGGGTGGTACAGACTGCTACCAATTGGGTTTACTGCCAACCACCTGTAGTCCTAAATCTTTTGCAGTGGTCCCTAAGGGAACTGCACAGGTTTCTGCCTAACGGAGAGTTCATCCTTCCAAACAATAAGGTGAGACTTTATGAAGGGGAATACTGGAAGTTTTCAGGGAAAATAGTGTTAGTGTAACCTTTCTACCACGGGTGGCTAATCCCCTTTACTGCTTTTAGGAAAATATTCTGGCGGGCCAGGCAGACGAAACTGAGTGGGCAAGTGCAGTCGATCATCACTTCGCTACGAGTCACACTGGTGGAGACCGCAGCAGTCCAGCTTCGTTCGACGCCCCTGTGGAATTCAGGTGAGCGTAACAGAATCCAAAGCCTTACTACAAATCTCCACCCAGGTTTTATGGAGACCTCAGAGACTGACCAATTAGCCTAACTACTTGGAGAACTAAGGGCTGAAGTGCATTCTGCCCGTCAAGAGACTAATACTCTCAGGAGAGAACTAATTGTGGCAAAAGAACATACGGATGATCTCGCCAGGCAATTACTTCAAGCTCAAGCTGGGCACACACCTTTACCTGGACTCGGGGGAGCTTCTGCCCAAGCTCAATCAAGTAATCCAGTGCAAGTAATTTTACCAGGGACAGTTCCTTTAGCACCGCCAGAACGCTTTGCGGGGGACCCCAAAAGGTTCGCCGTGTTTATGAACCAGTGCCGCCTGCATTTTTTATGTAGATCTGGAGCCTTTCCGAATGATCAAGCAAAGGTAGCCTTTGTACTATCGTATCTCAGCAACAGTGCAGCCGATTGGTCTATTCCACTAGTCAACCAGGATGACCCTCTTCTTCGGGATTTTCAGGGTTTTCAACTAAGCATGGAAAGACTATTTGCCCGACATTCCCAAGGCCAAGCTTTGGATAACAAACTTTTGTCCTTGCGTCAGGGTAACCAGGATCTGCTGACCTACATCGCAACCTTTAATAGGTTGGTGGTAGAAACCGGATGGCCAGAGGTCAAGCGGATTACGCTATTTCATCGTGGGCTACGAGGTGAACTAAAAGACGTTTTGGCACAAGTAGTGAACCCACCTCAAGATTGTGCTGAATACATAGACCTGGTTGTCCAGTTGGATCACAGACTTCAGAATCGGAAGACTGATCGGGCTATATTCGAGAATAGAGTATTGGTAAGACCTAAGGACAACGTCACCCCCAAAGGAACTGATGTATCTGAACCCATGCAAATTGAGGGGGGGGGTTGAAGGACCTTTGACTCAAAAAGAAAGGGACAAGAGGCGGCAGTTACAATTGTGTTTGTATTGTGGAACCTCGGGGCATTTTTTACGGATTTGCCCAGTGAAACAACCTAAGAAGGTGGTAGGAGTCGCCGACAAAGTCAATATGGAATCAGAGCCGGGAAACGACCACGCCCGACAAGCGTAGAAGTCCGCTTGCCGAGCATGAAGGACACTCAGACCTTGCAGCTAATTATACCAATGGTCCTTATAGATCAAAGGCAACCATCTCGTATGCACGCAGTGAGAGCATACATAGATAGCGGAGCCATAGGAAACTACATGGATCAAGAATTGGCTACAAGGATGAACCTGCCTCTTTGCAAAAAAACCACAACTGATGTAATCACCACTGTCGATGGGACACCACTGTCGATGGGACCGAAATAGCTTCCGGTCCAGTAACTCATTCAACTATGGAGATGACACTGTTGGGTCAAGATGGGCATCAAGAGAGCATTGTGTTTGACTTAATCAAGGCCCCACAGTTCCAAATAATTCTGGGAATGCCATGGTTGGAAACTCATAATCCTTGTATTGACTGGCGAGAAAAGAGAGTGACCCTCTCGGATTGTGCACACACTTGTTACCCTGAAAGAACTTTGATCAAAAGACTGGCTACGGTCACAAATCCGATAACTCAGTTACCCCAGGAATACCAGGAATTTCAGGATGTTTTCCAGAAAGAACAAGCAAACACGTTACCAACCCACAGATCATATGATTGCCAGATCGACCTCCTACCCGGTGCTCAAATTCCATGCAGCAGAATCTACACCCTCACTTAACCCGAAAATCTTCATTTACAGCAATATTTGGATCAATACCTCGCTAATGGCTTCATTCGCCCGTCCAAGTCTCCAGCAGCATTGTCTTTATTCTTCGTCCCTAAAAAGGAAGGTGACCTTAGGACTTGTATTGACTATTGTGCATTAAATCAAATAACGGTAAAAAAAAACGATACCCATTGCCCCTGATCCCAGAACTACTGCACCAAGTAAAGGATGCTTGTATCTACACTAAGTTGGACCTCCGAGGGCGTATCATCTGGTACGAGTGAAAAAAGGCGACGAATGGAAGACTGCCTTCCGTACCAAATACGGATTGTTCGAATACCAGGTGATGCCTTTCGGGCTTTGCAGCGCACCGGCAGCCTTCCATTATTTTATGAACGATGTCCTTTGCAAACTCATAGACGTCTGTGTAGTTGTATACATAGACGACATCTTAGTATACTCTTCATCTGAATCGGACCATTTGAAGCACGTTCGTGCTGTACTAGAATAAGTACACCAGCATAAATTATATGCGAAATTGGAAAAGTGCGTTTTTCATACTTCGGAAGTTGAATTCCTTGGATTTATCCTGACCCCAAATGGAGTTCGAATGGATTCACGAAAGGTGGATGCAATCCTCAAGTGGCCCTCACCTACCTTGATTAAAGGGGTACAGAGTATGCTTGGATTTGCGAACTTTTACTGCAGATTCATTCCTGATTTTTCACATCTTGTACACCCCATCACGGCTCTTTTGCGGAAAAATAAACGCTTCCAGTGGACGGAAGAAGCTGAAAAGGCCTCCCAAGACCTAAAACAGAAATTTACTTCAGCTCCTGTTTTAAAGCACCCACGTCCAGAACTTCCGTACGTGGTTGAAACTGATGCATCCAACTTAGCCATGGGAGCTGCCCTTTCCCAAAAGGATCCTGAAAATGGTGAACTTCACCCGGTGGTGTTCTGGTCACGGAAATTTTCAGCACCAGAGTTAAACTATGCAGTTACTGACAAGGAATTACTGGCCATCAAGTCGGCGTTCAAAGCCTGGCGGGATTATCTTCTCGGAGCTCAACACACCATCACTGTAATCACGGATCACAGGAACTTACAATATTTAAAGACAGCCAAGGCTCAATCGTCACGCCAACTTAGATGGGCCTTATTCTGTGCGGAATATGATTTTGTGATTACTTACCGACCAAGTTGTCGAAATGGCAAAGCAGGTGCCTTATCTCGTATTGGAATGGGAGAAGCATATTCAAATCCAGAACCAGTACCCATAATTTCGGAGAGAAGAATTCTTGGTATAACCACTCTACAGACTCTGGACGACATCCATAAAAAGATTCAACAGCTTTTCGACCCGGCCGCCTTACAAAGCTGGTTGAACAAAGGCAAAGATTATTCAGTCACCGATCACCTACCATACTATCAAGGGCGTCTTTACCTACCAAATAAAGAATTACAAGAACATGTTATCTCCAATTACCATGAGTCTTTGATAGAAGGGCATCCTGGGATCGCTAAAACCGAGGCCAAAATCAAAAGACAATTCTGGTGGCCTACTTGGCGGAAAGACATTAAGTCATTTGTACTGTCTTGCGGTATTTGCGCCCAAAATAAGACCCAGAAAAGGAAACCAGTAGGCCTATTACAACCTTTGGACATTCCGCCTACGCCTTGGCATACCTTATCCCTTGACTTTATTACTGACCTTCCCCCATGTAATGGGTATAACACCATCCTAGTTATAGTGGATCTTTTTTCCAAAATGGCTCATTTCATTCCATTAAAGGGTCTACATTCAGCCTCGACCTTGGCCAAGGAATTTCTAGAACATATCGTCCAAATACATGGATTCCCCTCCGTATTGGTTTCCGACCGGGGAAGTCAGTTCATTTCTCAGTTTTGGAGGGAATGCTGTCAATTGGCCCAAATCGACGTTAGATTATCAACCAGCACCATCCTCAAACCGATGGTCAAACTGAGAGGACCAATCAGACACTAGAGCAATACCTACGGTGCATGTTACACCAAACCGAAGGCAATTGGAAAGACATTTTGTGGATATCCGAATATGCATACAACAACTCATTGCACTCAGGAACAGGACAAAGTTTATATTATATATGGGCAACATCCTTGAACCTCTGAACTCGATTCGCCCCAACACTTAGAGATGCCCGCTGTGAACCATCTACACGCCACTATTACACAAGCTTTTAAAAAGGCAACCGAACATTTGAAACCAGCTAAAGAGAGATACAAGAAAACCGCAGATCAACATAGAAGCGAAGCTCTGAAATATCAGATAGGAGACCAAGTTTGGCTGGCTTCAAGACACATACCTTTAAAGGGGACTCAAACCTTTAACCCCAAGTATTTGGAACCTTACACTATTAAAGCCATTATTAATCCCGTGGCCTTCAAATTGGAGTTAGCGTCAAATATACAAATTCACCCAGTCTTTCATGTTTCACTTCTAAAGCCAGTACAACCAGGGACAAGCCTAACTAAACCACCTAACCCCATCCTAATAGACGGGGAACCAGAATTTGAAGTAAAGAATATTTTGGACTCAAAAATAGTCAAATCAACACTTTTTTTATCTGGTTGACTGGAAAGGTTATGGTCCACAAGAAAGGTCATGGGAACCAAGTGACAATATTCATGCACCTCGATTGGTGAAAAGGTTCCACCAGAATTTCCCAGACAAACCGGAACCAGTGAGGAGAACAGCCTTAGGAGGGGCCTTGGGGGTGTGGGGAGTGCTGTCACGATGCCTGCCCCGAGACATCCGGAACAGGTCCATCTGTCCAGGGAACAGGCACCCAAGAAGACACAGGAATTCCCAAAACCCCGCCTAGGGGCTATATGGGTTCAGTCCTGGCGACGTAGGCGCCAGGCTCATATTGCCAACTTTAAACTATGCAGGTCATCCTGCAAAGAACTCATGTACAGGCCATGAAGGGACTACTTTCCTTTAGGAACTATTTTGCTGCTTGGGTGTGGTACTGGAACTTCTTACCTGGGAACTACTTTTTTGATGCTATTTAAACTACGCCCGAAGAGCAGCACACGCTTCGCATTATTCTGCATCTTAGCAGCGTAACGCTCACCGTGTCTGCAGTCCAGCATCCAGTCTATAGCCACACCAGTCTTGTGTCCGGAGCCGATCCTAGAGAAAAGGACAGAAGAAGAGAAGGTTAGAACAAGGAGATTTCCATTTGGTCATCATCTTTTCCTGGAGCAGCCGCACCTGTGGATAAAGGAAAAAGACATTAAAATAAACTGTGTCGCATTGCCAGCTGCAGCGCTGCGCCATACTCACCTGTCTTCGGAGACCCGGCGTTGAATCGCCGCACGAAACATCAGCAACTGAAAAGACAAGAACAAACAAAAGGTGAGCGGGGTTCCACCAAAGACATTCTTTTACTTACTGCAAGATACTTACTCAGAATTTTACCGCTCCAGGCAGCGCTGGTCAACATCCTAGGTGAGACATTTTCGGCAAGGCGCCGCACCTGGAAAGAAGAGAGAGAACTATTACTTAATTACATTTGGAACAATATTACTTGCTAGACAGTGCTTGGTACAAACTGACACTTACCTAAGCGCTACCTTCATCCATCGAGGCGAACTCACTCCTTGGAACAAGCTGCAAGGGAAGAGGTATGAAAGGAGCAAGAGTGAATTAACAGACATTTGAAATCTAAAAGAACTATACATTCGGTTTACACACTACTTACCTCGGAGTCATTGTTGTCTGGAACTCTGCCAAATACCTTCGGATCAGTGAAGTAACTGAACCTCTACGCGCCCCTGCACTCCACGCAGGATGGAGAGTTCATCCTTCCAAACAATAAGGTGAGACTTTATGAAGGGGAATACTGGAAGTTTTCAGGGAAAATAGTGTTAGTCTAACCTCTCTACCACGGGTGGCTAATCCCCTTTACTGCTTTTAGGAAAATATTCTTGAGGGCCAGGCAGACGAAACTGAGTGGGCAAGTGCAGTCGATCATCATTCGCTACGAGTCACACTGGTGGAGACCGCAGCAGTCCAGCTTCGTTCGACACCCCTGTGAAATCCAGGTAAGCGTAACAATCCGCCCCGGAACCTTGAAAAGGCCAGTTGGCACAGGTTGCGTCGGAGGGAAGAGCCGTGTCCGGCTGCATCCTTAAAGTAACCTTTGATGCCGCGGATAACGCCGGCAGACTGATAGCAGAAGGCACTGTTATCAAAAGACATGCTTGGCTACGTCAATCTGGGTTCAAACCGAGACCCAAGCATCGTTAATAGACAAACCGGTGGAGCCTGATCTACTGTTTGGCAAGGATGTAGAGGACACGCATAAAAATGCCAAGGATGAGTACGAGACTCTCAAATCCCTGGGCCAATTAACCAACAAACCCATGAATCAAAGAGGGAATGGCAATTTACGTCGCCCACGCGGCCAAAATTCCCAGAGAGGCTCCAACTATTCCCAGGGGCAGGATACACCATGGAACAACAACAACCAGCAGTCTACCCAGGGTTATGGCAGGGGTAACAAAAGAGGACGTGGTAAAGGTAGAGGAAGCCCCAATAGAGGCGGCAGCACGCCTCCCCCAAAACAGTGATGTTCCGTTCAGGGTCCCTTCTCCACATCCCCAGTAGAGGGACGCATTTCCAACTTCACCCAAGCTTGGGAAGGGATCACATCAGACAGATGGGTGCTGTCCACAGTGTCCGCAGGATACTGAATAGAACTGTTAGAGCATCCCCGAAACCACCCTCCAGGACAAAAAGTACATTCATTAGACCACCAGAAGATCCTCCTCGAAGAGATCGCCAATCTTCTAGCAAAAGACGCGATAGAACTCATCCCGGGATACCAGGTAAACAAGGGTATTTATTCAACTTACTTCCTAGTGCCAAAAAAAGATTTCATAATGCGCCCAGTATTGGATTTACGGCCTGCAAACAAGTATGTCAAGCCCCAAAAATTTCGCATGACTACTCTCCAAGAGGTAATCCCCCTCCTAAAAAAGGGGGATTACATGGCAATATTGGACATGAAAGATACCTATTTTCATATTTCCATGTTCCCAGCGCACAGAAGATACTTGCGCTTCATGGTTGACAGTCAGCACTACCAGTTCAAGGTACTGCCCTTCGGGATAGCCTCGGCTCCAAGGGTATTCACCAAGGTACTGGCGGTGGCGGTGGCACACCTACGCAGGGAGGCAATCCCAATGTACCCTTACCTGGACGACTGGCTCATCACGGGGGAGACACCAGTAATTTGCAGAACAAACATTCAAAGAACGATCAACCTCCTCTTCGAATTAGGTTTCCCCATAAACGAGAAAAAGTCAAGTCTGGTGCCAAGCACCTCCAAACATTTCCTAGGAGCTGTCCTAAACACGTAAGAGGGGTAGGCCTTTCCATCAGAGGAAAGAATTTGGAATATACTGCTGCAAATTCTGCAATATCAGGCCGGTCGCCAGATAACGGTACGCAAAGCAATGCGTTTGCTGGGCATGATGGCGTCATGTATTTACCTGGTCGCCCACATGTGCCTATGCATGCGTCTCATGCAAGAATGGTTGGCGAAACAGTGGTCTCAGGCAAGTGGTCAGTGGGACGGTCTAGTGGTCGTTTCGCCAACACTTGTACAAAGCCTTCACTGGTGGACAAGAGAAAACCTGTCCAAGGGGAAACCCTTTTACGATCCCGAGATACAGGCGGTAGTCACAACGGACGCATGCCTGTCAGGGTGGGGAGCACACCATCTCCACCACACAGCTCAGGGTCTCTGGTCTCACTCAGTGGCCAAGAATCATATCAATCCGCTAGAGCTTCTGTCAGTATTCAGAGCGCTTCAGGCGTTCAAGCCCTACCTGTTGAACCTGTCAGTGCAGATCCTGATGGACAGCACTACAGCCATGTTTTACCTGAACAAACAAGGAGGGACTTGTTCGCCAAATCTGTCCAAGCTTGCCCAGAAAATTTGGATATGGGCACTCAGACGGAACATCTTCCTGTCATCTCAACATATTCCAGGGGATCTCAATTCTCTAGCGGACGCTTTGAGCAGAGATCCCCTCCCAGAGGAACACGAATGGTGTATACACAGAAAAATCGTAGAAGATCTCTTCTCTTAGTGGGGTTTCCCCACTATAGACCTATTCGCCACAAGCGAAAACAGACTCCCAGGGGAACGCCCTGTGGATGAACTGGTCAGGGATGTTTGCGTACGCTTTTCCACCAACACCTCTCATCAGGAAGGTAGTCAACAAGATGAACAGAGAATCGATGAGGGTCGTCCTAGTTGCTCCCATGTGGGCAAGACAACCGTGGTTCCCACACTTACGCAGACTAGCGGTGTGCGATCCCATCAAACTCCGGGGCTGGTACAACCTACTGTCCCAGCACCAAGGTCAGAAAGTGCATCCTCAACCCTACTCAATGAACCTGGCAGCATGGCTCCTGAGGTCATAGAGTTTGGACATCTCAATTTACCGCAGAGATGTATGGACATCCTAAGAGAATCTAGGAAGCCAAACACGAGGCACTGCTACTTTGTTAAGTGGAAAAGATTTGTTATCTGGTGCCAGAATAAGCAAATCAACCCTGTTGATTGCACTCCTTCCACAATTGTCTCATACATGCTCCACCTGCTGGACGCAGGGTTGGTTTTTAACTCACTAAAGGTACACCTGGCAGCGCTGTCAGCATACACCACCTCCCATAAGGTGTCATGGTGGAAAGTACCAGTGATTAAAGCCTTCATGGAAGGAGTAAAGAGACTTCACCCTCCAATTTCAAACCCACCACCAGGATGGGACCATAACGTGGTGCTATCTAAACTCATGGGCCCCCCATTCGAGCCCATGCATAAAAGTAGTCTCAAACACCTGACTTCCTGACTTATAAGACGGCCTTCTTCGTAGCAATTACATCTAGAAGAAGGGTCAGTGGAATTCAGGCTCTGTCAGTGCAGTACCCTTTCTTTACAGTTCATAAAGATAAACTGGTTTTACGTACACACCCTAGGTTCTCACCTAAGTTTATTTCTAAATTCCATGTGAACCAGTCCATCGAGCTTCCTGTTTTCTTCCAAGACCCACAAAGCTCGGCTGAGGTGAAACTACACACCCTAGATGTGCGTAGGGCGGTCCTATACTATGTAAACAAAACCAGACCTCTAAGGAAAACAGACCAACTGTTTGTCTCCGTAGCTACAGGCAAAGAGGGAGATTGTGTCTCTAAAGGCACCATCTCTAAGTGGATTGTTAACTGTATCCAGCTGCGTTACTCCCTTTCTGAAAAAACTTTGCCTTTCACCCCAAGAGCCCACTCTACAAAAGGCATTGGGGCCACTCTGGCTTTCATTGCAAATGTATCCCTTGACACGATTTGCAAAGCAGCTACCTGGAGCTCAATTCACAGTTTTACTCAGCACTACTGCATTGACACCCATTCCAAGACAGATACTCAAGTGGGACAAGCGGTTCTAAAACATTTATTTGCTCATGACCCTTCTCACATCCCACCCCCTTCTTCTAACATTGCTCGCTAATCTATGCACAGCATGTGATCTAAGCAGATTCCACAAGCCTCAGAAGGGATACATTACTCACCGTAATCGTATTTCTGATGCTTGTTTCTGCTTAGATTCACATGCGTCCCACCCTTCCTCCCCACTGAGAGAAGGCGCATGGATGCTTGTAGTCTTATCTATCTATCTATCTATCTATCTATCTATCTATCTATCTATCTATCTATCTATCTATCTATCTGCTTGGATTACCTGTACTCGCGCTACTCCTCATGCTACCTCATGTCAGAGAAAATACAATCTGAGGGTCCTAGACGCCTGAGGGATCACTAGGGATAGTATTACTGGCACGCCCTGTGTCGACGCCCATTTTGGAGTTTCGAAAAACAAACGGTAATACTCCGCAGCTTCCACTAGATGTCGGCCTATGCACAGCATGTGAATCTAAGCAGATACAAGCATCAGAAATACGATTACGGTGAGTAATGTATCCCATATATATTTTAACAGCAAACTGTTAAGGTTAGTGCCGTGGTTTTTCCGAAAACCAATCTGCCTTTTTTTGATGCCTCCAGATTTGCAAGAGCACAGACGAGAAACCCTGCCAAGTTTGAGAAAAACTGGCTCATAAGAAACTATTAGAACCAAGAGGAAGGATTGAATCCCCCTGGAAGATTGGAATAAGTGATCATCCCAGAGTAATAAGACACAGCATAAGATGTATTAATGTTGTCTCCTAGGAGAGTCAGTATCGGAGAAATATTGCTCGATATCCTCTGTCTTTAGGACAGATAAGAAAGTTGGCCCAGAAGATATTTGGAAAAGGGCAACGTCCGTAAGGCCCCTGAAGAGGTTCATGAGATTAGACAATGGTTTTACGTTTAACGAAACATGTTGGGCAAGCGTGAAACAATTTGTTGCTAGAACACACATGTTGAGTAACTATTTGAGGGTTGTTGTGCTGTAAGAATGTGCCGAATAACATTATATGCATTTTTTGTTTTTACTTTATTTTACTTATTTGCATTGGGTTACTAGGAGACCAACATCTTATACACATATACATATTATCTTCATATAGGTGATATGGTATATTTCTTGCTGTTTTCGTCATTTTATACATAAACGCATAATTTAATTTACAGGAAACTCATTACATAACTTGTTATTACGGTATGTGTTGTCATGGCTCAGGTTCAACATTATACCTTATTCATGGAACAGGCCCAACATGTCTTTGGGTCTACATGTTGTTGGAACCGTGCCCACATATCCCTCTTCTCTTTCATTTGCAAAGGTAATTTCTTTAAGCCATTCTTGTATTGTCGGTGCTGAGTTTGATTTCCATTTTAATAAAACATGTTTATTAGCTTTTATGCATCCTATATTAAAGAATCAACAAGTTATCACATTGGTCTTCCCAATATCCCCGAGTAGGTACCTGAGGGGGAGTATTATTGGGGGTATTTCAGTTATTTCATGTAATACCTCGGCTACCTTTTGCCAAAATTCTGTTACTTCGGCATAGCTCCAAAACATGTGCATGGTATCTGCCGCCTCGCTCCCTCATTTTGGACATTTATTTGTGGTGTTAGGGGAGAATCATGCAATTTTCACGGGTGTATAGTGTAATCTCTTCAACACCTTAAATTGTCGGAGTTGCGCATTCAACGAGACTTCTTTTGTAAGAAGGCAGTATTTCTGCCATTTTGTTTCCTCAATAGTGGTTTCGGAATCTCTTTCCCATTTCTGACTGTGCTGTGTTGGTCCCTCTTGTTTTGCACCTTTGCGTATATTCTAGATAGTTGACCCTTCCGATTGTTCCCCCCCCCATACCTCCATCTCCATACATTTGCTTGGGTCTGGTTCCTGTGGGAATGATGGCCACTTTTTCTTTATTGCTGCACACATACAATAGTATTGCAGCACCCGTACCTGGTTATCACCCAGCTTTGTTTCAAATTCTTCAATGGTGACAGCTTTATTTCTTTACCGGGTCCCACGCTGTCTGGATATCTGTATCAAATGAAGGAGGGAGCCCTGGGCAGTTCCAAAATGGGATGCTATTACAGTATGGGATGATTGTGCCCATCCTGTTATTTATTTGGCTCCTTGCGGTCATAGTAGTGCGCACTGGGTCATACGAGCACGAGTCAACATAGTGGTCTTTGAGTATGACCGATTTGAGATCAGCCCGGGATGCCCCATAACCTTCCAGTGTGTTGTGTCGTGTTCCGGTATCTGATCCATACCAATAACCTGCATAGTGTGCCTGCACTGCCAAGTAATATAGTTCAAAATCTGGGGCTTTCAGGCCTCCCCTGTCGTATGGTTCAGTCAGGGAATCCCATTTCAAGCGGGCCGTACTACCCTCCCATATGAATTGCACAGCCAATGTTCGTGTTGAAGAAATATAGTAGTTTGGGTACATCAAAAGTGTGAATCTACCATATATTGAAATTGGATATTTAACCCACAGGTTTAGCTTAAGTTCTAATGTATTTAAATATTCCTCGTGATTCCTTTCAAATAGTTATTTCTGCGTCCGGGACACCATGACTCCGAGGTATTTAACCGTGGTCTGAGTCCAAAGTAATCCGTGAAGGTTCACCGGTTCCCCAGTGTTCTCAGTTTATGGAAATAGCTAGGACTTAGCTGTATTGATTCTGTAGCCAGAGTGGGGTGTGAATTCCCCAAGTTCATCCAACACAGGTTTAATGTTTGTGTTTGGATTTCGTAGATATAGGAGGCTGTCGTCTGTATACAGTGAGATCACTTGTGGGAGGCCTGATATATGTATCCCTCAATGGCCATGGAGGTCCCTAATCTGGCATGCAAGTGGCTCTATTGTAAGAGTAAAAAAGAGGGGAGAGAAGGGGCACCCCTGTCGTGTACCCCTAGCTAATGTAAATGGAGTGGAGTAATTCCGGTCGGTATGTAATTTGGCTGTTGGGTTAGTGTACAATAGTTTCACATAACTATTTCTTCTTATTATTATAATTTATAAACCCGTGCCCCAGACCAAATCGTCTCAGTACCCCAAATTAAAAATTCCATAAAACTGAGTCAAATGCTTTTTCAGCATCCAATATAACGCCCACAGAGAAAGCTCCCGGGTCTGTCTGGGACATTATTCTGAATAGTCGGCGTAGATTTAGGGCAGTCGATCTACCCGGGATGAAGCCTGATTGGTCAGGATGTACTAAGCTAGACATGTATGGGAGCAGTCTGTTTGCAAGGATTTTCACAAATATATTTGCGTCAGCATTTATTAGTGACAGTGGGCGATAAGGGGACATCTCTGAGGGGGGTCTGCCAGGCTTCAGAAGGACTGTTATCCCTGCCTCGGTCAGGGAAGATGGGCGTCGGGCAATGATGCATGATTCCTCCCATACTTTCAGTAGACGACGGGCAAGAATGTCTTTGTACGTCTTATAGAGTTCTATCCCCAATCCGTCTGGACCTGGAGCCTTTCCAGGGGCAAGTGAGGAAATGACTTCCGTAACCACCTCAAGCGTAACTGGGCAGCTTAGCTTTTCCCCAGCTTCATGGTCTAGGCAGGGCAGGGCAGTCTCATTCAGATAACTATCTACCTCTTCCTTCATGCTGGTGTCCGAGTTTGCATAGATGGTTTGATAATAGTTCATAAACGTTATATTTATCTCACCTGCATTAGTTATATGGCATCCATCTGGGCCTGTAATGCCCGTGATGTGCTGCATTTCCCTTTCTCCTCTAACTATTCCCGCAAGGAGTCGACCGCGTCTGTCCCCCTCACCATACTTACGGATCTCAGCAAGTTTTACTCTGAAGCAGACCTCGTGATTCCAGGAATTTTAATAGATTGCCCTTAATGACCCCCAGGAGTGCTCTCTCCTGTATTTTCGTATTCATTTTCAAGTTTCTTCAAAGACTGTTCTAATTCCTCAAGCTCTTTTCTCATATTTGTATCCCAGTTGTACAGGCGATCATCGTGTCATGGCATAATTTGCGACTGACCCCTCCTTAATTCCGAAAAGAAATTCTGTTTGTAAACTTAAGGTTTCAGTCAATGTGGTGTCCATAAGGGCTGTTGGAGCCATCCTCCATAATGGAGGAGGTTTGGTTTCGGTTGTTAGTTCTATATGGATTACTACCGGTGAGTGGTCCGACAGGGGGCGCGGGAAAATCATGGAATTGTGCAGTCTATACGACCATGTAGCCAAAATCAACCAAAAGTCAATTCGGAATAGTGTATCGTGTACCGTGGAGTAGTAAGTGAATTCAGCGTTGTTTGTGTGTTCTACTCTCCATGCAATAGTAAGTGTGTGTTATGTCATGATATGATATATCATGTGGGTTGCTCTTGTGTTACCTTGGTTTCTGGTGTTAGACCTATCTTTGGATATATCCAGTATTGTATTGAAATCGCCCACCCAGAGAACGGGGACATCGTGTCTTTACGATGAGCATAGACAAGTGGGCATAGAAGGCAGGGTCGTCAATGTTCGGGCCATATGTGTTCACTAATGTTATAGCTTTGCTATTTATTGTTCCCGTGACAATCACATATCGCCCATTGGGGTCAATGTGAGTGGCATCCAGTGTTATTGTCCAATTGTTGTGTCATCCCGTTCGCCCAACTGCAAATTTTATCACCTTCTTCTACTTGTATTGTGTGGCCCTGGTTGGTCTCCAATCCCCCCACATCTCCACACTACCTTAACCCGTTTAACTTCCCCCTGTTAGGGAGAATTCTCTCTTTAGGCTGAATTTCCTAACCTAGTGAGTCCCCCAGCAGCTTTGCTGGATTTCTGGAGTTTGTTTTTTTCTCCTGCCAAGAGTGAGAATCTTTTTCTCCCACTCTTGGACATAATTTATGGTGTTCCTTTGACTGTTTGTGTTTTATGGGCTATGGGGTCCTTTACCCCATAGGGTCTCATCTGTTTTTACTATGTGTGTTACACAGCACCCTCCGTGCAGTGACACAGGGGTGTCATAGTGACACCCCACCATAGACTGCATACCCTGGGACTGACTACTGTCTCCCAGGGCATGTAAAGTCACCATTGGCTTTACTAGTCCCAAATTATTAACAGAAACCGGTACAATCCATCATATTGTGGACGTACTGGTCGGGGCAATTCGATTGCCCCGGGGTCTGTTAGTCGAGGGGGCACGTCTCCGTCCCCCCTGATCGAGTTTTGGCTGGTGGCAGTGGATACTACTTTTTATATTCGACCGCGAATATATCCCTGTGGGATTTTCCCATTGTTCGGGGCTACCAACTTTAATTATATAATTATCATAGCCTCGAACATACCGCCGGTTTATTTATTTAATATTAATTCGCCGGTTGGTTATTTTTGCCAGGACTCGATTCTAAAATGGCGTTTGTGTTCTCTTCTGTGACTCCAACCCAAGTCGAGCCCTTTGTTCCTCTTTTTGGCGGGCTTCTCCACAGAAGCCTCCAAAAGTGGTGCCACTATGTCTGGGTACCACAGGTGGTGTGGGAGGGGGTTTACTGGACTGAGTTACCTTGGTAACTCAAGTCGCACTCTTGTGTGATTGGCCCAAGTGGTGAGCCGGCCAGCCGGCTCACCACTTAGCATGTTTGAGTGACAGCTAGGCTGAGTGAATGGGGGTGTGCTGTATAAAAGCAGGGCTTTGGGGACTGGAACTTCAGAAGTCGCCACAGGACCTGAGAATCCAACGAGGGAGAAGCTGAGCCAACCTACCACGACGACACCACCGGTGGAGCCCTGCGGAACCGACTCACCACTTCCCAACGACAGAGAAGATCTCCCAGCTGGAGAGGCTTCTTCCCCTGACTGGTGGGCATAACCAGTTTACCTTCTTTTCCTCGCATCCGAGGACATCTTGTGGTCGAATTGCCTGTGCCAAGCACCCCGGAAACCGGATAGCCACTTACCACTGGACGGCGAATAAAAGAGAACTCCGCGGCTGGTTTCTTCCCTGGCAGTGCAACGGACTCCTGTCTTCCTCCCCCAAGAGATCCTCTCTTCCCCCGGACGAAGCACCGACTTGTATCCGCTGCCAGGAACAATTGCCCCCGCTGGAGTATTCTCACCACTTTAAGTTACCGTGTCCGCCAGGCCTCCCTTTCTAAAGATTGCTACAAGGTAATATTAATCCCTTAACCTTCTGGACTGGGCTGGCCGCCTTGACCATCTAACTGGTCCCTTTCTTTGGTCCAACTCTTTTCAAACCTTTTCAAGACTTTTGTGCACTGCAACCGTGTGACCTTGGACACATTTCGTTCTGATCCTCTTAAAGTGGATCCGGCCTTCTGAACTCTAACTTCACGGTTTTACTTTGCCTTCCTCTCTTGTGCTGTTCTTGTGAAAGTGTTGGGATCTGTTTCAATTTATGTCTGCTTTTCTCTCCCTTTTTAAAACGAATTATTAGAGTGCCATCTGCGTTAAGCACTCACCGCTGTCTGAAAATAAGTGGGGCTTTACTAGAGAATTGTCTAATATTCTTTTAAGGGAGTGTATATCTTTTAGTGACCGTGTTTTTGAACTGCTTAATATTAGTGCCTGTGTGTTTTACTAGATGTGGTTTTAAATAAATAATTATATCTCTTTTACACCAAGCTCTGGTCAGTGTTTACTTGTTCTACTGTGTTCTTCTGACCTATTGTGAATACTCTGTATACTGCCTGACTCTTCTTGAGGGAAGTCTGACTGCTCAGCCACAGCTACCAAGTGAATATGTGTGGTACAGACTGCTACCAAGTGGGTTTACTGCCAAACACCTGTAGTCCTAAATCTTTTGCAGTGGTCCCAGAGAGAACTGCACAGGTTTCTGCCTAACACCCCCCCCCCAACCCTCCACCCACACCATCTGCTCCAACGCAATGATGTATTCCCCTATGAACATTGGAAACTCCCAAGGCGCTTTGTTGGCTGCCATGTCCTCCTGACCCGGCTCCAGTGTGCCCCGGTTCAACTCTAATTGTAATGTTTGTGTGCCTGGTTACAGTTTCATCCGATTAAACAATTGTATACACCATGGTTCCTGTTCAGTCATTTACATTACCCTCATCAATTCCCTCTGTTGGTGACCGGTTTGGATCTCTATTCTTGTGCAGTGACGGGGCAGGTATGGAGGCCTTGACGCAGTTTAGTGCATCCGCTGGAGATTCAAAAAGGTTTGCCCTGCCCCCATGTCCGATTCTTAATTTTGCATTGGAAATTAAGGAATAGGGGACTTGACGTGCTCTAAAAAGGCGTTTTACAGTGTCATAGGTTTTCCTCTGGGCTTGTATGCCAGCTGCAAAGTCTGGGTAAATATGAATGTTACTCGATTTGTATCGCAATAGCCCAAGTTCTCTGGATCAGGATAGCGTCTCAGTCCCTGTAACTAAGCAGTCTGGTGATAATCGTGCGTGGAGGTGCACCTGGTCGTGGTGGTGGGGCGAGAGTTCGATGCGCCCTTTCAGTGAGGAACTGCGTGTAGAGAGAGGCAAACAGTGATTTTAGGAGAGTTTCGACAAATGGTTCCATCGGGCCTTTGCATGCAGATTCTGGCACTGCAATAATGCAAATGTTGTTGCAAATAGAACGCGATTCCAGGTCGTCACATTTATTCCTTATTTTAGTGAGTTCCGTTTTGAGAGCCGTTATGTCACGATCATGCTGGTTAAGTGCGTCTTCCGCCGTAATGACTCTTGTTTCCAGTTCGTTAATGCGTCCGCTTTCTTTCTCGAATTTTGCTTTGAGGGATCCCATTGTTGTGATAATGTCGTCCAGTTTGACATTGTTTGCCATGAGACCGCTCTGCATGGTTTGAAGGATGTGGTCGTCTTGTGTATTTCCTTGCATGGCTTCTCCCTGACCAGTGTTGGAATGAGTGGCCACTTGAGGGACCAAAGGCCGGGGGCCAGTAAATGAATCATTGGGACCTTTTTTCTTATTGGCGCCCTTTGTCATATTGTTGGGAGGTATTATGTACTGGCTCGTTTGTATATGATCTCTACCGTTTCTGGTCTCCGGTTCCGGGCTTCTGGTTTCCCGTGTTCGTGGCCTGTTAGTATGTTGTACTGTGGCCGGGAGACCGTCTTATGGTATCTGACTTGCCGTTAACTTGCCTCCAGTTTGCTAGCTTGTTCACACCGTAGGATCTTGTATGGCCTGCTGTCCAACAGACTACGTCTGACTAGATGTGTTGTGGTGGCGCGTGTCTCGGGTATGGCCAGAAGTTTGTTGGCCCTCTCTAATATTTTGGCCTCCATATCCGATCTGGTATAGTTTTGTGCTCGTAGGTTGGCCACTGCCAGGGGGTTTGTCTCTTAGTAGAGCCGTGTCGAGGCCTCTGTTGCGGAGTAGTAGGGGTACGGTATCTAGGCCCCATTTCTGCAGCTAGATTCTTATGTACACGTGTGGCAGGTGACCAGATTGTATCTCCTGAAATTGTCCAACACATTCATGCTCCCCCGAGCTGTAGGAGTGTTCCGGCCCCCTTCTCCGTCGTGTTCCCAGATGTATTAAGCACAACCCGAAGGGTGGTGCCATATGCTGGTTGGCCTTGCTGCCGTTGTGCCGCCCCTAGAGTAGCACTTATGAGGTTTCTCCAAGCACATTTACCGGATCGTGGATCCGCCACCGTCTGATGCATCGTGTGGTCCGAGTGCGGCTGATCCTCTCAGGAGCTGGTGGGGTTCCTTGGGGCGAGGGTGGCCGCTCCTCGATCTGTTTAAAAGTATGTTCACCCAAAGGCCCTAACCGGATAAGGAATGAGTCGCCGTCTGGTGCCGCGTGGCTCGAGTGCAGCTAATCCACTCAGGAGCTTGTGGGGTTCCTTGGGGTGAGCGCAGCTCCTAGATATGTTAATAATTATGCATATCCAAAATCCACTAAACTGATAATGAAGCACCCACCGTCTGTGTCCACGTGCAGTTAATCCGCTCAGGAGCTGGTGGGGTCAATACTTATGTAGTTGTGTGGCCTGGTGTCGTATTCCCAGCACCATCCACGCTGTCCGGAGTGGACGTGTTCCTTCCGTCTGAGGATTTTGTGCGCCTTTTGCACGGGTGCTGGTATGTTGTCCCGGTTCCTCTGCCCTATTCACATTTAGTCTTGCCTGCGCCTCTGTGGGGGCAGGCTGCACTATCCGCACCAAAGAGCCCACGTGCCGATGCAGTGAAGCTGGGACGCTCTATCCCTCACTGGAGATTGGGGCGTCGGCCCACACCTTAGTGATGGTCTGAGCTGCTGCCTCCACAGCGCGGGGTCCCTGCGGGGGTCGTAGCAGTCTCCAGTAGCAGGTGGGCTTGCGTTGGTCTTTCGACTGTGATCGCAGGACCCTGTCAGGGTCACTTCATTTGTTCGGGGTAATTTCGGCTGCGTTCGGGTGCACAGAACGCCCCCCATCACACTTCCTTCTCTGCTGGCAGGAAGAGTGGGCTCCGAGGGCCTTTGACCAAAGTGCTCTTGGGTCCCCCAACATCCAACACCCACCAGAAGTCTCGCAAAGTCAACTCCTTCTTCCTCCTGACGTCTGTATCTGCCGCTGCCGGCGCTCCTCTGCACCTATTTTCTGGACCTCCGCAGCTCTGCTCAGAGGGGGCTGTGAGATCCCGCACTTGGTCACACGGTGCCCGGTCCTTTATTCTTTCCAGACCGGTGCATTAGGTTAATGGAATAGGCACAGAAAAGGATGAATGAATTTAAGGATTATAGTTGGGGCCGGAGCCTTTCTATCAGGCTGCCATTACTTTCAGCTGCTCAACAGCGCGCCCCAACCTATATGCATTCTAACATTGTATGTTTTTAGAACAAAGTGTGCACTGTAGGCTAGTCTGAATGAGGTGAGCATGTAATAAAGAGCACTGTTTGTTAGATTTATTTTGCTTTTTCTTTTAATAGCAGTCCTTAACTGACTGTCTGTGACATTGCCCAGGTATTGTCAAGTATTGAGATCTATATGTCAAAACAGATCTAAGCTGAATTTTTAGACTTTGGTATCTAACTGAATAAAGAAATAATTGTGGACTAGAAGTGCATGGTCCTGTTTGGATTTTAGTTTTTTTGTTGAGATAAAAGTAACAGTCTGACAACTAATTCGACATGGGACAAATGTAAAAAAAAACCTACAATAGGCAAAGAGTTCACCATAAATGAAGTCCAAATGTGACACTCATAATGAGGATGGTCATTATGATTGGTCATCAAAAATGATGTTCACCCGAAAGAAGAAAATAGGGTAAAAACGAATCTTGACACGTACCAAAAGCAATATAGCTTCTGTGAGTAATGTAGGGGTATTCTCCCATTAAGACCCCAAGCGTCCTCTATTCAGGTGGCCAGGGGAGGGCCTTAGCTCTTGTATCCCAACCCTGGAGGGGGACGAGTGAGGGAGGATCACATGGGTAGGGGAATCAGGGGTTGTCTTTGTGGGAATGACCCAGGCGAGACGCAGTATTCTGATGGGATGAAAGAAGAGGAGGAGGAAGTCCCGGACACCTTCCTGGGATACATTTATTCCTGTCACCCTAATCCAGGTCTCATTTTTCCCAATTCCAATCGCCTCATCCATGACCCAAGGGGCAGGAAGAAAAGAGTCAATTACCCAAGGTGGGGAAGGAAGAAAAACCAACTAAAACAAAGCCAGAAGTCTGATATTGATATCCATTCATCCTCTACCAATCTAGATCACAGGGAATGCCATCAAGGCCCATGTTTGTATAATCGAACATCAGGAATTTGGAAGTGGGCAACATCCCCTTTGGGGAGAACCAGGCTAGAGGATTTCCCTCTGTCCATTATCAATTCCCTGATAAGAGTATCCTGAAATACATCTACCCTCCAAAACTATTCCATCAGCCCCTCCCCATTTTGAACCAATCCTGGGACAAGGAAGAGGAGCAGTAAACATTACTCATAGAAACAACATGGGGAAAGTAAGGGAAACCTACTATGGAAAGAACTCAAGTTGTCCCACTAATACAGTCAGGCAGGATCAGGCATTTAATAATGACCACTCGCACCTGACTTCACATGACTGTTTTTTCAACTTTAAAAGGTGTTTTTCACAAGGAGGCGATCAAGCTGGGGATTCTGTCCAGACCCAAGAAGCCAAGGAGCAGAGAGCAGCAGGAGTGAAAGTCTGGAGGAGAACACTGTGCAGAGAATCTGGCCCGGGGTTTGTGAGGAGCTGCAGCGTGGCTAGGGAGCCGTGCCTCCAAGGAGCCGGAGTAAGGCAGCCTGTATCCTACTAGTGGCGTTCGGCAAAATGCTTGTTCCCTTGGAACGTGTGCCGCTCCCACGGATGTCTGAGGGACAGGTGGTTGAGACCCTGACCTCAACCCCATTATCCAGAAGGACCGATTGTCAATGCAACGCTACCTGGTGAATGAGAGAAACTCCAGTCAAAACGCACACTCCGAAGTGGAGCAGGAGAAAGAAACTGTTTTAAAGCGGCACGCAGTGAAAAGTGAGATAAAGTGTACGAAGGACAGAAAAGGGTAAGAGATAATCAGAATAAGCGAATGGAAAGAAGGAAGCTGCACTAGCAGCACTGAAGCAAAGCCAAGTGAAAGAAAGGCATTTGAACAGTGCAAAGAAGGAAAAGTGGAATAAAGACTGTGCAGAGTGTGCACAGTAAGGAGAGGACAGTGTGTCAAATGTGCAGGAAGCACAAGAAAGAAACGGACAAGTGCAAGGGTGCATGTTAAGGGTAAAGAAAGTATGTAATTGTCATGACCACCAATACCTCCTTGCAAACGCACACCCTCTCATAGTACAGATATAGGTTGCCTGGTCATTCTCATGTTCATGGTGCCAGCAAATCTAAGTTACATGGGGGCACAACAAGTTGGGTTTATGCTTGGCGCAATTGTGTAGGAGGCTGGAGACTTCCTAGTTCCCCCAAGATGGCCGTTAGGTGAGCCATAGAACTTAAGTGTATGTTGCTGTCCTGTTACTAAGAATGGCTGGCTATATAAGCAACGCCCAGACAGGAATCCGTGCTTCACGTTATTCTGCCTTGGTTGGCAGTGTGACGCTTATTGGCGCTCCATCTGAAACAGAGGAACAGCAAGGTTAGCAGGTATCCTTCTACACAAGAACTCAACCCGGCCCCTCACACTTGCCTTAGAAGTCGCAGGCTTCATCTGGAACTCCCACATTAGCGATTCACATAGTTTGGCATCTTTGTTCCTCCTCTGCTCCCGGCTCCGGCCCAGCTCTCAGCTGTCCCAACACATCACTCTGGATCAAAGAACACACCGCTCCAGTAAGCTCCGGGTCCTCTGAGGGCAGCTCCGGTCCTCCGCCAACGCTTGGAAGGGGAAAAAACAAGATATTAGCAGGCCACTCTTGAGCAAATCAGCAGCCACGCTGCTTATACTGTTACTTACATACTGCCACAGCCACTCGGCTACTATTGCTTGGACTTACCTGGAAGGAACACATTGCAGCGCTGCAATGCTAGCAGAAGACTTTTTGAGTTGCATCTCCAAGCCGCAGCCGGTCTGGGCTTGGGCTTCAGTGAAGCAACTGAAGCACATCATATTGCTGCAAGATTTGAAGCCCCTGAACGTGGTAGCTGGACGGAGAGCCCACCAATTCAATAAGCAGGTGAGCAGGACCCCAGAGGGACACGAAAACCAGGGGAGGATCCAGGGAGGAGTGCAAAGTGCATGAGTTAACACCTGTTTCCTTACACTAGGTGAAGCCGCACAGACCCATGCCCAGCTGCAACACCAGTCCCGAGGCTCCTGGCACTCCCACAGAGGCAAGGTAAGCGTAACAGTAATGTGCGCAAGAGGCACGATAACAAAACAAAGGAGGGTGCAAGAGTGCACAGTGGAAACAAGGAACAGCAAAGGGAAGGTGCAAGTGTTCACGAGGAAGAAACAAAGGAGAACAAGAAGAGGTGCAGGAAGCACCTGGAAGTGAAAGGTTTAAAAGGAGGCGCAAGGAATGAATAGAGGGGTTATAGATAGGTCATGCCTAGGAGGAGCAAAGAACCCGGCGGTTTCGAAAGTCTCTGATTGTACCCCGCAAGTGAAGTGTGTGTGGAAGAACTGTATCTGAAAGGAATGGTACATCCTGACAAGCTGAACTTGTTTTTGAAACCAAAAGAGGCCTAAGCTTGGGGAAGGGAATCCTCAGAGGCCTAACAAAGTGGAATGCCTATTATTTTATGATACTGAAGGAAAAGCAAAGTACATTCTGACAAAACTGATTTTGTGTTGGAAACTGAAAGGGACCTGAGCTTGGGGAAGGGAACCCTTAGAGGCCTAAACAAGTTGGAGACGTATTGTTTTATAGTGTTGAAAGGATTGAAGCTTGGGGGAGGGAACCCTAACAAGTTTCAAAAGGAAGTGTTATATTTCTTTTGTGGTGTTTGGAACTTGAACAAGTTGAAGCTTGGGGAAGGGAACCCCAAGGATCCAAAGACACTGAAGGTATTTGAGAATATTGCAAGGGCTTTGTGGAGAAGGTCTTACAAACAGCCCTTTTTGATTGAACTCATTTTTGTGACCTTGACCAATTTACACCTAGTGAAAAGACCACCTGAAACCAATCCTGGTTTCCTATTGTCTGTTGAACCACTTTTCTCTTCCTTTTTAAAGACTGCCTATCACATTTTTGTAAAGATTTAGGACATGGATAGGTTTAGACACAGACAGACTTTTATTTTGGACTATCTGATGTTGACAGCCTTTAGAAACATCAGTTAAGGGAACCATCCCTTTAGAGTTGGGGCTAGTTAGGCATTACACCAACCCCGGAACCTTATTAAATAAAGGTTTTGAAATTAACTTCTTTGAGTCTGTGTCTCTCTTGATACCATGCTTGTCTCACATATGGTGTCAGTAGTGGAATACCGTTCAATTGGTAAAAGTTGAGAACCGATGCTACTTATAGTGTTTCCGGCCCATGGGATAAAATCATTGTACAGGTAGAAGATCAGGACCGAGTCGCAGTAATAACAGTTTACTCTGAATAAGACCAACATCTTGCTTAATCATCAAGACTTATACTTTAAAGATCAATTCGTACTTGATACTCTTCCTCTGTCTACTTACCATTTCAAGCAGTGGGACCACCTCATTCTGAAAGTCAGATATGCCCATACGTATGTTAGACCTAGTGGGTTGGGAGCAGCACTTGTGGGGAAGGGTTTGGCACCTATAGACCTTCCCACTGTCTCAACGAGATAACCACCTTTATCCTCCAGAACAACCACCGGGGAGTAAAAAGGGTTCAGAACAGGAATCCGACACCAGCTGTGAAAAGGTTTCAGACTCTTTTTGGGAGGTAAGTCAGACAAAACTATTACTCTACCCACAACTGTAGCCACACAATTTCAGTGGAGTTATGATCTCAAACTCTGCTACTTAGGACCCCTTCTGAAAGGTGAACTTCAAACGTTTTATCAGCTCCTGAATCTCCCCGGAAAAGCTTCCTTTCTTAAGATCAAAGAAGCCTTTTTGCAAAGGGTTGGACAAACCAGTAACTTTAACCGCCATAAATTACGGGGTATAAAACTGAGCCCGAGAGAGGCACTCATTGAACTAGGAGAAAAAATAAAAAACACCCTTTCCCTATGGCGAAGAGGCAAAACATTGGCTGAAGTGATTGACAAATTAATCATAGAACAGTTTATACATTCTTTACCGCCATCTCTTCAAAGGGCCATATTACAGCTTAATAAACCCACTCTCACCATGGCAATTGAAACTGCTGAAAATCATGCAACCTTTGGTTGCACCGGAGTGATGGACAAAAAGGAGGATCGAGGGACTACCCGTCCTTATCCCCCTTCACAGGATAAGACAGGAATCTTTGTAAGAACTAGAGAACCTTACCTCCGAGAAAGATCAGAATAAAGACCAGAGTTCTGAGACAAATAATAAATAAAAGAAAGAGAACAAACCATGGAAGCCCACCTCACTTGTTTGTTTCTCTTGTAAAGAGCCTGGACATCTAGCTCGGAACTGCCCCCAAAACCAAAAGGAAGAATTGGAAATCGGATGTTTAATAGTTGAGCTGTTGGAGGAACATGAAGATGAGATGGAAACAAGTGCATGTTACTGTCACACCATTACATGTTATGGTCAATGGGATGGCGTTACAGGCCCTTATAGATTCAGGCAGTAAGCAGACCGCAATAAGATCTGACCTGGTACCCCTTGATAACATCAAACGAGGGAAAACGGTAATCGCTTGTGTACATGGGGATCAAGAAATCTACTCCAAAACCCCTATCTCCACCCATATTCGGAATAGTGATACCATCATCACATCCGCAGTGATACCAGATCTACCTGAAGAGTTAATAATTGGGAGAGATTTTCCAGGGTCTATCATTCAAGACATTCAAACTAGAGGCCCCAGATTTTCTCCTACTTACCATTGGCAGGGCGAGCCTTTCCATTTCCACTTGGAAATCTGGACATTGCTTTAGAGTTGGGTCCAGTTAGGCAATACACCAACCCAGCAACCTTAGTAAATAGAGGTTTTGAAATTAACTACTTTGAGTCCGTCTCTCTCTCCACACCATGCCTGTCTCACAGTACTTTTTTTGTAATAGTCACAAGTCCCACATGTTGAAAAGACTAAATGGCGTAGCAGGTGTTTTCACATTGTAAACTGGTCGCACTACTAATTTAGCACGTTCTCCTTTTGAGATGAGCCTGTGCTTGGATGACTCTCTTCAGGTTCTGAGTCCAACTGTTACTGAGCAGTCTTTTTATCACTCAAACAACGCAGGAGTTTAAGATCCAAGAGCCTGTTTTGGAAATAACAAAATTGCTTGAAAATGAAATGTGATGTAAGCTAATTAATCTTTGTTTGACAAACAGCAATACTGTGTTACAGGTCGGACATAGGAGACAGACAACTGTACATGGTTCAAACTGTTTCACTTTATTAAAGTAAAGAAAATGCCTCCTCTAGCCCTACTGCTACGATGAAGGTCCCCTGTACTAAAAATAGAAAAATAAACCTTGTCCTCCATCCAAACCTATGCTATTGTGCCAATTTACCCTGCCACTAATAAAGGAAAATAAAACTAAATAGACATTCCTACTCCCCTTTCTTCGCTGGTGAGCTGGTTGGTGGACGACTCCTCACCACCCCGCATCCCACCTCCCCAGAAATGTCTCTTTCTCAAGCTTTTGCTGCTCATTCTGGTCAAGGCAATGTCCAAAGGTCTCTGGGTTATCGGAGTTTCAGACTGTGGCCTACTAAAACCAAAATCAAAGTTACTTGGCTTCCTACCGAAAAAGGGTCTCCTTACCCCTTCGAGCAAAGCCTTGTTCAAAACAAGTAGTCCTTTCTTTAAGTCAGCAATTAGACTTTGAAGTTCCTTCAGCTCAGGTTCACCCCTTCTTTGATTTTTGCTTACTCTCTGATCTCCGATGTCCCTTTGTGAATTGTTGTCTTCCAGGTCACCCCCTGGGAGTGTCCCTCTCTTGGGTATTCGGTAACCACTTGTGGGTTAGAGGATTCAACTTCACCCGGTTGGAGTGCTTTTCTCTCCCATCTGAATTTGGTAGGCCCTTGTGGGTTGGGGGACTCAATTTTAACCCCTCTCAGTGTTTCTCATTCTCTCCTGTTTTTGGTAACCACTCGTGGCTTATTAGATTCAACTCTTTACTATTTGGTAATGCTTCCTGGGTTATTCGATTCAAATTCACCTCACGGTGTGTTTCTTTTTTGTAATCCCTCACAATTTATTAGATTCCACTTCAGCCCCTTGGAGTATTTCTCTTTCTCTCTTGTATTCGGTAACCTCTTGTGGGTTATTTGATTCAGCTTCACTCCTTGGAGTGCTTTTATCTCCCTTTGGAGTTTGGTAACTCCTTTGTGGTGTTGGACTGAATTTGACTCCCTCGTTGTGTTTCCTTTCTCTTTTGTACTCGCTACCCCCTTGAGGTTTAGTAGATTCAGCCTCACCCCTTCAGAATGTTTTTCTCTCTCTTTGGTATTTGACAACCCCTCTTTGGTTGATGCTTTCGGTCATTTTATTGTTCTGGGATCTCTGGTGCTCCCACCAGGGCTTTTGGTTGCTTTCTTCAGCGTTATCTCGTCCTCGTTCCATTTTGGAACTCTCCAGAGTGAAGCTGACCTGCTCCCTCTCCTAGGTGTGATCCACTTATCTGTGTCTCCACAGAGGACTTCCTCGAAGGCAGCGGTTCGGATCGCGTTAGCTCTGCACTTCTTGGGCTGTCCATTCATTACGGTTCCTTCGGCATCATGCTTCAAGTGCCTCGGGACGCTGCGTCTGCGGTGGTAGAGTCCCCTTTCAGCAGTGACCTCGTGGCTTAGGACTCTCAGCCCTCCATGCCTTGGTGGAGTTCCGTAGACTGGTATCCCTACAAAATATCCCCACCAAAAATATTGCTGTACATATGGCCGTTTGTCTCGCAATAGGCGATATTTTTTGTGGGGATAATTTGTGGGGGTGAGGGTGTCACACGCACATTTTAAAATAATGCGAGGTTTGCGGGGGTGTCCCCCGCAGGGTCCATGGGTCAATATTGCCGCAATAATATGGCCATGATTCTGTATCGCAATATTTTTGCAGAGATATTAACACATGGAACCCATGGACTCTCTGCCCACCACATATGGGAAGTAGTCCTGCCTCCAGGTTCTACTAGCTCTGCACTCCAGCCAAGGATCAGGCTGTGCAAAGCATTGCTCGGGTTGGCCCTCTCCCAGCCGCAGTTTTGCTTTGCAGCAGTTCCATCCCCTGTAGTAAGGGTCTCCGCAATTTTTGGTCTCTCCAGCACCGAGAAACCCAACACCATTGGTCAGCTGGCTCAGGCCTGCAGGAGGGGTCAGGAGCACAACCAAGCACATTTAAAAGCCCACTTATATTTGCATGCCCTTCAGCTCTCATCTAAGTGGAAATCCCCTAGGACTTTGGTGTCAAGGAAGATGTTGTAAACTGGTGCATTGGAGAGTCCTTGTCCCCTAAGGGTGGTGGGGCGGGGGGTCGGAGGGGAATCACCCCATTTGGGATCCTGCTTGCCCTGTCCCCTTAAGGGAGTGTTTTGCATAGCAGGCTCCCTAATCACAATGCGGTGGCTCCCTCTTGAGAATAAGTGAAAATTCCATGGTGATTGGCCACGGTTGCCGGCCACCTTGCAACCTGCCCCGATAACGTGTCCCTAATCATTCCCCTTTTTTTCTAGGACAACCAGGGTTTTCATAGTTCTAAACACGTATTACAGTTATAAACAAGGTGATAAAAGGCAACCATGAGAAGCCAAAGGGTGGCTTTTTACCAGCCATGAAGAAGAACCACCCAATTGAGTAGGTGACACTTCAGAGCAGATGCAAAAATCTGTTCACGGCCTGCAAAATTTGGCCCTTACCACAGTTAGCAAGTTTAGCATGTTTATTTCGGGATTGGTTTGACAAATATTCTATAAATGCATATTATTGGCAGACCAGGAAAATATTAAATGTCCTGACATGGGGCAACACAATGATTTTTCCGATAAGGTCTTCATAGAGGAGTCTAGACGAGCCATGTTGCGTCCATCAAAGGGTAATACCCTTGACTGGATGTGGGCAGAATTTCTTTATAACTGGTCTGTAGCCATGTTAATGGGTACGGTCAATAGAGATGGTCACATAGGAAATTGGATTATTGTTTTGCGTCTCTTTCTGTAAATAATTTGTCTGAAGAATCCCAGTTATTTAAAGGACTCGATTAGTAATGCAAAAAGTAGTACAAACAAGTTAAGAATTCCGAGGTGGACCTTGGTGGACTTGATTGTGGTGCTCCAGAAACCCATATGCCAATTGCTGATCACAAGATCAATTCCTGGAAGGTTGACACCATTTCCAAAAACAAGAATGGTGGAGTTCCGAAAAACGGTTCTAGCAAATGCTATAAGAGGATGTGGCTTTCTTAACTAACATTTTTTCTTTAATAGGGTTGTTGATTTTCTAATCTTTAAGAAGTTAAAAAAATGAAGTTTCTTTTGATCCCTCAGCCTAATTATAAACTGCTAAACCCTTTACAATTAATACTGATTAAACATTCATGATTTTACGTGTGGACTTCGTAGTAAACCGTGTGAAAAACACATATTTAGAGCTCCCATGTTAACTTGCCTACGTGTAGATGGAAGACGTATTGTCTTTAATGACTTGTATAGGCGGGCATGATATCTCCGTAGGTTAGTAAGCCTAATTCAGAGCTACATATGACTTTTCAAGAACCCGGGTTTGATTCAAACACAACCGGCACAGCCTTTCCTCCTTATAAATTAAAACAAGTGAACAAATATCAGTTTTTCTAACAAAACTAAGGATAGCTCGGCGGCAACGTGCTCGCCTTGGAAGGAAGATACAGAGCAACACAGGTTCGATCCCGGGTCTGTGCTTAGAAACATCTGGGTATTAAGCGCGTTATAATTAACGTATCATATCTATACAAAGCATAGGTGATTGTATTGTACTTATTTTGCATACTGTCCAAAATCTACAAATAGTGTGACTAAAGGAGAAACACAGAAGTACATTTACAATCGTTTATCCAAAAGTGCTCCTTGTCTACAGCATGAAAGATCATGGTACCCTTGGTTGTGGTTTCTCATTATGTGGCCCTCCAAAGGTTTTGGACGTTAACTCCATGGTCCTTCAACACTGACCGTGCTGGTTAGGGCTGTTGGGAGTAAAAGTCCAAAAAGCATCTGAAGGGCTATATGAGTAACCAGATGCAGGCTATTTTGATCAACCAGAAAGCACCCCATTGTTATACTTTACAAATGCCATCAGATGAAAGGTTGGTGCATTGATCCGTGCATAGGCTATTGTTAGTCAGGAAGTCTTGGCTTTATTGTGTCAAGCTGCAGCACTTTTACGAGCTTGCTTATTCACTCTATAGGTAAAAGTGTTGTTTTTCCATATCAGCAAGCTGGATAGTCCCATGCCCATTCCCGTGTAGTTCCTTCCTACTCTATGTGAACGTCATTTTATTATATTGCATTTGCTGTGACTGTGCGGCTGTGACACAGTTGAGCTTAATAAAAGATACAATACCATGTAGGCTTTGCATGCTTAAGAATGTGATTTTATGTACCCAACAACTTCATGTGTCAACTTTTTTTCCCCTCTTTAGTGTTACCTGCTCTCTCGAAAGCATCAAACAAAAGTTGAAGGTTAAACCACTACTTCTACAGGTAAAGTTAACGCCTGCATCTTAAGTTTCTCTTGTCCCCTCCCTCCCCCACCTCCCAACCATAGAACGGAACCACATGTCCTGGCAGGCACTGAGTGACTCATGCACAACCATTCTTTGGTGGGCAGCCTAAATAATGGCATGCATAGATGTCACAAGATGAGCAGAGCAAGGCACGTACGGTTTTATCCATGCATACAGACATAGCCCCTCCCCATCTACGTGCATACCAAGCACAGAACATGATAGATGCAACCTCGCTGTGCACCTTTCTAGATGGCAAGGCTTGCACCTAATTAGCCAATTTGATCGAAGATTTTTGATCGAATGATTCATTTGATCGTTCTCAAGAGGTACACATTGACCCTCTGTTCATTTTCTCAATTTACATAGTAGCTCCTCCGGAAATACAGGATAAATAGGGCAAGAGCGCCCTCGTGCGGAATTTGTCATTTTGACAGGCTCAATGATTTACTGGTTACTGATTACTGGTTTAGCATCTACGTTCAAACGGTGACTTCGAGCAATTAGATTTCGGTCATGTCACAGCGAACCAATAGTACACAAAAAAACAACCCAAATTCCCATGCACTGATTAGTGAACCTAGTTAACCCTGTATAAAACAAATGCCACCATGCAGGAAGCCAATGTAGGGCACAGTGGATCAAATAGCTTGCTCATTTTGCAAACCATGCATAGGCACACATGTTGAATAACAACCTTGCCTGTGGCTTGCTTTAGCTCAGGTCTCGGAGTCAATTAGGGTTGCTGTCTGAGTAGTGCTCCCTTAGGTTGTAAGTCGTTCGTAGGCTTTTTGCTTGGAACCTCCTTGCTGTATTCAAAATGTTAGTCAACACTGATTGGAATCAAATACATTAACCATTACCCCGGGTGTCACACTAGGGCAAGTTATGGCTATGATTATTAATGTGCAAAAAAGCAAATCTTTAGTTGAACTGCTTCATAGTCAGTTTAAATGTATCTCAACATTGCTATATGCCACACAAGTACAAGACAAACTAATTTAGAAATAGATTTGAGCATTCAAGCAGTAGTAGCTACATATGATTATTTTTACTCGCCACTGACCTTCTCTGCAACATGGCTACGACCTAAAAGTTGGCGGACTTGTTGCCATTATTCTAGGAAATTGTGCAGTTCATAATTGAGAGGAAATAACTTCTTGTTGTAGTGTTTCTTTAAGCAGTTGGTCTCCATTTGTATTGTAAATGTTCTCCAACATGTCGATAATCTTAACTGTGTTCTATAACTGTGTTCTAAAATCCCGACACCAAGTGAGTCGACTTTTAGTCGGAGTTACGGAAGGGACGTCTTCAGCAGTGAAAAGACTAACATGGGCTATGTAGGGAGAATGACAGGGGGCTATCGTTGGGGGCCATCTTAACCGAGCTGCTCTGTATGTTCTTCATGTAGCACACATTGGGAATGACCACTCTCTTTTGCTATGACCCCTGCAATGTACTTAAGCTTTTGACTTTCTTTGAAGTGCAAACCTGTGCACCATCAATATTCATTAGTTTAGAAGTTCAGAGTACTGATTGTGATATTGCAATTCAGCAGTGAATGATATTAACATGCATGTTAATGTTTGATTGTATTTACAGTTACCGATTGGCACTGCCAAATCTTTTAAAGGGCTAGTGGACCTTGTGACCAAAGAGAAAATAATGTGGAACTCCATACCTGGGCTGGATGATGGACGGTTGTTTGTGCGAACCCCTCTGACAGACACAGATGCCTCTGAATTAATACACGAAGCCAACGATGCAAGAAATGCCTTAATAGAACAAGTAAAGTTTTCAAGTAAATATGTAAACACGAATTGCTCATAAGTACAATATAACATCCTTTCTAAACAGTTTAGCGGGGCACAACACCTGTTTTTGGTTGTCTGTAATAGATGAGCAGCTAAAATGATGTGTCTCCATGTCAGTCTAAAGAGTACAGGAGTTTACTTAAAGTACAAGTAGAGCTCTTTTCAGGTGTGTGCTGTATGGGGTGGACACATTCGCTACCTACCTTTGTAAACTTTGTAACTATTATACATTACTGTTGGAACTCACTGTACTGAAACTATATTTGATCTGCATGTTCATATCTACGCCTGGTATTGTAGTTACTCTTCATGTCATATTGCTATTCATTATGTAACTTTGTAGGCTTTGCACCGTTTTATTGCTGCACCCTGTTACCCCCGGGTCTGGTGCGCATTCGAAATTCAATAAACAAACAAACAAACAGTGTGCACTGAACACTATAATTCTGGAGGCAGTAGCTGTTGTAAGTGTTTTTAATGCCTACCTGTCACACTTTTAGATGGGTTGCCTTAGAGGAAGGATCTGAACTAAACATGTGCCCAATTGGATGATCCAATCACATCCTTGAATTTCCTCTTGATTATGTTGCGATAGTGTTCAACGTATGGGTTGAACCTGACATGGACAGTATTTTGGCTGCAGCATTATATGTCTTGGGGGGGGGGGGGGGGGTATGACAAATCGCTGGGATTTGTCCCTTCTCCCCATGGGTCACCCTCACCCCGTCAGGCTAGGAAGGTTAGGCCGCCAGTCTGCAACACCCTCCCTATGGGTTGAGGCAAGTGGGACGTCACCGGGAGAGACTCCCCATTTGGGCACAAAGACTCCTGTTCCTGTGAGGAACTCCCTCAAGAATATACCAATTTTACCTCTTCAAACATATCCTATAAAGATTTGTGTGAAGAAAATACCAGTATGTGCTATTGTAAACCAGAAACAGTAAATATTCCTTTAACTAAGAAAATCCCATTAACTGAGACGAGGAGGAGGACTTGTGGAGGAGACGCGAAGCAATGGGAGAAAGAGAAAGGACTACAAAGCAACGCCTGGGCAGCCCCAGGGCTGGCTGGCATATGAAAGAGCCTGCAAGTTATGAAGCAGATGGAACGCCGACCCTGATCAGGGGCTGGACACTCCACATACTGAACTGGAGAAAGAACAGAAATCAGAGGGCAACGCATGGCATGGCCGATTCTCCTTGACCTCTCTGCGGCCTTCGACTCTGTCAACCATCAGAAGCTGCTTCACTGCTTTCAGGATGCAGGAAATTTCAGCCATGGAGTTAATTTTTACTCCTACTCTGATGATAATAATAATTAATAATAATAATTTGGCATTTATATAGCGCTACGAACCCTCAGGTATCTGAGCGCTGCTTATTATTACCCACAGTGTGTGGTGCTCATTTATCTACCTCGGAAGGATGAAACGCTGAGTTTGGCGCTGCCGGGATTCGAACCTGTGTTCGCAGGCTCTGCACGCTGTGCCACTTGACGGGCTGTACTAGATACTCAGATTCTCTTCCGTTTGAATATGCCATCATCCGACCCCTCCTTTACAAATTGAAAAACTGTCTTGCTGCAGTTGGGGATTGGGTGGCCAACAATTGGCTTAAATTAAACAGAGAAAAAACAGAAGTTCCTCTGGTGGGATCTAATATCACGGGTCAGCCCTGGACCTGTGATTACTTGCCTCCTTCCCTGGAACCATGCCCAGAACCCGCCCCAGTAGTGAAGAGCCTCGGGAATAACGCTACCAGTTATATAGAAGCCCAGATCTCTACAGTTTGCCAGCTGTACTACGTAAAACTTAAGGATCTGAAAAAGGTTCTACCTTTTCTTCCAGCCGTCTTCAGGTCCAGAATTGTAACGGCATCTATTATGAGCTCCCTAGATTACCGCAACGCAATCTGTCTTGGCCAACCTAAGATTTGTATTTGTATTTGTATTCATTATTTTTATATAGCGCTTTAATCCAAAACGCTTTACAGTTTAACAATAAAAATACATTGAACATGAAACAGTAGAAGCAAGTGACAATATATATGAATCAAACCAGTAAAATAGTATGTAGAACAATTTGCATATGAGGAAGAAGAGCGGAGGGGGTGGGGAAGGAAGGAAGAGGGTGAGAAAGTAGGGAGTAGAGTGAGTCAGTAGGAAGAGGGGAGAACTAGGAGAGAAGGGGGAACGTAAAGAGAACTGTGACAGGATACTGGAGGGGAGAGGGAGAAAGGTGAAAGGGAAAAGGTGTCATGGTGGGGAATGAAGGAGTGATTTCCAGGAGGCACAGAAGGAGGAATAGGTGGGGATGGAGCGTAGACCGGAGTGTTGGTTAATTGGGGGTAGATGAGGTTAAGACTATGAGGAGTAGAGGAAGGGGGCAAGTGGCAGGACTTGGGGGCGAGGAGTAAGGTGATGAGAAAGGAGAAATCTGGCAATGCGCATGACAAGGGGGGAGAGAGTGCAGTAGTTAAGAGAGTGGAGAGGGAGGAGGAGAATGCAGCAGCGAGGTGTGACAAAGAGAGATAAAGAGGGAGAGGAGGAGAAGGTGTGATGGGGAGTGCTGGAAGGAAAATAGAGTGAGAGGAGGTGTAGGCAGACAGTCCCAGACCAGAAGGCCCAGTTGGAAGGAGCCAGGGGCTGGGGAAGGGTGTGTCTACGTGGGGAGGCAAAAAGCAGTTTTGTTCAGTAGGGCAAAGGTGGTGACAGGTAGCTGGACCTGGTAGAAGCAGGGGCAATGCAGAACAGAGGGGCCCAGGTGGTAAAAGGCAGCTGCGAGGAGGAGGGCCAAAAAAGGGTAGATGGGTCGTGGACAATAGCTGTCCGATTAAGAAAATGAAGGTGGGAGGAGACGGCTCCAGGGGGTCCATGAGGTTAGTCACTCTCCGAAGGCTTGGATGTTAGGAACCGGAGCAATTACGGTAACTGTGCCCAGACAGACAAAGAAGGGCAGGCGAGACAAGAACCCACTGTAGGTGAGGCAGTCCGTTAAGGAGAGAGAAGTGAAGAAGGTGCGGTGGACGCTGGAGTCACACTCCGAAGCAGTCAGGAGCCGGAGCAATCGCGGCCAAAATGTTCAGAAAGCAAAGAAGGACCAGTGAGTCAGGAAAAAATCCACTGGAGGTGGGGCAGATTGATAAAGGAAGAGAGAAGTGGCGAAGGTGCGGTGGACGCTGGAGATCCTTTCCGGAGCTGTGAGGAGCCAGGGTAATTGCAGTCACAGAGCCCAACCAGCCAAAGAAGGGCCAGCGAGTCAGGACAATCCACTCGAGGTGGGCGGCCCTCCAAAGGGAGAGAGAGAAGGCTAAGCAGCAGAGAGTGCTTGGCGGATGCCAGAGCGCTCACTCAGCGGGAAATGATCTGACAGATGCAGAGAAGACAACGTTGGCAAGGGCGATGGATCACAAAGCTCCCGCAGTAGAAGTCGAGGTAGGAGCAGTAGTAGCACCTCTGCTGATGTGGAGGAGGCGCGGGAGCCCCTCGCTGAAGGGCTGGAATCCTGGAGTCCGGGCTGGAGCTGTCACAGTGGGCTGATGGAGCACAGAAGGGCCGGAACCCCGAAGAGATCTCGCCGGAGGTGGGGCAGTCAGCCGATGGGAGGGAGGCAGGAAGCAGATGAGAGTGGACCCTCGAGGAGACCTCACCAGAGGTGGGGCAGTCAGCCGATGGGAGAGAAGTAGGAAGCAGATGATGGCGGCAGGCGAAGGCCCCGCGCCCGCTCAGGATCAGAGCGGGAACGGTCCCACCGAAGCTGACAAGCCTGTAGCAGCCAGGGGAAGACACAGCAGAGAGGCCCGCAGGGCACTCGGAGCAGAAGCTGGAAGATGAGGCTGGAAGGAGGCAGTCACAGCACCCAGCGAGCGTGAAGCAGACTTCGAGAGGAAGGCACCAACAGGCAGTTCATTGAAGGAGCTCTGGAGCATCCGGCAGAGGCCCAGGACGCCCGCTCTGGGATGGGAGCTGGAAGGCTTGACAACAAAGAGGTGGTCACAGAACTAGATGGGGGTTCCGAATCGTGGTGAAACTTGTTCCAGAGGTGCTCTGAAGATAATAGCGCAGTATGATGCTACTCCAACGCCTTCTAACTCTCCAGAATGCAGTAGCGTGTCTTGCCCCCAGACTTGCTCAATCTCAAGATCTCCTATATCAATGACACTGGCTTCCTATCAGAAGCCGAGTTAAGTTTAAGGTACTCTGTCTAGTTCACTGTGCTACCCACAATGTCGGGGCAGATTTCCTACGCTCTAAACTTGTTCCCTACATTCCGGGCCGATCACTGCATTCAACAAATCATTCTTTGCTATGCGTACCTAGATTTCGCCATGCCAGAGCAGGAGGGAGATCTTTTTCAGTTCTTGCCCCCACACTTTGGAACACCCTACCCCTGGACGTTTGTAATCTTCAGGAATTCTTCTCTTTTCGAAAGGCTCTAAAAACGTACCTGCTTTAGCCTAACTGCCCAGCGTTTTACCTCTCACCCTCAGCACCTTTATGCCTAGCTGTCTTTATACGCGCTATAAATACCATATACAACACAATGGCCTCTCATAACGATGCGAAGGAGAGAAGTGAAGTCGCGCACACCGCATCCTAACAGCTGGGAAGCGAATGAGACGGAGAGTGGTGGCATGACCACAAGAAGCGTGTGGTGGACCAGAAGTCCTGTAAACACCGCTGATACCGTTTTACCAATACGGGACAAGGCGGTAACTGACAGGCCGGAATGCCTGCAACCTTATGCAACACAGAGAAAGAGATGTAAAGGAAACATCAGAAGCCAACCTGACAAACCAAAGTGACGGCCAGCAGAGAATTGTGATCCCGGTGATGTTAACCCAACCAGCCAAAGGTAACAGGGAAGACTGGAGACCTGAGAGGGGGACGAAGATTTGTTATTGGAATGCTCATACTCATCCCAGTGTAGATAAAGGGATTAGAATATTAAGCTCAAGTGAAGCAAATAAGAAACGTTATTAGAAGGCTCATGCTCGTCCCAGTGAAGGAAAAGAGCATATCCTGTTAATGTCTAAAAAAGTAAATGAGAATCACTATTGGAACGTTCATACTCGTCTCAATACGGATAAAGAGACTCTAATATCAAAAGCCAGTGAAGCAAATGAGAATCATTGTTGGAAGGCTCATACTCGTCCCAGTAAAGGAGAAGAATATATCACATTGATATCTAGACAAGAGAATGAGAATCGTTACTGGAACACTCTTACTCGTCCCATTGAGAGAGGAAAATATCACATTAATACCTAGAAGAGGGAATAAGAATCACTATTGGAATGTTCATACTCGTCTCAATACAGATAAAGAGACTCAAATATTAAAAGCCAGTGAATCCGCGTCCTCCTTCTAACCTGTCACGGGGGTCTTGGCTCACTTAAAGGATAGTTCCGGGACTTTTTTTTTATTGTCCCTACGGTTCGGCCATGTGTTTTTAAGCATAAATCGGTAGATCGTAGAAAACTTTCCTATGGACCTTACCCGACTTTTCGTCCATTAACGCACTCGAAATCAGCCGCCATTTTCTGATAATCCTATCATTTCCCCCCATCGACCTGGCTCACCTGCTTTTGCGGCACTAAATCAAATCCCCCGCCCCTGAGCCTGACATCAGCAGACGCGTACCGCCCATTTCCCAACGCCAAAGCACGTTTCGTGTCAACAATCGCTGCGCCTCAGCTAATGAAGTGTCGCCATGGAAATGGCAGGACGCCTCTTTCCTCAATAAGTATAAACACACCGTTTCACAACACACAGCAGCAGATTTTCGATTCCATTACTCTCTCTGTGTTACTTTGAGTATTCTGTGACTCGTTTCTGTGCTCTGGTCAGCTACCTTTGCCGCTTCTAGGCCTTGTGAACACCTGTACCATCTCTGTAAATTATTTTACTTTCTTTACCACACAATGGCTACAATAATGCCGTATATGTACGAGCCCGAGTACACCGAGGAAGAACTACTGGAAAGGCAAGCACGCAAAAACGATGGGGATTCGGACGGCAGTTGGGAGGACCAGTCAACGGATGAAGAGCCTGGACCATGTCGCATGGACGGCGTCTCCACCTGGTGCACGTGCAATCGGTGCGAGCTAATGCCAACTGAGGAGGAGAACTGCTGCTGCCGTGAAAATTCCGGGTGCTTGGCCTACATTTCGGAAGGCGAGCCAAGTCCGCAATGCATCACCGAGCTGCCAGAGTTCAGGGAAGCCTGCCTCTCACGGACCGTGTTGAGGATGATGATGGTGCTTATGCACGAACTTCGCGGCACTGTTCGTCCGCGTAATCCGAGTAACGAGTAAGTATACTCTGATTGTGATGTCAGTGATGCCACTACTATTTCATGGTCGTCTCCCACATATAAAATTACATCTACATATCATTCGAATGCATGTAAATTGGTTCCATATTGTGCATTTTCTAGATAGAATTTTTTTCAAAGCAGAATGACATTTTTTACCTGAATCGACAGTGATAAGAAAGTTTTGTCATTTTAATACAGTTTGCATCTTTCATTTTCACAGGTGGTACAGGCTGGTGGCCTATCGTTGCTTCACTTGGTGGCTTCACGGGAGGCTCGGACACCGCGTTCGGAGAGTAATACCTGCCTGTGCGGTACTTGCCATTAGACAACATTTCCCCAGCGACAGTGGACAATACCGCGGATTTTCCCTGGATGTGCTGCAACCGGAACTTTACAATGTGTAATGTTTATTATTTATGTTCAATTGAAATTAAGATCTAAAATAAAACCCAACATATATTTTAACAATGGTTGTTTTGATTTTTTAAATGAATCTAGTGTGTCTCCATTGAATAGTCTTCCTGTGCCTTGTCTTGTCACACCACATGTCTCCGGCCAGCATCCTCCCTCACGCTGGCCGCCCACCTTCAATCCACATAACCGTTGAACCCATATGCAGCAGACATACATATGTTATTTTGCGGGTTGGCATCAAGCCTCCCGGCCTTGCCTCCTCCCCCAAAAATACTTACCACACCACTTTGTTCAAGCGTTGGCAATAAAAGGCCGTTGGATTTTATTGATACAAAACATGGTTATAGGTAAATAATCAATATGGTTGATCATAATAAATCATCCTTTTGGGCACCGGGTACAGAGATGACCCCCTCTGGCCCGTGCCGCCTTGCCACCACAGGCCAGCCTGCTGCTGACTAACTGCCTAGGCATCCAGGGTCTCCAGGGTCTCCAGGGTGAACTGCACCCATATATTCTCCTGGGAGGGTGAGGTATTTATAAACTCACCCCCCTGCCTTCCATGTACTAGATCCTGCAGCCTGCCTCTTGCATGCAGTTAGATGGCCTCTCCTTGGTGAGGCCCTGCGGCAAACGAGTCTTGTCTGCACGACCACCGCCCCAATCCACCCCCCCGCCCTATCAAAGGCAGTTCGCACCGGGGTACTTGCGCTGGCAAGTGGAGCTGTAAGGGAGCGATAAAGGCCAAGAGGTGCCAAAGACCATGTACACTTCAAAGTGGTCTATAGAGCATGGGTTGTTGTTCCCATGTCTACCTCCAGACCCCGTGTCTCCTGCCAAGCATCCCCCCTCACGCTGGACGCCCCCCTGCAATCCACATAAGTGTGTCTCCATTCATGAGTCTTCCTGTGTCTTGTCTGCACGACCACCGCCCCAATCCACCCCCCCGCCCTATCAAAGGCAGTTCGCACCGGGGTACTTGTGCTGGCAAGTGGAGCTGTCAGGGAGCGATAAAGGCCAAGAGGTGCCAAAGACCATGTACACATCAAAGTGGTCTATAGAGCATGGGTTGTTGTTCCCATGTCTACCTCCAGACCCTGTGTCTCCTGCCAAGCATCCCCCCTCACGCTGGACGCCCCCCTGCAATCCACATAAGTGTGTCTCCATTCACGAGTCTTCCTGTGTCTTGTCTGCACGACCACCGCCCCAATCCACCCCCCCGCCCTATCAAAGGCAGTTCGCACCGGGGTACTTGTGCTGGCAAGTGGAGCTGTCAGGGAGCGATAAAGGCCAAGAGGTGCCAAAGACCATGTACACTTCAAAGTGGTCTATAGAGCATGGGTTGTTGTTCCCATGTCTACCTCCAGACCCCGTGTCTCCTGCCAAGCATCCCCCCTCACGCTGGATGGCCCCCTGCAAACCGCATAATGCCACGACATATACACGTCATTCATTCACAAACACACCCCTGTTTCAAATTCTTTATAACCCACTTCATATTTCTAATGAGAACTTCTTTGCGCTTTGCTAGTCAACCCGTGAAGGTGCTGGTTATCTGCTCTTCGTCTCTGTGAACTTCCGTGACCACTTCGAGGAAACTCGTCAGTTTGCAACCTGTGAACTGCTCCCTGTTCTACGACGAGAAACTACTCTGATCCCTGCATCTAACTGTTTGTTCGTCAAGGTAAGGCCATGTACCATAATCATTTTGCGTCCAATTTCTTTTCGTTCAAGACAGTACATGCAAGGAACTAGTCACATGTTCTGAGTTTAGTCAAATTATTTTTCTATTTTTTTAAAGTTATTCAAATACTTATCCGCATGTGAATAACGTGTATAGTTCCAAGAACCAAAACGAACCTTGCATTGAACCTTTTATGTGTCATTTAATTTTTTAACACATTGGTATTCATAGAGAATTGTTGATCTTTACTTTTCAGAACTTTCCACAATGCCTGCCTGTTCCATTGGCGGTTGCCCTTCGAAGACCCATAATAAATCTGAAGGTACTATAATGCATGTTTTCCCTAAGACAATAGATCAGATAAGAGAATGGGTTCGATATTGCGGATATCCACCGTCTGAGCTTGAAAGTAGAGTCCTAGAAGTCTTTGCGGACAAGAGGGGTGATCGATACCGCATCTGCAGCACGCACTTTAGCTCAGACATGTACTCCACATCATTGCTAATAAAGAAGAACACACCGCGAGCGAAGCGAAAATTGCTCTCAACCGCTATTCCCACTCTATTCGTCCACATCCCTCCACTGGTGAGTCAAGTTTACGTATTTATCTCTCGGCCTTGCGGTAGTGTGTAGCATTAGCTAACAATAATTTCCCCATTTATGTATCCACTCAATATGAAGGCGGAAGATTCTCCATCCGTGTCGTTATTGCAGTCATCAGCCACTTCAAGCGCCTATCGGGTAATCTTACTTGGCTATTCTGCCACTGACTTGTTTTAGGCATGTAAATCAATAGTTTTAATTTATCGTGTAATTATTTTACCTAATGGTACACCCTTGTACTCGTCCTCTAGTCTTTGTTTTCAGTTATAATTATTGTTATCCAAAATAATGCAATTACTGTCTTTCAGCGAGATGCTGAGGAGTCCAACGTATTGACGACAACCGTTAATGTCACTCAGATGCTCGAGGTACGTTTCCGGACAGTTCCTTCGATGGAGATCATCAGATCTTGCATTCTTGTAGCGTGATTGTTACACACAATGTTTCTTTCGTTTTTAGCCATTGATATGTCCTTCTGTCGTCGCCCTCCTATGTGTCTTCTTTTTTCAATATTGTGTTCATTACTAATGAAAGTCCTATGTTTCAGGGAGTCGATGGAGCATTACTCCAAGAAGAAGGGGGATCATGCAGTTACGGGTCGGCGCAACAGCTTGCAGAAGTGTGCACCGCAGTTACATCGTCCCTTGATGTTCTTATGCATTTCGAGGTATGGATACTGACAGTTCGATCAAGCGAAATCATATGACGTGATTACATCCGCTAGAATGTAATGACGAAATGCAAACGGGGTTCAAGAAACACACAGGCACAACATGTAACATACTAGTGTGCAGCATACTAAAAGCAAAAACCCTAGAAAAGAAGCACCGTCTATTTGCAGCTTATATTGACTTTTCGCAAGCGTTTGACAGAGTTGAAAGATCTCTCCTGTGGAACAAACTTGAAGCATGGAAATGTCCCCACGCTTTGCTAGAGCCAATTCAAGCTCTGCACCAGGAAACATCCATAAGAGTCAGACTCAGTCGTGAAGGCGATCTATCATCCGAAATAAACACCACACGAGGAGTCAAACAAGGTTGCCCACTAGCATCAGCACTCTTTATCACTTACATAGGTGACATTCAAAACATGAGAAGTCCAACACGAGTCTTCCCACCAACATTAGGTAAAACACAAATTGGACACTTACTCTACGCTGATGATCTAACGATTTTTGACCAAACCCAAATTGGCCTACAGCGCAAACTCGACGCCCTCCTAATCTACGCCAATAGCAATCATCTGGAAATCAATATTAACAAAACAAAAATCATGATTTTCCAATCCCATTCAAGAAAGGAAAACTTTCAATGGCATTTGGGCAAAACCAAAATCGAAGTGGTCTCAAACTTTAAATACCTAGGAGTCCACATGGACAGTTCCCAACACGAGACCACAATGCAGCAGGAATTACACACAAAAATGAACAAACTAACAGTGCAAGCAAAAAAAATTAACAGCAAATTTGGAAAATTCTCCCTGAAACCAATAATAAACTTCTACAAGATGAAAGTCGTACCTACCATCATATACGGCAGCGAAGCCATGCCAATGATTCCACAGAAGGTCTGGTGCAAACTAGAGGCTTATTTTTGGCGCAAAGTTCTCAATCTACCAAATTCGACTCCAGGGACAGCAATCCGACGCGAACTTAGTTTACAATCACTAAAATGTGCCGCAACCTGCAATGGAGTCATGCTATACCGCAAATGTAGAATGGACAGTAAAAACAAAATTTTCAGCATCATTAAACAAGAAATGAATGACAACACGTGTAATATGATAACCAACTGGCAAAGGCAAAATCAAAAAGTATTAGAGGCAATCAACTCGGATGAAGACGAACTCATCACAAATCCATGCAAAGTGCTAAAGAAGATAAAAGACATGGACTGGGCCAAAACGATCGACGACACCTCGATGCTAAAACTCATCGCTCACCTACCAAGTTTCACTGCAAAAAGAAACGAACTACAAAACTACATAAAACAATTTCCAAACAGGCAAGCACAGAGCTTAATCCTACGCGCTAGGCTCAACCTGTTTAAAACAAACGAAATAAGACACGTACGAGGACAAACACAGTCAAACATCTGTAGATTTTGCTCCAATGATACACAACCTACAACGGAGACAATAAGACATTTACTCATGACATGCACAGCGACCGCAGCACTTAGACAGTGCTATCTGCCAATGATACCAGGTTTCAGCACACTGCCAGAAGAGCAACTGTGGTGGTGCAGACTCATCGGGGGAGATAAAACAACGTGGCAAACAGCAACTGCAAAAATGTTAGAACATATTGATGCAAAGTTACTAAACGCAAACAATGAATAGAAAAAAAAAAAAAAACAAAGTCTGCAAAACAGAAAGCAAAGACATGTCTTCCTGTCTTCCTGTGTAGTTCACTACAAAAAGTTTAGAATTGTAAAATCATGTTTTGATAAAACAATAATAAAAAAAAAAAAAAAATTACATCCGCTATACTTCCTTCTTTATTAACGCAAGTACTATGTTTCAGGGAGATGACGGAGCTTCTTCTACAAGAACATCACCCCTAGTAGTTGATGCAGATCTCGGGGTGGTGACACTTCCAACGATCGAGCAAATCGAATCATATTTACATATCCATTATTTATTTTAGACAACTGATCATTTGTGCAGGTCTATTTAGATGAGCCGTTGACGCCTGCACAAAGTTTATGTTCTTTTTAACAAAATAGAAAACCATACTAATGCAATTACTGTGTTTCAGGGAGTTACTGAAGCATCATCTTCAATAATATCATCAATGGAAGTCTATGAGGAGCCCGAGGTATGGATCTTGACAGTTCCATCTAACTAGATCAACAATGCGTGAATAATTGTCGTTTGAATGTTCTACACAAAGCGTTCATTCGTGTTTTGCAATTGAGATGTATGTGGGTATTGGTCCCCAATTACATTTTGTGTTTTCAATATTATTATACATACTAATGAAAGTTCTATGTTTCAGGGAGTCGATGGAGCGTCAGTGCGTGATGGATGTGCTTATCATGAAAATATAGTCGTTGCAGCGCAAGAGGAAGTGGAGACATGCACACACGAGTCGGAGCAACAGCGTCCTGATGTTGAAGTTCGAGGCAAGAAAGTTTCAAAGAAAAGAAAGCAAAAGAAGGTTAGTGTCCTGGTCACTATATTATGTTGTTTTTCACTGTTAATAGTTCAATACTGTAAGTTGTGTTTAAACTGAACATCCCTTTTCCAATCTGTCCTCTAGTTGCGAGTGGGTGTACGAACTAGATCTACACAGACAGTGAAGCGAACGAGAGATGTTGCTTGTCAAACCTTTTGGCAGGGACTTGAGACTGGAGATGCATCGTGCCAATGGGAAGAATATGAAGTGATTGACAACGGAGCTATACCACCACCAGCCATTGATAGTGAATGTCCTCCTGGTAGTTCGGATGCAGTCGGAGATCAATTCACAGAATCCACACCCGCAAAAACTAAGACCGCGAGAAAGTTGAAGAAATTGTTTTATTCACCCATCGCCGGAGAAGGAACAGATGTTGCAATGGAAGAGAATGAAGTGGAGGACAATGAAACACCATCAATATCACTTAACATAGCGGAAGACGATATCAGAGATTCTACCTTTCATGTGAGTGACATGTCCTCAACGTTACAGGCCGAACCAGCTGGGATGCAGAGTGACAGTATAAGGAAAGAGGCCAAATTCATTGTATTCGATAGTTGTTTGATTGATATTATTATTCGGATGAAATGTGGGCATTCGGTTGGTGGGGAAGTATGTGGGGAGCCATTGATTAATGTGACTCGTGCAATTCGAGGCACTAACCTTAAAATACATGCCACCTGTACAAAATATCATCCTTTCTCATGGTCTGCACAACCCATGCTGGGGCAACTGCCAGCAGGCAATCCACTTTGTGCAGCGGCTGCACTTTTTAGTGGTTCAAGTTTTAAAAAGTTAGAGTCTTTCTTTCAGTTTGTGGGAATCCATTTCATTGCGAAAGCTCAGTTCTACAAATACCAAACCGATTATCTATTTCCAGCCATTAGCGAAGCTTGGAGAATGGAAAAAATGTCTATTGATAGTACATTCGCGGGCAAACGGTTCAGGCTAGCCGGTGATGGACAGTGCGACAGCCCAGGATTTTCAGCCAAGTACTGCACCTACCACTTTCAGGACATGGAAAGTAAGAAAATTGTGAGTTCGGTGGTCGTGCAGGTGTTACAAAGTACATCCTCAGTGGCCATGGAGAAAGTTGGCTTTGTAGCATCATTGCAAGAACCACAATCGCGGGGAATGGTGATCGACCTGATAGCCACGGACAGACACGTTTCAATTGCCAAGACAATGAGAGAAGAGTACAAAAATATAAATCACCAATTTGACGTTTGGCATCTTGCAAAAACAATCAATAAAAAAATGTCGGCTGCAGGTAAAAAAAAAGATATGCAAGGTATTTCACAGTGGTCCAAGTCAATCAGCAACCATCTTTGGTGGAGCTCAAAAACATGTGGAGGGTCGTTGGAAATTCTACTGGAAAAATGGCGGTCAGTAATGCTACACTGTAGCAACGTTCACCGCTGGACCAAAAACCAACATTTCCACAATTGTGAACATGGCCATTTGTCCACAGAGGAGGCACGGAAGAAGAAGTGGTTGATTCCTTCATCACCCACTCACAAAGCCATTGAAAAGATTGTATTTGATAAAACTATAACAAGAGATTTGAGGGGACTCACGGAATTCTGCCACACAGGAGATTTGGAGGTGTTCCACAATATGTGCCTAAAGTACAGGCCAAAACGATTGCATTTTGGCATGGAGGGCATTATAAATCGGACTCTTCTAGCGGTCTTGGCACATACCCATAATGTTGGCCGTCAACAAAGTAGGACGACCGGAACTTTAGGGACGCTTCGCTACAATAAGGCCTTCACTAAAAGAAGTAAACAATGGGTGATCAAACTAGTGTTTGAGGATATGCAATATGAGTTTATTGAGAGACTTATTGTTGATGTCCTACATAGGCACATACATGGAGTTGTGAACGAACCTGTGCAGGGGACAACTGCATTGCCACCCAACATTGCCTCTGTTCCATGTCCACCTAAAGCAGAGCTCATTGAGAAATACACATCACGGTTTAAATGATTGTAATTTGATTGTCTGTTCTCTCGAGTCTCCTCATGTCGCAGGCCCATTGAATATGTGTAGCTATGTATTGTGTAAATAAAAGTGATTGCTCAGTGTATATGCAATGTGTCTCTCCACCCTTGTTCATTTGCGCATTAAATTAAACCAAACAGCAATATAAATCATTTTTCAAAAAATATAGAATGTCTCCGTATTTATGGTTCGCTGGGGCTGCAAATGCACGCAGACAAAATGCAAAGATGGAGTGTAAATTTCAAGTCCTGTGAGATGGCCTTACACTGAATGTAGCTAACTAGGAATGTGTGCTCATTCAAAGTGAAGGTCAGCTGCTTTGATTTTTTGCTCCGGTGCCGGAATGGCCCACGACTCAGTATAAGGTTCTATTGTTATTTGACCTTGACAGGCCGGGACCATCCCGAAAGACTTCTTTTTGGGGGTGTGGGGCAATAACGTAAGAAACGATAATGAATATAATTTCAGAAACGAAAGCCATTTAATGTTCGTTCATTAGAAGAAATAACGTCGGCATAGAAGGAGTGGTATTTCGGGGCTGCCCTACGCACAGACACAATGGAAAATGCAAATATAATGTAAGTAACTCTTTAGATGAGTTTATACCGCAATTTAATTACTATACAGTAGCTTTAAAGACGGGTTAAGTTGTACTTGTTCGTTCTATGTGGCATATTGTTTTGTACCGCGCACTATCTTGAGGAGAACCATCTCCTTTTACGGAAGCACCTCAAAACCGTCCTCTTTGCTTCTGCTTTCTCTCTCCCTCTCCCCTGCTACAAATGGTCCACTGTCTGCGACCTCGGTCCTGGGCCCTTCCACTCTCCACCTGCACTGCCTCCCTGTCAACCCCTGCACTGGGGGACTGTCTCAGTATCCTACAGCCCCCCCTTGATGTATAATACCCAGTTGCACTGTCCTAGCTATGAAATAATTTCCCGACCTAATATATAAAATGAATAATTTTAATAAAGATCTGATGGTGAGACTAATTTCATTTTTTATGTTTTTAAAACAGGTACATCCTTCATTATTGTATGTGTCACGAGTACCAGACACCGGCGGATGGCTTTTACAACCGCCAGTTGCTTCTCCGCGTGAACAACGTTACCACCGTGACCATTTTATGGGACGATCGCCAAGTACAAGTATGCCCTTACGCGGTACTAACGGCTAGATGCAACATACAGACCGTTGTGGTGGCCTAGTGCCTCGTTGTTGGAACAGCCATGCGATTATCAGTGCGACCGAAGAGCTTATTTTATCGTAAACCAACACCCTGTGTACTGCACACGAACATCGCTTGCCTCAAGACGAACAATTTTGGATCGAGAGCAAAGAAAAATGCAAATCGCTGAATATTCTCTAAACATTTGATGTCCAATAAATGTACTTTGCCAAATGTACAATCTTGCCGTTTGCTTTTAAACCACAGTTTCATATTCCGAACTGTGGCGCTGTATTGTGAGATGATCTAAGACCCTGTGTACAGCAAAGGAACATCGCGTGCCTCAAAACGAACTTTTTGGAACGTGAGCAAATAAAAATGAAAATCGCTGAATATTCTCTAAACATTTGATGTCAAATAAATGTACTTTACCAAATTTACAATCTTGCGGTTTGATTTAAAAGTACAGTTTCATATTCCCAATTGTGGCACGCTGTGTTGTGAGCTGATCTGTGTTGATTTCCGGGTTCTGTGTGGAGTCGCGTAGAAGACGCCTGGGCGCGTTTGCCTACGCAGCACAGTCACGTCACGGATAGAGGCGGGGAATATGAATGTTTTGATAAAGTCTGTTTCAGGGGCGGGGGATTTGATTTAGTGCCGCAAAAGCAGGTGAGCCAGGTCGATGGGGGGAAATGATAGGATTATCAGAAAATGGCGGCTGATTTCGAGTGCGTTAATCGACGAAAAGTTGGGTAAGGTCCATAGGAAAGTTTTCTACGATCTACCGATTTATGCTTAAAAACACATGGCCGAACCGTAGGGACAATAAAAAAAAAGTCCCGGAACTATCCTTTAAGAGGGCTCTTTCAGTTGCTCTCCAGAGAAAGCTGAACTGCCAAATCACTAGAAAATCATTGGGATTTAATTACTGACTGTCTCCTCTCCAATATGGTTCTGCCTTCTGAGCTATTCTCCAACCAGCCCAGTCCATTTATAATTACACCCAGCATGACGGCACACACAGTGTTACAGTCAAAGAATCATCATTCGTAGTCTAGCTGCCCTTCAATGTACCAGCACACTTACAAGCATTAGGGATTTTTCTGTATGCTGGTGACATTTGGGTCAGTAAATGCTCTCTGGATAAATCGACATTGTAAAAGTTTTGCTTCTGACACAGCGCTTACATTCGAGGGGAGTGAGCTCGTATATATTGTTGAAGTGAAAGCTTTATCTGCTGTGAGCGTCGGTGGCAAGGAGTGACCTCTTTGACTTCTTGTAGGTTGCCGATTTGGACGACGAATTTGCTGAGCTGGTCTTGGGAGAGTTCAGTGATGCGCTTGATGCATTACCAGCAGACAAGGTAAGAACTGAATTACGTTGCCCGTTTGGCTCAGGTTTTTGCAGGGTTTCATTTTCTAATAATGGTACCCTCAGAGCGCAGGTGCTACATGCCCTGTTTTGAAGTGAGCTTCTTTATTAGGATGTTTTCCGCTGATTCCCACTTATTCTAATGGGGAAATGAGTCATGTAACTGGCACACATAAAAACATAGACTTTGGTGGCACATACAGACTGCTTGTCTGCTGCCTGCTTTCATGTCTACTTTTGCCACGTAAGGTCAGTGAAAGAGTTGTTGCTGTGCTCTCCACTGTTTATAATAGTTGTGCTTTAACAGCTGCCAAGAACACCACCTCTCCACAGGGGTGTGTGAGGTAAACAGAAGAGCAAAGATGTGACCACAAGAGCACATTATCTAAATATCTCTTCGTTTAGTGAAAGCCCACATCCATAGATGAAGTCAATCTTCATTTTTATTGTACTGCCGTGCAGGAAATAAATGATGTAGTGTACTTATGTTTCATGAGAAAGCCACTTCTTCAGGACAGTTTAAATATTTTAAAACCTGTGCTCAAAGAATCCTTGGATATGTGGTTCAAAAGGACACCATGTGATGCAATAGCTGAGTTCCAAAGTAATAGATTTATTGACGAATGAAGCAGCCCCTCTGAGCACCAGTTCTTTAAAATGTTAACATACATTTGGAACCCTCCTCTATTGGACACAGATCTCTAGATGATACCTAATGGCAATATTTGCCATCAACATTGGTAATCTGGCTGAGACACAATGTGCCCTTGTCTGCGGTACAATCGGCTGCATATCACTAGCAGCCCACTCATGTTCATTGTTGTCTCCCTGCTGCCCTGCCAACAACAGAAGGGAACATAACTTTCAGAACGGTGGCCGGACTGGCTATCTCAGCCACTGCTCTGTACAGCATATGCCAAATGATGTACTGCTAGTGTGCAGGCCCTTGTGCACGGCCAAAGTGCAGCTTTTCATTAACACAGTAGGACCACTATACATCCTAAGCCTACAGCTCCCTCTAGCGGTGACAACAGGCAAAGCAACTGCATCGGACCGACATACATGGACAAACATACATTTGGGCTTTTATTATATTGTTAGATGTCTGCCCCTTTATATGTTCCCTGACTTTCTTTGCATAACGTGTTTTATATTGTGCTAAAGAGATGTTGGATTTTTTGTATGAAAAAGCATGTCCCTTGTTCAGGTGGCTGCATTGTGTAAAACATGGTATAATGTGGTATGGTGCATAGTTATCATGGGAAATGTATATGAAACAGCACCAGGAAAGGGCAAACGTAAGGTGATTGGTGTTTCCAGTGTTCACCACTTCCTATGGCATACCTGCAAATCAGAAGTGTCAACCTAACCGAATGTTTCTGTCTCTCATTGGACTCCCAGGCTCACACTTTTTTTTTTTTAAACAGTTTTTATTTTTTATAACAACACACCAAACATTACAATACTTGGGACTTCCGTGTGGAGTTCAACATCATAACGTTATAAGCAACATTCTTCAGTCCTGCACCCTCCCACGCCCCCAACTTGAGCCAATTTGTCCATGTCATTGGCCTGTGATTCTTCAGGCGGGTTTGTCGTCGTCTCGTTATCCGTCTCAGCATCACTCTGATCGGACTGAGGGGGGGCTTTCATAGTGGCTACTAGCTGTCTCCATGCAATTAGGGGTCCTACCTCCTCCTCTCCTCCCCTGCATACCATATCAAACCAGACAGCCGTTTCTGCCTCTGCCCATTTCAAGAGGCCTGCCCACCACAACTCTATCCTTGGTCTCTGGGCCGCCTTCAAGCCCATTGCTATCCTTAGTTTGGCCAGGATATATGCTAGGTCTTTCATTTTGCTTATGTGCCTTAAGTTGCGTGGCCAAGGGATACCCCCCCCCAACATGCATGCCCAGGCCGACTCCACCTCCATTGCAATACCGCATCCTGCTAAGCGTGTCTTCAATTCTGACCAAAACCTTCCCACCTCCGGGCAGGCCCAGAACATGTGTAGCAGCCCAGCCTCCACCTCCCCGCACCTAGGGCATTTCTGAGTCATCTGGCCACCAAACCTAGCGATCTTACCGGGGGTGAGGTATGCACTATGCGTGACGTACAATTGAATTTGTTGGAGCCTTGCATTCCTGGACACTTTATGATATCTTTGGGCCCTTTTCCAGAGCCCATCCGACATGGGCTCTCCCATCTCTTCTTCCCATAGTTGTCTCAATTGAGTCAATTCCTTCCCCACCTTGGTCCCCAGCAGCTCATATATGCGAGAAATCTCATGCCCACCCTCTGAGATATCATATATCTTCTCCATGGTGGCATCCGGTTGTTCAGTGAGCACCGCTGGTGGCCACTTTGCTCGCACTCTTTTAACATTTCTGGTGTAAGTTATGTACTGCCCCTTATGCACCCCAATATCTTCTATCAGTTTCGGGAACTCCACTGCCTCCCCCCTCTTGCCATATGTCTCCCAGGGTGGCCAGGCCTCCTGGTTCCCAGTACCTGCGGACCCCTTGTATCAGCTGGGGATCCTCTCCGCATAGTGCCACCAGCGGCACCTGCGTAGAGTACGGAACCGGGTGTCCCGTTATCTGGCACGCTCTATGCCACACCTCCCAGCCCAGTACCAGAAGCCCTGCCATCTCCCGGACCCTTGGTTTGGACAGCCACACAACTTCTCTGAGGAAGAAGGGAGCCGGTTCCCTGCACAGCAGCCTAGATTCTGCTGTCTACTCATCAGACAGCCACCTCGCTGCATACTGCAGCTGTCCTGCCAGGTAATACAGTTCAAAGTTCGGCAGGTTTATCCCCCCCTCTCCCTGTCACACAAGTTTTGCAATTTCCAAAGGGCCACCCTGTTCCTGGAGTTGTTCCAAATGAAGTCCCGGCACAAGCTGTGGAGACTAACGAAAAAGCGCCTCGGGATTACATGCGGGATGTTAACAAAGAAATGCAACAATCTAAGCAAGACTACCATTTTGAGCAGAGCAGCTCTCCCCATCATAGCCAGGGGTACCCTGGACCAAAATCCCATGCTATTTTTGATTCCTTCCACTGCCTTTACCGTATTATGTGCATGTTCTTCTCCTGTCGTATGGTATATGTCGATTCCGAGGTATCGGAACGACTTGGTGCGCCAGGATATTGGCAATATTGGCACGCTCTCGGGCTGGACAAGCCTTTACCTCCCCAGGGGGAACACACTAGACTTCTTGGGGTTAACCGCTATGCCGAAAAGGGCGGCAAATTGCTCCATCACATCCAGAATGTACTGCATGTTCTCTTCTGGGTAGCGCAGATACAACAGTATGTCGTCAGCATATAAGGACACAAGATGCATGCCCCCCGCAGTGCGGATGCCTATCTCCTCGTATTGCTGTCTTAGACAGATAGCCAGTGGTTTCAGCGCTAGTATGTATAACATGGGCGACCACGGGCAGCCCTGTCTAGTACCCCTGCTTAGCTGCCACTTATCCGAAATGATAGCACCCATTTTAACCCTAGCAGTCGGGAGCTATATAACATGTTCACCCACCTGAGGTACCCCGGTCCCCTTCCATAGCCCTCTAAGGTCGCGGTCAGCCACGGCCATCTAACTGAATCAAAGGCCTTAACCACGTCTAATGAGACTATAGCTCATTCCCCTGGATCTTCTTTTGTTTGGTCGATAAATATGATGCAATCTCCTGAGGTTATCAATTATGTTCCTGCCCGGGACGTAGCCCGTTTGGTCGGTGTATATCAATTTACCAATAACAGCCTTTAGCCTATTCACCAGCACAGCAGTGAGGATTCTACTGTCCTGGTTGAGCATCGAAAGGTGTCTGTACGACCCACAGTCCGTGCTAGGCTTCAGAAGCGGAATAATCACCGCCTCCTGTAGGGACTCTGGTAGCCTGCCTTGCTCGTACGACTCTTTCAGCATGGCCAGCAGCGGGGGAAGCAGCTCCTGTTTATAAGCTTTGTAGAATTTGCTCGGAAGCCCATCCGACCCAGGGGCCCTACAGGTGGGCAGGTGCTGAACCACCAGCTCGAGTTCTTCCATTGTAATAGGGGCATCCAGGTCCGCTTGTTCTGCATCGTCTAGGGTGGGTAGGCCCACGTCCTCCAGCGTTTCCTGGATTGCGTGGTCTCTCGAACCGCCTGGGTCCTCATAGAGGTGTTTATAATATCTCAGGAAATCTTCATTCACCCCCTCCTCGGTAGTCTGGGTCCGCACTCCTTCCCCTTCAATTTCCCTGATCACCGATCGCGGCGTCTCTCGCTCTTGTATAGCCAGGCCAGCAACCTGCCCGGCTTATCTCCCCCGCATGCTGTCTTTCCACATATTTCTTATAGCTTATTTTACATACCCTGTCCCAGCATTCTCCACTAGCCTGTTGTAGCTGCCTTATCTTATCTGTATCATCATTAGAGGTGCCCCCTCTGCGCGTCATCTCCTCCAGCTCCTCTTCAATTCCCTTCAACTCCTGCTCTATGCCGCCTTGGAGCCCCCTACATTTCAATATGGCAACCCCCCGCAAAACCACCTTAAACGCCTCCCACACGGTTTTCATGGAGCTAACGCTGCCAGTATTGATCTCAAAGTACTCAATGATCGCCTCTCTTAAATCCTCCCGGAATCCCAGGTCCATCAGCCCTGAGCCTCCAGGTGGGGATCTGTGCCCTGGGAGGTTGGAGTCGCCACTCCAGGACCAGGGGGGAGTGGTCCGAGAGCACCCTGGCTTTATATTCCGCGCCTTCCATCTCTTCTGCCAACTCCGCGGAGGTGAAACGTAGTCCAGTCTCGTGTGAAGGCCGTGTGGTGCCGTATAGTGCAAGTATTGCCTATCTACAGCATGCAGCAGCCTTCAGACGTCAGCTAAGTCAAAGTCTCTCAGGAGGGCCTGTAGCACCTTTGCTGCTGGGCTGGGTTTGTCTATTTTACCATCCGATCTGTCTACCTTAGGATTAAGCACGCAGTTAGTCTCCACCCCACAGGATCCCGCCACCCAGCAGGGGGCTAATTTTACTATATAGCGTCCTAAAGTAAGCTGCTGTGTCCTGGTTAGGGGGTGTAAAAATTTGCAATACACACTTCCCGGTTTTCCAATATCCCTTTCATAACGATCAGTCTGCCGTCTGGGTCCGCCGTGACCTGGAGCAGCTGAAATGGTACATGCGGTGCCACCCAGGTAATAACTCCTCTAGCATAGGCCGAATATGTGGCTCCCTCCAGGCACCCCCTCCATTTCTTCTTGACCACCTCCAGTTTCTCCCTAGTGAGGTGGGTCTCCTGTAACAACGCTATGTCGATCCTCATCCTTTTCAGATACATCATCACCTTGTTACGTTTCAGATAGCTGTTTAGGCCCCTGACGTTCCAGGTGACCACTCTAAGGCACCCTGGCGCCATAACTACAGTGTCCCGCGCTCCTTCTCCGCCTATTATTCCGCCTGTTAAGATTCACGTATTGGCTCGTTATCCTTTCCCTCCCATCAAACTCCCCCCGCCCACATCCCAACTCCCGGTTCCCCAACTTCAAACCACTGCACACCCCAGCTACCCCCCTCTTGCCCCCCAACCTCGACCCCAACCCCAACAAATGCCCAGCTCCATCCCTGGATCTCAGACACCCCCCGCGTTTGGCTCTGCCCTAGAAAATCCAGGCCCAGAACCCAGCAGGGTGTCACCGGACTGCCAGTGACCTGACAACTTCTCGTTATGGGGGTATGAGGTCAGGCTCCGTGTAGCTCCCCTGTTAGTATCAAAGTTTCCAGTGCCCCCGGATCATATTTATAACTGTGGCTCCAGGCATGCTCCCCCGCCAGTTATATACAATGCTATTGTAACGCTCACCTGATTCCCGCAGAGGCGCCGGTCTTGACTGGGTGAATGCCGTATCTTCAAAGGTGATGTGTAACACACGGTTGGCTCTTTGGGCTGGACCTCTGTGCACTGTATGTCTGACTTGAAGAGTAAGATGTCTGCAGATAGAAAATATGGGATTAATGAACTGGGGTTATTGGGTGCCTCTCTCCTCTTCCCTTTCTCTTCTCCTGTAGAACCCCAAAGGTTAACGCCCTCACCTTAGGTAAGTGAACGCCGAGCTCTCCATCTGCCTCGGGGCAGGGTGCCGTAACCAGTTTCTTCACTGGATAAGGGTGCAGGCCTCTTGACCTCAGAGGACTGCTGTCCGTCGTTAACTGCACGAACAGTAAGTTCTGGGCACTTCAAATGTCTTAAAAGTCTTTTGTAATGATATCTCTTGTTTTGCAGGGCTCCGGCGATGGCGGATGGCGGGCTGATGAGAGTTGAGGATCGAACCCGCGTGAGGAATAGAAGCGCCTGGAAGCACGTAAGTAAGCGCTTGTAGCCTGCTTCACGATGCGCACTAACTGTCCCTTTTATCTTGCAGGTACAAGTTCGGAGCTTTAGAGAAGCTGAAGGGTGCTGGAATACCCACTGGATTCGGCGTGGGAAGGAGTAATGGCACGTGAGTAATAAAGTTGCCCAATGTCTTTAAACGCACCTTCTTTTGTCTTTCAGATGCGGGATGCAGCGCCGAAGGCCTCCGGAGTGTGCGAAGAGTAGGTAAGCCTTTGTCTTTCAGATGCCGGAATGCAGCGCGAGGCGTTGGTGACAGCCGATGGACCAGGTAAGAGATGCGCTGCCACTGAAGACCGTAGTGCTAACCTGTTCTTTCTTTGTCTTTACAGATGCTGCTGAAGACTGGATTCCAGGATGGTAAGCCTTTGTTCCCTTAGGCCCAGGATCAGAAGCAGAAGACACGATGAGCGTTCTGCTGCAGAGAATGCAGAATATCACAAAGCAAGATTCATCCATCGGGTGTGGTTTAAATAGCCTCCTGTAGTGCTTAGGTGTCTCCTTCCACAGCCACGCCTAGGTAAGAAAAGAGTTCCTGCTTTCCAGAAGAGTTCCAGTGTTCTGAACCTAGGGAGTGGCTCCTGCCCCACCCAACAGGAAAAGTAGTCCCAAACAGAAGAGGATCAGGGGTTCAACTGGCACGTAAGTAAGCAGCATGGTCTGCTGCAGGTAAGTCCACCCAAGCATTATGAGCCCGGCGCTTCCAGCGCTGGGACTGGGCATCTTTATGAGCCTGGTGCCACTGGCGCCAGGACAGGGTCCAAAAGGTCCCAATTGGGACTGGCTGGCACTCGGAACCGGGGTTATGGGTCTGCTTCCAAGGGAGTCGGGCAAGTCCTGATCTTTTGGAAGCAGAGATCATGACAGCACCCCCCCTCAAGGCCCCTCCCAAACCGGGCTTCTCCGGGGGTTTGGGCTTGTTAGGAAATGTTCGATGAAATCTTTCGATTAGATGAGGCGCGTGGACATATTCTGCAGGTTCCCAGGATCTTTCTTGGGGACCGTAGCCTTTCCAGTCAATCAGGTAAAATAGTTTAGATTTGGAGATCTTGGAATCCAGGATGCTCTTGACTTCAAACTCGAGTTCTCCATCAACTAGAATAGGTTTTGGAGATGTAGTTAGTCGGGTTTGAGGTTGCACGGGTTTTAATAGAGAGACGTGGAAGACCGGATGTATCTTCATGTGAGGGGGCAAGTCCAACTTGACCGCTACTGGATTTACTATGGTAGTGATGGAATAGGGACCAAGGTATCTTGGGTTAAATGTGCGTGGTCCTTTTAGAGGTAGATATTTGGTGGATAACCAGACTTGATCTCCTACTTGATATTGGGGGGCTTCCTTCCGATGTTGGTCTGCTCCTTTCTTGTATTGTTCTTTAGCCCTTTGAAGGTGAGAAACGGCTTCCTTAAAGGCTTCGGTGATTGTAGAATGCAGGTGGTCTACTGCTGGTGTTCCAAGATCTTGGAGTGGATCCAACTCCGAGGTTCGAGGGTGACTACCGTATAAAAGAAAAAACGGGGCCTTCCCAGTTCCCGAGTGGACAGAGTTATTGTAGGCATATTCGGCTATCCAAAGGATATCTTTCCAAGTTTTTTCAGTTTGTTGTAGCATGCAGCGCAAATACTGTTCCAGAGTTTGATTGGTCCTCTCGGTTTGTCCGTCGGTTTGAGGGTGGTGGCTGGTCAAAAGTCTCACATCAATTTGAGCCGACCGACAGCAACTTCGCCAAAAATGAGAAATAAATTGACTACCTCGATCCGAAATTAGAACTGAAGGAAAACTGTGCAGTCGGACAATGTTTTCGAGAAATTCTCGGGCCAGAGTTGCTGCTGTTGGTAAGCCTTTCAGTGGAATGAAATGCGCCATCTTGGAGAATAGGTCCACGATTACTAGGATCGTATTGTATCCGGAGCATGGAGGTAGATCGGTGATGAAGTCCATAGAAAGCGTATGCCAAGGGCGAGGCGGGATGTCAATAGGGCGTAAGAGGCCGGCTGGTTTTTCCTTTTGACTCTTGTTTTGGGCGCATACTCCACAGGACATTATAAAGTCTCTGATATCTTTTTTCCAAGACGGCCACCAGAAGTAGCGCTTGATCTTTTCCAAGGTCTTGGTCATACCGGGATGTCCTTCCATTAAAGAATCGTGATAACAAGAGATTACCTTTTTCTGTAAATCTGTGCTGGGCAGGTATAACCGTTCTTGGAAATATAATAGGTTGTCCTTCACCGTAAAGTCCTTTCCCTGCAGATGCCAATTCTGTATGTCTGCTGGAGTTACCAGTAGCCTGGCTTTATCCTTAACTTCCTCTATGGATTGTGTGGCGATTACACCTAGAATTCTTTGTTCGGGAATGATAGGTACAGGTTTAGGATTGATCAAATGTTCTTCCACTCCCATCCGAGAAAGGGCATCAGCTTTACCGTTTTTTGTACCAGGTCGATAGGTAATTATGAAGTCAAACTCGGCAAAGAATAGTGCCCAACGGAGTTGCCTAGAGGATTGAGCTTTTGCAGTTTTCAAATATTGCAGGTTTCGGTGATCTGTAATCACAGTAACGGTGTGTCGGGCCCCCAGAAGATAATGCCGCCAAGCCTTAAAGGCGGACTTGATAGCTAGAAGTTCCTTATCAGTAATAGTGTAATTGATTTCAGGAGGCGAGAATTTGCGGGACCAAAATGCCACGGGATGCAACTGATTGGTTACTGGGTCCTTTTGTGATAGAACTGCCCCCATGGCAAGGCTCGAAGCATCAGTTTCAACGATGTAGGCGAGTTCTGGGCGAGGATGTTTTAAGATCGGTGCAGAGATAAATCTAGTCTTCAAATTCTGGAAAGCTTGTTCCGCCTCGGTAGACCATTCAAAACGTTTGTTTTTCTTTAACAAGGCGGTGATGGGCTGGACTATTCGAGAGAATTCGGGGATAAACCTGCGGTAAAAGTTAGCGAAGCCTAACATGCTTTGAACACCTTTTACGGAGGATGGCGATGGCCATTTGAGAATTGCATCGACCTTCTTTGAATCCATACGCACTCCGCTAGGTGATAATATGAATCCCAAGAATTCAACTTCAGTCACGTTGAAAACACATTTTTCCAACTTAGCGAAAAGTTTGTGTTGACGCAATCTCTCGAGGACCATTTTCACGTGTTTCCGATGTTCAGTTTCCGATGAAGAATAAATGAGGATGTCGTCAATGTAAACAACAACACACACATCTATGAGCTCTCTGAGGACATCGTTCATAAAATATTGAAAGGCGGCCGGGGCATTGCAAAGTCCGAAGGGCATGACCTGATATTCAAATAGCCCATACTTGGTGCGGAAGGCCGTCTTCCATTCATCGCCCTCTTTTACTCGTACCAAGTGGTAGGCTCCTCTAAGATCCAGCTTTGTATATATGCATGCTTTTCTGACTTGGTCCAGGAGTTCAGGGATCAAAGGTAACGGATATCTATTCTTAACAGTGATCTGGTTCAGGGCGCGATAATCTATACAAGTTCTAAGGTCCCCTTCTTTTTTTGGAACGAAGAACAAAGCTGAGGAAGCAGGGGACTTGGAAGGACGAATAAACCCATTCGCTAGGTATTGATCCAGGTATTGTCGGAGGTGAAGATTCTCAGGCTCGGTGAGGGCATAAATTCTACTACAAGGAGGAGTAGATCCAGGTATCAGGTCTATCTGGCAGTCATAAGACCTATGAGGAGGTAGAGAATTAGCCTGATCCTTCCGGAAAACATCTTGGAATTCTAGGTATTCAGGAGGTAACTGGGGAGCCTCCGAGGAAATTGCTGCCAGTGCAACACCAGGTCGAGGGTGACAAGTAGAGACACATTCTGGAAACTGAACCGCTCTTGCTCGCCAATCGATCTGAGGATTGTGCTTCTCTAACCAAGGAATTCCTAGAATAATCTGGAACTGAGGGGCCTTGATCACATCGAACACGATCTTCTCATGGTGTCCATCTTGACTTACTAGCGTCACTTCTTGGGTGGTATGCGTTACTGGTCCGGAGGCTATCTCCGTACCATCCACCGTAGTAATGACGTCCTTTACAGCCTTTGGACAAAGAGTCAGATTCATCCTCAAAACCATTTCATGATCCACATAATTGCCGATGGCACCGCTGTCGACGTAAGCTTCAATCGCATGTAATCGATCCGGATGTTCAGGGCTAATGAGGACCATAGGTATCACGAAATGCGAGGTCACTGAACTGGTTTTAACGCTCGGCAAGAGGACCTCTATTCTTGTCGGGCGAGGTCGTTTCCCTGCTCAGAGTTTGTGACCCTGGTAACTGCAGCTCCTACTGCCTTCTTGGCTGGTTTCACCAGACAGTCTCGAAGAAAGTGCCCCGAGTTTCCGCAATAGAGGCATAATTGCAGCTGTTTTCTCCTTTCCCGCTCCTTTTGTGTTAGTGGTCCTTTCAGGCCCCCTATTTGCATGGGTTCCCCGGAGTCTACTCCTTTGGTAGGAGTTGGTGGTTTGGAAAATACTCGAGCATCAAACTTGGAACGATCGGCCTTCCTGTTCTGCAGTCTGTGGTCAATTTGAACGACTAAGTCAATATAGTCCGAACAGTCTTGCGGGGGATTCACTACTTGGGCTAACACATCTTTGAGCTCTCCACGTAGACCTCTATAAAACAGCGTAATCCTTTTGTCCTCAGGCCATCGAGTTTCCACTATCAGTCTGTTGAAAGACGCAATATAAGCCAAAAGGTCTTGATTACCCTGTCGCAATGAAAGGAGCTCATTGTCCAAGGCCTGCCCCTGTGAATGTCTTGCAAACAGTTTTTCCATACTGAGCTGAAAAGCTTGAAAATCATGGAGAACCGGATCATCTTGATTAACTAGAGGGATCAACCAGTCTGCCGCATTGCCACTAAGGTACGAAAGCACGAAAGCTACCTTAGCTTGATCAGTTGGAAAGGCTGCTGGCCGGCATAAGAAGTGCAACCGGCACTGATTAATAAATACTGCAAACCTCTTTGGGTCACCAGAAAATCGTTCGGGCGGAGCCAGAGGTACATTCCCAGGTAGGTTGATCTGCACTGGGTTCGTAGAGGATGTTGAAGGAAGATTTGCCCCTGATGCGGGTAACGGAGTTTGTCCGGCTTGTGACTGTAGCAATTGTCTAGCGAGATCGTCTGTTCGCTCCTTGGAAATAATCAGTTCCCTTCTTAGAGCATTCGTTTCCTGACGGGCTGCATGCACTTCTGCTCTTAGTTCCCCAAGTAACTGGGCTAGCTGGTCGGTATCCGAGGTTTCCATAGCGCCTGGGTGGGAGTTTTGCGGTAGGCTTTGTGTTCTGTAACGCTCACCTGATTCCTGCAGAGGAATGCCGTATCTTCAAAGGTGATGTGTAACACACGGTTGGCTCTTTGGGCTGGACCTCTGTGCACTGTATGTCTGACTTGAAGAGTAAGATGTCTGCAGATAGAAAATATGGGATTAATGAACTGGGGTTATTGGGTGCCTCTCTCCTCTTCCCTTTCTCTTCTCCTGTAGAACCCCAAAGGTTAACGCCCTCACCTTAGGTAAGTGAACGCCGAGCTCTCCATCTGCCTCGGGGCAGGGTGCCGTAACCAGTTTCTTCACTGGATAAGGGTGCAGGCCTCTTGACCTCAGAGGACTGCTGTCCGTCGTTAACTGCACGAACGGTAAGTTCTGGGCACTTCAAATGTCTTAAAAGTCTTTTGTAATGATATCTCTTGTTTTGCAGGGCTCCGGCGATGGCGGATGGCGGGCTGATGAGAGTTGAGGATCGAACCCGCGTGAGGAATAGAAGCGCCTGGAAGCACGTAAGTAAGCGCTTGTAGCCTGCTTCACGATGCGCACTAACTGTCCCTTTTATCTTGCAGGTACAAGTTCGGAGCTTTAGAGAAGCTGAAGGGTGCTGGAATACCCACTGGATTCGGCGTGGGAAGGAGTAATGGCACGTGAGTAATAAAGTTGCCCAATGTCTTTAAACGCACCTTCTTTTGTCTTTCAGATGCGGGATGCAGCGCCGAAGGCCTCCGGAGTGTGCGAAGAGTAGGTAAGCCTTTGTCTTTCAGATGCCGGAATGCAGCGCGAGGCGTTGGTGACAGCCGATGGACCAGGTAAGAGATGCGCTGCCACTGAAGACCGTAGTGCTAACCTGTTCTTTCTTTGTCTTTACAGGTGCTGCTGAAGACTGGATTCCAGGATGGTAAGCCTTTGTTCCCTTAGGCCCAGGATCAGAAGCAGAAGACACGATGAGCGTTCTGCTGCAGAGAATGCAGAATATCACAAAGCAAGATTCATCCATCGGGTGTGGTTTAAATAGCCTCCTGTAGTGCTTAGGTGTCTCCTTCCACAGCCACGCCTAGGTAAGAAAAGAGTTCCTGCTTTCCAGAAGAGTTCCAGTGTTCTGAACCTAGGGAGTGGCTCCTGCCCCACCCAACAGGAAAAGTAGTCCCAAACAGAAGAGGATCAGGGGTTCAACTGGCAGGTAAGTAAGCAGCATGGTCTGCTGCAGGTAAGTCCACCCAAGCATTATGAGCCCGGCGCTTCCAGCGCTGGGACTGGGCATCTTTATGAGCCTGGTGCCACTGGCGCCAGGACAGGGTCCAAAAGGTCCCAATTGGGACTGGCTGGCACTCGGAACCGGGGTTATGGGTCTGCTTCCAAGGGAGTCGGGCAAGTCCTGATCTTTTGGAAGCAGAGATCATGACAGCTATATTCAAGTCCCATTGTCACGAGCAACAGCACCCAGGGAGCTCCAGGCGCATATTAGTTTCATTTTCCTGGATATCCGGTTCCTGGGGACAGCTCTGCGCGTCAAGGCATCCCATGGCATCCTCAGGAGTGTAGAAAAACCGAGTTTTGCTCTTGTGGAATACCTTCAGTTTAGCTGGGTAGAGCAGCATGTACTTGTGGCCGGCTTCCCGCAATCTTCTTTTCACCAACCAAAAGTTCATTTGGTTGCGCTGTACCTGCAAGGTATAGTCCGGGTATGCCGTTATGTTCGCGGCCCCCCTCTGTATTGTGCCTCCGTTCCAAAAGTGCTAGAGGATTTATTCCCGGTCTCGGTAGTTTAGGATCTTGGCGATCACCGGCCAAGGGGGTTCCCCGGCGGCGGCTTCCTCATCAGGGCCCTGTGCGCCCTCTCTATAGCAAACCCCTGGGACAGAGTGCCCCCAGGTATCTACTGCAGTAGCATGGACTCGATAAATTCAGTGGGTTTAGTTCCCTCAGCACCTTCCGGCAATCCGACAATGCGAATATTGTTTCTTCGGGCGCGTTCCTCCTCCGCCCTGTTCTCCAGGTTGCCCACACGTTGCACTAGGGCGTGAAGTTCCGATTTATGAGCCGCGCAGGCCGCCGTGTTCGGGGCCACCTCTTTTTCTTCCCGGAGAAGGTTTACGTCCTGCTGCACTGCTCCCACCTTGAGCTCAAGTGCGGCTTTCAGTTCATCCATTGCCACACCCAGTTTGGTCTCCCAGGCCACCTTCAGGTCTGCGATCTCCTCTAGTACCTCCTGGTTGCCCATCGAGCCATGGCCCTCGTTGGGGGTCTTGTCTTTCTTCCTGGCCCCTTCAGCACCTGGTGGCGCTCTCGCGAAATTGTCCAGTGTGGGCTGCTTACCTTTCTGTCTGAGGGGTTTATTGGACATCTTGATGCGTCAGGGACAAGTGAGCCGGCCCCACAGTGTGCGGCCCTCTTTTCGAGCGTGCTAAGTTGCCCAAAGTGTCAGGGCCCAGCCTGATCGTGTCCGGGGTATCCCGGCCCACTTATCCCACTTCCAGAGTGGACTGTGTCCTCCCACGTACTCCTGTGGTTACACTCCTTCTTTACGAGTCCCAGGCTCCTGCCCAGGTCGATCCCCTGGTGCCGGTGCGGCCCAACGGGCCCGCGTGCTGCCCCCTGTGTGTCTTTCAGGTGCCCTAGCAAGTTTCTCCTCACCGGGACCCTGTCATGGTGGCCCGTGGATCTGTCCCTTTTACATGGCTGCTTACGTGGGGGCTCTGGCACCAGGTGGTCGTGTCCAGCAAGTCTTGCCGGGCTGAGCGCTCTGGTGCCGTCCGGCACTCTACACACGGCTCCACCAGCCCCGGGGCAGCCCACGTCCGTCCCCAGGTCTGGGCACTCAGGTGTCCTCTTCTCCGTCTGTGCTTATGCCGGTGGCCGCTCGATCAGTACGGGAGTCGTGTGCCGCAGGGGGACTAATGCCCACATGAATGTCTGGGTCCGGGTGCGCGTTCCTGCACTCTAACCGGGTGCAGCACAGGGAGCTCGCTGGGCGCTGCTCGCAGAGCACTCCTGTTGTCTGAGAGATCCCGTGGGGATCTCCTCTCCATGCCCTCCCGCACTTCCACTGACCGGTTCCCAAGAGTGTCGGGTCTGTGCAAGGCCAATCCTAGCCCCTGTATATTCTGTTCGCTGTGGGGCCCGTCGCAGCAGTGTGGGGAATGCTCCGGTACCTTCCTGATGGTCGTCCGGATCTCGGTGCAGACTGGCGTCCTCTTCCTCTTCCAGCCCCTCCGGGTCCCCCTTCGGGGTCGCCGCTCCTCCAGGGGCCCCCGATCTAGCAGCAGGGCTCCGGGCTCACGGCGCCAGCTGATTCGCCCACCGTGTCCGGTGGCAGCAGCGCATCAGGGGCGACTGTCCCAGCCCTGCGCAGCGTCCCGCGGTCCGAGTTGGCAGGGTGCCCTGTCCCTCCTGTGTTCGGTGCGGGCTTCGATGTCTGCCCCTTGGTCCTGCAGGCCCCTCCTCCGGCTGGGTCTGCTAATCAGCACTCGGGCTCGGCATCGCTTGTCCTATACGGCCACAGCGAGCTTGAACACTGCCACTCCAGCCAGTGTTCCCGGTGCGGCACTGCGGTCAGTTTATGACCCTTTGTCCCTATCCGCCATCTTGCCAGTATCTCAGCCGTGGGCACCCTGCTTCTCGTCTCTGGCCGAAACTTCCCGCTCCAGCTACCAATCGGACCCTTCCAGCACTCGGAGTATGTGTCATGATGCCTGCCCCCGGAAGACCAGACCAGGCCCAGCAGCCCCGGAAGCAGGCATCATGCCACTTGGAGCATGCCCAAAAGCCCCAGTTAGGGGCTGTTTGGGTACAGTCCTGGCGCCTATGGCGCCAGGCTCATAAAGATAGTCAGTCCTGGCGCCATGGGCGCCAGGCTCATTATTGATAACTTACCTGAAGCAGACCATGCTGCATACTCACCTGAGGCAGACCATGCTGCATGAAGACTCAAGCCAAATGAGGCTTAGGAGGGACTATTTTACTGAAGGGACTATTTGTTACTTGGGTGGGGCTGTGGAAGAATACTTACCTGGATCTTCTTCCAAGGCTATTTAAACCACGCCCGGACAGCCACACGTGCTTCGCGTTATTCTGCTTGATGCAGCGTAATGCTCACCGTGTTTTCAGCAGCTCCAGTCTTCAGCCACGCCCGCTTCAGTCCTGGGACTCCTGAAACAAGAAGACAAAAAAGATAAAGGTTAGAACAGGAGTTTTAACTTTAATCCTTACCTGAATCCTGATCCATTTCGCCACGGAACTGAAAGACAGAAGTCTTTGAAGCATCGCTTCGCATTCCTACGGCGCCGCGCTGAACTCACCTGCTTGGTGGTACTTCAGCATTCCATCACGCTCTCTCCATCTCGCGGCTGCCCTCCGACACCTAAGGAGACAAAGACAGCAAGGTGAGCAAGGGGACTCTCTAAGGCCATACAAGCTACCCCCAAGGACTTACCTGATTTACCACGGGAGGTACTCACCTCATTTCGGGTCGGCGCAGTCAACTCTGCTTCATTGCCGTACCCCGGCCCCTAAGGGGAGAAAGCAAGGACAATACCAGTTACCCCCCCACAAAACTTACCTGATTTACCACGGGGGTCTCACCTCATCTCGGGTCGGCACAGTCAACTCTGCTTCATCGCCGTACCCCAGCCCCTAAGGGGAAAAACACAATAGACTTACCTGAATTTTACCGAGTGCCATTTGGAAATCTTCGAGTGGATTAATCGGCAACCTGCAAGGAATCAGACAGAGTGAAGAGCAGACATTTGAACTCTTATGAACAATTGGACTTTAGAGTCAATACTGGAACTCACCAATTCCTCTACGCCAGTGAAGTAACTGGTCATCAACACGCCCCTGCGGCCGACGCAGGATGGAGAGCTCATCCTTCCAAACCATCAGGTGAGTCTAAGGAGGGGACATCAAGAGTGATCAGTGGGAAGACAACGGGAGTGGGGAAGGTGGGTTGACACTCAATTCCACGGGTGGTTAATTCCTCTTCTCTTCTACAGAAGAATATTCTTGCGAGCCAGACAAACTAGGCTGAGCGGGCCAGTCCAGTCAGTCATCTCGGCGCTACACGTCACGCTGGTGGAAATAACAGCGGCCCAGTTTCGGTCGACGCCCCCGTGGGAACCAGGTGAGCGTAACAGTATGCACCAGATATTCATGCACCCATGGCTATATTGCCAGCGTGCATTGTCTACTGGAAACTTTGTTTTTTCTGAGGATCAATGTCAGATCTTTGGGAGCTCTTCACGGACACGTTCTCTCACGCGGCCATTTAGCCACACCCCAGACTCAGACTTGGGGGTTCTCTGCATTCATTTTGTCTTTTCCAAGACTTCTGGTTTCTCAGCATTTGCTTTGGTTCTTTCCCAGACCGTTGGTGGTTTCTTGGCATACAATGTGGCAACAATGGGTATTCCCTGCTCCCCCCATTCACGGCCTTATTTAGGCAGACAGTAATATTTACCTTCCTTCCACGGGGGGTGTCCTCTTGGCAGTTTCAAGGAAGGCAGGCTTGACTCTGGGACGTCTCTGCAGGCCCATTCCTCCATTCAACACACCCTCTTGTCTGGGTCAGTTCTCTCGTTCACCTTCTTCCAGAATAACTCCTACACCGTTGCTAACACATGTCTAAGTCTTCCCAGTTGGTGGTTTCCCCATGTATCCAGGGAAGAGTGGGAAGCTGGATTGTTCTGCTCTAATCTTCCACCTTCCTTGGTGTCACCCATTTCCTTTCATACTGGTCTTGCTAATCATGACGGACCTTGGGATTGGATGAGGTCACCATAGGTTAGTCTCCCAGTTTTAGATTGGTCTCTTCTATGCATTTCCCCAATGGATTTTCAAATCTGTTCAAAGCAGTCTCGCCATCTTGGATAAATAGGATATTCATCTTTCCCTTTTGTTCCATATCTTCATATGTGGCTTGGGCCATTGCCACCATCTTGTTCTCCCATTTGTGAATTCTGAATCTGCTGGAGAATGATCCTCTGCACCTTGCTTCCTATTCTTCCAACCGCTGGGATCATCGTTGCATGATTCCTTTGTTTGGTGAGTTCAGGAACCTCCTTTATCATGTTCCTCGAATCTCACGCTGATATTCACAACTTCTGTGCTGTGTGACAGGGGCTTGCACGTGTGCAGCCCTGCAAGATATTTCTCCAAAGGACTTGTCATGAGGTTTTATCCAAATAAACTCTGGCTGTCAGGGAGCCATTATCTTCGCCTAAGGATGCATGCAAGTTTTGCAGAGGGTGGGGGTTTAGAACTCCATGTGAAAGTATCATTGGAGCGTTTTCCCATCCCTCGTAATATGTTCCTGGGTGTCTTTACTTGAGAGGTCTTCAACAGCCTTGGGAATGTAATATTGTGCCATGGTGGGGATGCAGAACCTGCTCCTTCCACCCTCTGGCAGGTACATCGGGTAGTGGCTAGACCAATCGAGTCCCTAGCGCTTTGCCTCCTCACATATTATGATGGGGAGTTCGTCCAGCTCTCCACGTTTCTGAGGTGACCATTTCTACCAAGAAAGAAGAGGGTTATGTAGACATGTCAATGACCAGTACTGTGGCTTGCATATTTTTAAAATATCAAATGTTGGAACATTAATTATTCTGTAATCGGATGGAGTGGCCTGAACCACAAAGTGACGAGGAATGATTTCATCTTTGTAGAGACACCATTGATCACTATATCAAACATCCTGCTTGATACATGTCACTTTTCTGTTGGGTGCACAGAAGGATTGGTAGGTTTCTGGGCTTAGTAACCACTGTCTTTTGTGGCAGAATTTATGAAGAGAACAGACTCGCTGTCGAAATTCGCCACTCTTCTAAAATTTCTGTGGTAATTATTTTGATTTTCAATGACCTGGTTTGATCCTCCTTGGTCTGCTTCTGTTTCATAATCTCCTACGTTACGTGTGGTGGTGGGGGTGCATTTGGGTCATCGTTTCCTCAACCAGTAGACTTTGCTATGCAATATCTGACCCACTTTCCCAGCACACAACAATTTTGCAAGTTTATTATCATTTCGCAGTGGGATTTGGAACAATCTTCCCATCAGGCATTTGGCTGTTAAACCTCCAATGTCTCTGAGCTCTTGGGGTAACTTTAGACCCAATTTTCCAACATGCAGCATGTTCTCAGCCTGGCTCTTTTTCAGCTTGCTATGGGACTTTTGGCTCAATTTCAAAGCATGCAGTACTACATTGCTCTAAGGTCTTTTAGTTTATGTTGGAGTTTATGGCACAGTTTCCAAACATGCAATGTTTCAAAAACACTGTGGCTTTAAGTAGTACCTGCCAAGGTAATTTCCAGTTGGATTTCTCTGACCACAACTATCATATTTATTTCTTGGTCCTTGATTCTCCCTTTTCTCTTGTTGGTGTGGCTCACTCTGCTTCACTTTGGAAGCGGTTTCACGTTTGCGGATTTCCTCTGGCATGCCTTTTGGGCTCCCGCTGAATCCTCATGTTTCATTCTGTGTCTTATCAGGTCTTTGCATTTGCGAACAAGGGCTTAGGTTTTTCCAAGCTCGGCTTTCGTGTGGAAGCTCTCTGTCCATTGTTTCTCTTCATTGTGTTGGCATGCTTCCTTCGATCGTCTCTGCTTTGGTAGTGGGATAATTTTCCTTTTTATTGCTGCAGGCTTTTTCAGTCTCTGAGAACTCTGACCTTCAGATCTGCCTTGGGGTTTCTGAATCTAGTTTACTCTGTGTATTAGGATCTAGGTGACTGTATAACATCTCTTTTCAACTTAGCTGTATCTTGCGTCCATTGTGCCACCAGTACAGGTACTTGCCCTGCGGTGGAAGACCTCCTCCCTCTAATTTGCATGAGCTTTTCCAACATCATGCTGTGCCCCAGGTTGCATCACCCGATCATAGGACTTCAAGTCGGACTCTTGCACGGAGCTTTGTTGGGCAACCTTTCTACATGATTCTTCCCTAGCCAAAGATATTTGCCCCAGTTTTTCAGTTAGTGTAAGAAGCTGGCACAGTTTCCACACGTCCAATGTATATTGTTCTGTGGGCATAGTAAAACACTAATTGCACAGTCCACTCACCTAGACTTCAGTTCTGTCTAGAAGACTGATGAATAACACCACATTCTACACCAAATGAAAGCTTTTGCTGCAAGATGTATTTTATAAACCTCCCACAGACTCGACACAGTCCCATTCATCCTCGTCTGTTGGAAAGTGGCCTGACAGCCGTATGTTGTTTTGGAAGTGGCCTATCATCTATTTTAGGATGTGGGATTTTGTCCCTTCCTCATCCTTCAGTCACAAGCCTTTGAGGATCAAATAGCTGCCTTCTTGCTCTTATGCCTCCAGCTAACTCCCACTTCTGCTGTCCCGTCCAGGATCCCTCTTTTCTTTTGATGGTTCCATTCCTTCTCACTCACATGGTGGGGAGAAGTAAGCAGACTCTCACTCTTCTTACACACCCTAATTGCTGAGATGCTTAGACTTTATTCACTGAGCCTCTCTTTCTGACACCTCAATCAGTTGGCCTCTCCTATACAAGTGTTTTCATTCTCTTACCCACCGGATATGCACCTTCCCTGACTGCTCCTATGAAGGTAATAATGGACAGAACATATCCCGTGTGTGTTTCATAACCTTTCTTCCTCTAAAATGCAGGCATATGAACGAATGGGCAGATGTTTGTCCTGCAGGCTGCTGTTGTGTCCCCACAATTTGCTTTTAGCTGCAAACATTTCCCCATGGTATTTTCTCTGCAGCCTGCACACCATTTTCGTAAGACCTGAGGTATGACCTTGTCAGCTTCTCGCAGGTTGTCTCTTCTGGAGTGGTGTGCTGTCAGAAGGTCTGTGTACATGCATCACTTGCACCCTAATCACTCAATACATATGATGCCAGTCTTTATTTGATTTAGTAAGTTATCGCCTACTGTACCCTCAAGGTTTGTCTTCAAGGAACCCCTGTTTAAATATAGTGCAGTCCACCTGCTAGACATTGTCTCTACTTGAGAGTTAATTGGATACAGAGGTTGCTTTATATGCTGTCTTGCAAACCCAGGGTTACAGTTGTCAAAACTGGAATGACGTTTTTGTGAATGGTGTCTGGATTCAAAACTGGGTGGACGCCTGAGGGATAGTTCGGGATGAAGTATGCGAAAGTTGAATGCGGCCGCTCCTCTGTGATTGGGTGGCTGGTAAACGTTTGAAAATTGCAACCCTGTGATTTGGAGCCAAATTACCCCCTGAACCGTCAATCACCCTCATAACTCGATGGTCTGCAGCCTTCATTTCAGACATACAAGAAGACACCTATCCAAGAGTTATGAGGAAGTTCTGTTTGTCTCTTCATGCTTTCCAGAACTCTTCTCTTTGACGCTCTACAAATACTAGAATTATATCAACCAGGGTGAACCTAGAAGGCGGTTGTCCTATTCTCTTGTTCTGATGAGCACAGGTAAACCTTAAAGCCTATCCTTGTTTAGACCTAACACGATGAGGCGACCGCACCAAACGCAGGACTCTGGCAACAGGCAGGGCTCGGGGTCTGTGGTTGCTACTCAAGAATAAGAACAAAGAAACCAAAATAACACTGTGACACTGGGTAGTCCGTCTTCTACCTGTATTGCCACTGATAGACGCCATCTGTATCACCAGCACCAAAAATGCACCTTTAGGGAACCAGACTGCTGCAGCGTACCTCAGTTGCAGCACTTCTTCTGGTGCCTGGCACAGGATCATCACCAGCGGCTCCATAGCAATGCATCTTGCGTGATGAACCTCCTTAGGACCATCAAACCTGAACTGGACCACTGGAACATAGGTGCTGCCTCTGTTGATCTTTTTACCTTGCAGAGACTCCACATTGACTACCAGCGCTCATAAATAGCTGAAGATGCACGACTGCGGGCTCCCTGTACTGGGATTGACTTTGTAAAGGCACCTCCTTCTTCCCAGAACCTCATCTGTAACACAGGGCCTTTTATTTAACATTGTGCCCTTTTTCTTGGCGTTGGTGTACTGTGCAGTATTAGGACCAATATCCAGCTCCGAAATCATGCTGTCTCTTCCATTAATCTATATGTGACACTCACTTTCGATTGAGCCTTTGCCAGCCCTGAAGTACCCGGGGGTACAAGCTTTGGAGTGGACTCGTAACAAGTAGTGTAAAGAATTTGCCTATAGTCTTTCTGATCCTTATTTACTCACCTGTAACCCGCACCAACGCCTTTGATTACCTTTTATGAACTATAATTTTGTAATTGGTTTCCTAATACAGAAGTATGTGTATGTGATCAATCCTTTATTCAAAGTAACACTGTGCCCATCTTTTTGTCTACCTCGCCCAAGGCAGTTGAGTTGGTCTTGATTGCTCAGTTAGGTACCGCGAGGTAAGACGAGAATTGTGTTTGCCTAGAATTAGCAAGATAACCCTACATCCTGACCACGGGGCTGGGATAATCCTCCTAACCCTTTAGGGCTTTGTGGGCATCCACTGTTGCAGCTGTCTAGAGACGGCCAGGTTTAAATTAGTCTTCTGCTTTCACCCTGTTGGTGCCAACTACTCTACCTTTTGGGAAGGAGGATATCCGGCAGAGGCGATAATGTTGCTTTGTCTGGTAGCAGGTGTGTGGCAAATAAAGTCTGATGTGTTTATTTTTGGATGTGTACCATGTGCAGCATAATGTTGTCTTGCTTACATTTGCCCACAGTAAGCAGAGGACCTAGCGGTGAAGGAGGAGGAGTCTGTCACTGCACCCCGCTCTTCTCTTCCCTTATACATACACCTTTTGCCTAACTCTTCTCACCCCTCAAGTCTTTACCTCAGCACCATAGAGCTGCCCAATGCATAGACTGTCATGCCTTGGGTACGCTAGTTGTAATCATTTGTATATATCTGGGCATGCATTCCTTTTGCACGTGTATGTCGGGAAATCTTTGGAGTCAAAATGTTGAGCTAAATTATGAGTTAATTTTATGATTTATGTTTATGTAAACGTTTGTTATGATTTATGTTTATGTAAACGTTTGTGAGTATGATCATTACCAATTAGTGATGTATGTGTTGCTGTGGATACATTAAGTGCTCAAAATGTGTCTATTTTAAGTATGTTTGTGATCATTTGCACTAACCCACAAGGGATGCATCTTGCAATGTTTGTTGTGCAAAAGGAGCACTCACCCATTCAATAATATTCTGTTCATGTCTGATGGATATTTGATTGCACATTTTCTTATTGGATCTCAAATCTGTCATTTATTTTACCATCCTTTCATCTTCACCTTTTCCTTGGCCAACCACATACACTTTTCTTTAGGCTAAACATTCTGTAACTTAAATTTATTACAACTGGTTGGATTGGTAGACCGTTGTTCTATGTTTGTCGCACATTTTTCCTATTGTTTACCCTATGCAGTGATATGGTATTTAATATTGGAGGTACAGCAGTTTTGCTTATTTGCTTCTTCAAGCCAAGTCCCTTTTTCGAGGCCTCAAGAAACCAGTTTTGCAGGAAATAGTAATTTCCCACACACAAGAGCCCTGGCAGACTCAAGTGTGATCAGAAAAGAGACACATCTCTGGGTTTTCTATCTTTCTGCATTTTCCTTTCCATATTGTCTTCTCTCTCCTATGAGTAAGGCTTCTCCTCCAGATTGCATTCTTCCTCTTTTCAACACCACGCAGTCCACTTCGTAAACATTATCTCTGAATAAGCAAATAATGCCTTGTTTTTGTGTGTATTTTGAATGGTCTTGGGACAACTACAGTAAAAGTGTGGCTTTTTGTATAGCATTTTATTAGTATTACCTGGAGTAAAGAAATGCACAATTGATATTGCTCTTGTTTCATTCCTTTGTGCAGTTCCAGTCTGCGGTGCGCAGGATCACTTTGGCGCAGAAAGCAGTGCCCATACTATGTGGAAGTGCGCTGAAGAATAAAGGAGTGCAGCCTTTGCTGGACGCCATTACTCTGTACCTGCCTGCTCCCAATGAGTGCCACCAGGACTTCCTGTGAGTAATAGTATAATGTAATCTAATGACTTTAATCCTGGGCATAGTGATCATATTCTGCCAGAAACACTTTGCATAAGCAGTAACCACATTAATAAACAGCATATAAGGCAAGTGACGAAGGGGACATCGACTGGGACAACACGGCCTGGCAGAACACAATAGACATTAATTTCGTTAATATGCAGTTGAGGACACGGTTTGGGATTGGGGGGGGGCGGGTTAGTACCTCTGTACATCTCAGTTGCCCACACCCTGTATACAAGATGATTTTTGAGTGCAGTCTTCACAGCCTGAAGTGGGGCTAGGCTTTAATATTGGCGGGAGGGATGTTCCAGTGGCATGGAGCGAGAAAGAAAAGGAGCTGAAGCGGGAAGCTCAGAATGGACAGATGGAGCAGTCCTTTCAGTGCAGCGAATGGGATTGGGGGTAGTGCGAGCAGTTGAAGGGGTGACACCCATGTGAATGAAAATCAACAAAATATGCAAGTTTCAAACAACCTTTATTAACTTTGTTAGGATCAGTGGGAATAACTTCTACACATTCTAGGGGAATTCAGGATGGGTCAACTCAAGGTGTCGCAATGAAGGGAAAAGTAATCTCTCCAGTGTTTTCTATTGTAGTATATAGGCTCAGAACATCTAGAGCCCGGTGTCTTTTATACAGAAACATAGTATCATGGCTCTAGCGCTCGGCCTGCTTCTTGACTGTGAGTCCTAAAGCTTCTTGACAACCATAGCCATAGAGACCTTGCACCTTGCTAGCTTCCTGATAATCTCTTACCAGGAAGTACTTCTTCCTACTTGCGTAAGGTACTTGCCAAGCCCAGATATTCTTGCCCTCTACCTGAGGGTCAACTTCTTGGAGCGAGGTTCATACCTTTTAACAGACTCCTACAAGCAAGTATTCTTGCCCGCATTTAGGGTAATTGTGAGGTCTACGTACTCTCACCCTTCAGCCAAGGGTGTCTCTTCTGGGCCTGTTGTTCCCCCAAAATTATAATTTATTTTTCATGTGCTTTCAGGTCTTGTGCAAATTCTTTTGCCAGACATAAGTGACATTGAAGCCTGGTTAGGTTTTTCTAGCAATAACACTCGTGGTCAGTGGGTCCCCTCCCTCGCACTTGCTCTCCAACTCAACTTACTTCTCTCCTGGATCTGCTTCCTGGTCTGTGGGCTGATTTCTGCCCCGTATTGTGGATCCCTGAGCTCTTTTATAAAATTAGCGATTGGTTGATCATGCAATAAAAGGTTTGATAGCTGATTCCCTAGTTGCTTTCTACCCCTAGGGTGGGATTGGTTATTCCATTTGTCTGCTCATTTCGTTAATGTTTTCTCTTTTCCATTAAGACCTATCCGCTGTAGCTGCTACTTCTCCCCCTTTTTGTAATCGGCCATCCTGGTGAGAAGCCTGAAGTCTTTGGAGTAAGGCAGAAGTGTAGTTGTGACCTCACTGGCCCCATCTCCCCAGTGAGCTCCACGTCGGAGCTTTGAAAAGAAAAACCACTGGTATGTAATACTGCAGTAACAACCGGCACAAAACACTAGTAACATATACAGAAAACAATGGATCTATTAGTCCGAGCCTGTTTACATACAGCTCCTAAATCATTAGAAACATCACATATGTTAACTAGGATCCTGTCTATAGTCACTTAAAATGAACACATCAAATATGACCCACCCCGTTAGAATGCTTACAATGTGTATCAAATTTATTGTTATCGCCAAAGCACAATGCAAAGACACATTACATCAATATCTCAGTGACATTATAAAATCGTATACAACAAAATAATTCTTATAAAAAATTGGTGATAAATCTAATCAGTCATCTGTAGGAAACATTTCATTAACCCAATATTCTTAGCCAATCATAACAATTATTAGGTCCAACAGTGCACAAGTGAATACAAATTCAACAAACACAGCAACCCTAACATCATTCGGTCCTTCCGGAAATCCACTCTGTTCAAGGTCCTGGGAAAGATGGATACAAGGAGGGATAGCACAGGGGCAACATGCTGGTCTTGGAAGCAAGACCGCACAGAACAGAGGTTTGAATCCCGGATCCGCGCATAGAAATCCAGCTTGGGTATTAAGCGCGTTATAAAAAAAAAACAATTAAAGATAGGAGCTTTGGGGGAAAAAGCGCACCATGCTAAAAAAAACCTTGACAAGGATGTCCACGATAGATTTGAAGAGTTCCAAAGTAGTCCAGATGGGGCTACCCAGACAAAGTACAGAATCCAAAAGTTAAGTAGGCCAAAAGGGACCAACAAGAAGGATGACAACTGCTGGTATGGACGAGCCAGGAAGGAGCAGCAAGACCGGAGAACTTCAGGGTGACAAAGCCAGGAATTGGAACAAACACAAGGAGGACAGTGGGAAGAGGAACACCTGGTACAAGCAAATGAGCCAGAAGAGGAGAATAAGGGACAAGCAAGAGATAGTCACACAGTGTCTACTTCGCAATACTCACGGAGCGTTGAGACGCACCAGTAAATCTACAGCACCCAAAGATAACATCTAGGAAGAGGAGGAGACAAGAGAAGCAACCAACGAAACAAGGCTGAGCAAGCCTCAGGTCCATTCGGAGCTAAAGATCTGGCTACCACAGGAGGAGAAGAGAGAAGTAATCAAACAAACCCAGCTGAGCAAGCCGGAAGCCCACACAGGGCTAGTGAGTGGAATAACCCAGGAGGGGTAAAGAACAAACTGTTTTTGTTGGACACATCAGTCTCCACTTGTAGGAGGACTCCATGCCAGGAGAAGGGAAAACTAGAAACAGTATGGATTACCTGACAAAAGGATGTTGTTTGACCCAGAGGAGTAACCATGTCCTAAGTGGCAGTGTAGAATCTCTGTGTCTTTCTTTCTATAGGTTCGGACATTTGGGAATTCTTTTGTCTGACGAGTGTCCATTGTTTTTGTTTTCTAGCATGGTGAAGTAGGGTTTAGAGGAGGTTCAAGGATACCATTGAAAAATGTCCTCTTGTCCATCTCCATTCTCTGACTTAACCATAGTTCCCACACACTGTTTCCCACGGCTTTCACTGTTTTTTCTCCTTGACTCTTAGCGCTGTGCTTGGAGCTTGTGGGGTGGATTCCATACGTGGGTTTGTGAGAGGCAGGCTTACTAGGATGGGTTTTGAGCCAGATGATGGGAGGCTGAACTGACGCTGGCATAGGGTTCTCACTAGGTTCCTCACTTCCCCTCTGTCAGGGTTTCCTCCACCAGCCCCCTGCTCCAATCCCTCTCTGCCCCAACATGTTGCCTCATGTTTCACCCACTCAAATCCTTGCGCTTTGTTGTTTGCCTTCTTAGATAAACCCTTTTTTATCTTCGGGTCCACCACCTGTCTTAACAGTTCAGCGCTCCCCGCTTTGCTCTAATATCCCTGCTCGTAGTCCTTTAACAGTCTCCCCTCGGTTTCTCCTACTACATGATCATTCACCTTGACTTCTTTCTGTCACCTTATTTTCCTCCTTCCCAAGGTTTCTCCTTTCCTTCACGTGCTTCAATATTTTCTCCACTCCCTCTGCTTCACTTTCCTCTATCTCCTGTTGTTTCTGTATCCATCACTCATCAATAGCTTCTTTCAACAGCTGTTTATTCTCCTCTCGTTATTCGCCCCTTTGGGCCTCCCTCTAACAAAAGCTAAGATTCTCCAAGTCTTTTTCAACTCCCCTATCTTCTTCACCCTTTGAGGCACCCTTTTCATCCGTTTGGGCTCTTCTATTTTCACAATTCTGATTCCCCAATCCACACCTTACTCTCACTCCTTCTTCATCCCTTTTGTCCCCTTCTTCACCCATTTGGGTACCTTCCTCATGAGCACAACTGTTCCCCGCTTTTTCCCTGTCTCTTCCCCTTTCTGTAACTTTGTTTCTCCAACCTGCTAACGCCACCTTTTCCCTGCAGCGGCTCTGCGGGTACTCCCTACAACGTTCTGTCTCCTCCTTACCTCAGCTCTCTGGGTCTCTCCTCCAGCCTTCGGTTGCCTGCTCTCCTCAGGCTCCAGGGGCTATGCTCTAGTCTCCTGGCTCCTTCCCCAACTTCTTCTAATCCTCTCTCCAGCCAGCACCAAAGGAGATCTTCTTGCTACCACCACCTATTAACGGAGCCCTTGAGATTTTATTGGGCTTTGCCCACACCTTCCAGCCTCCCCCTTCTGGAATGGGGATCAGGTGTGATGGGAACTTGGGAAACCTAGTCCTCTGGGCTTGGATGGATAAGGACCACAGCTTTGAGAACCACATCTGTCAGATTGGAGTTCCCAACTCCCTCTTGTACCATAAACTGCTGGCTAACTCTCTGGGGATATCTCAGTGTAGTTGAGGTCCCCTTCTTGGTTTACATGTATTTGGGAGCAGTTTTAGCAACCATGTTAGAGAAGCCGAGCAGACCAGCTCTGCTGGCACCACTGGAAAGCCACTGCTTGGTTTTCTTAAAGGGGCTGAAGTATCAACCGTTCTCCTATGCTGAAGTTCCGTACAATCCACTCATTCGGGCAATCAGGGCATTTAGTAAAACTTAGCGAAGCCTCAAAATGCTCACAAGAGAGGCACTGGACTTGCATCCCAATAAATGCAAAACACCTACTTTAAACACAATGATTTAAGTGATTTTCTAGGAAGATTACATGTGTGTTTGCATGAATCTGGGCGATTCTTTCATGGACATTAATCTGAAGCGAAACCCAAAATGTAGATTTTTCCCAGAGAACCTGTGAATTCCTGTTGGTGCACAAGGGGAGAGATTGTTTCAAAGCTATTATTAGCTTCAGTTAAACCTTAATTTGTCAATATTTTAAAAACGCACCATTACCGTCTCACCTGTCAATGAAGTACTTTAAAAACTATGTTCATATTTTGTAGCTGATCATTACCACCGGTAAGTCGTGTAGCTGTATGTTGGAGACACTGCCTCTTACCAAGTACAGTGGGCTATTGGCTAATAGGGTGAAATGTATTAATGTAGTTTTACAAGATGGAAAATCTGAACCATGATTTAAAAAAAAGGGCTATTCCAAGGCAATAACTAATTTAGCTTTCTTACAACCCCACAGAAGTGGCTGAGTTGATCTGTGTTTTCATCCATAGAGCAGAATTTAAAATCACTTGGATCCTTTGTTGACTAGTAGATTTCTTCATTACTGGTACTTAATTCCATTTCCCCCTCCTCCAACGGTCTATGATATCCGTAATCTTGAGTATTGAGTACAGAGCATGTCTTGCAAAAGGTATAGAAATGGAAGCCACTCAGAGGCCCCACCATTCCAGAGCCCACAATAGTGTGCTTTCCTCGGGTCCACTCCTCTTCTTGGACCAATTGCATGGTTCTTGCAGACTTGCAGTGCTCTTATCTCGGCACTGTAGCCCTCTCCCAGCCGGAGCCTGGTGCATGCCCTTTCCATGCCTGCCTCACCAATTTACTCAGCCAAGGTCCTTCTGACTCCCTTGTAACCCACCATAGTAGCTTGAATCCAGTGTGCCTCTTTGGTTCCCCCATCAGCCGCCGGTCTAGTCCCCCCCTCTCCTGCGTACCATCTAGTGGCATGTTACAGCTGGGAAGCCTGAAAATATAGCTCAAAATCTGGTAGGCCCAGTCTACCTTCCCAATACCTCCTTCGAGAAACGGCCAGTGATGCCCTGTGTCGTTTCCCTCCCCGTAATAAGTGTGCGATTTTGTTTGCTAGCAGCTTAAAGAACGGGACTCTGGCCATGTGGGGGATATTTGCAAAGAAATAAAGTAATCTGGGGTGTATCAACTTGTTGCAAATCGCTATCTTACCCATTAGGGATAAGGGCAGCTTGTTCCAGAACTGAATCCTGCCATCTAACCCATTGAGTGCTCTCCCGACATTGTATTGAAAGGTGTCTGCCATGGAATTGTGTGTTTGAATCTCTAAATGCCGGAAGTATTCATCCTTCCACCGCAGTCCAACCACTGGCAGATCTTGCAGCTCCTTACCCCTCAGGGAGCAGTGGGAACACCAGCGACTTCTCCACGTTTACCCGAAACCCTTTGAAGACTTCCATGTGCTGTAATACCGCCATAATGTAAGGGATATGCACAGAGGGGCTATGTACATAAAACAGGACATCGTCAGCATACAAAGAAATTATACGTTGTTTGTTGATCGTCCACCCTGATCCCTGCGCCACTAAATTGTGTTAGAAAAATCCATGCCATAGGCTCAAGTGCTGATGCGAATAAAATGGGTGACTGCGGGCATTCCTGCCGCGTCCCCCCACCCCAAGTTGCCAGCTGCATGTGAACACTTTACCCGTTTTAACCTGCGCCAGGGGGGTCACGATATAACAGCCGGATCCACTTCAACATATTCTGACCCAACCCATTCCTCTCCAAGACCTTAAAGATCCACTCCCAGTTGACTGAGTCAAAGGCGTTGACCGCATCTAAGGAGACCACCGACAGTTCCTCCATCAACCCCTGGACTTTTCTATAATGTATTGGAGACTCTGAAGATTCATTGTGGTGTTTCTGCCCCAAAGAAATCTACATTGATCTTGATGGATCACGTGGGAAACCTCTTTGAGAAGCCTGGCTGCCAACACATTGCGCAGTATTTTGGTGTCTGTTGATTAGTGAAATTGGCCTGTATGACCCGCTATGGCGTGGCTCTCTGCCCGACTTAAGCAGCACCATGATAATAGCCTCTTACAGGGATGCTGGAAGTCTCCCCTCCTGGAATGCCCTGTCATAAATCGGCATGTATCTTATAGAATTTTGCTGGGTGGCCGCCGCCCCAAGGCGCCTTCCCACTCCCTAGCGATTCAATTGCAACTCTAATCTCCTCATCTGTTAGGGTTCCTCTAGTTTGAGTACTACCTTTTTTCTCCATCTGGGGAGCGAAGCCTGGTCCAGCACCTCCTCCATATCCCGGGCTGGCGCTGGCTCCCTGTTCTTGTATAGCTGTTCATAATACCTTTGGAAGGCTGCAGTAATGTCCTCAGAACCCCATTCCTGGACTCTACCTCCGTAATCAAGCAATGGGGGCCAAGCCCACCCCACCCCATACTGTGTCTGTGCCCCCCATCATGCCTACCACCACGGGAATAGGTCGATATTAGGTGCATATGAATTTGTCACGCACACTTCCCTCCCATCCAGCAGACCCAGTAAGACAAGAGTACTGCCTTCCTCTTCACACTGTCCTTTGGTTACTTGAAATGGGACCCCCCCGCAATTCAGGTCAGACCTCCTCTGGAGTAGGAGGAGAAGGTTGTGCCGTGCCTTTCACCCCCCAACTCTCAGGAACCCCATTACTTCCCTGCGATTGACTGGTCGCCCCAGCCCCCTCACATTCCACGTGAGAATAGTCAAGGCTCACATGGTCTTGGTCGTGCTACTCTTCTCCTTCGTTCCCTCCATGGGCGCTGCTCCCCTATGTGCCTGGCAGCTTTCCTTCTGAGCTGGACATCTCCACCCTCCCCGCCTCCCATTCCCCACATAAACACCACCCCCTTACTGAGCCACATTAACCCTGTTAACAAGAACCTCAATTAGCACGGAAACCCCTGTAAAATACCTGCAATGTGGGCACGCCACTCCAGCACACCTCCCGCACAGCGGTCGCTGGGGGGCGGACGAACCCTGTGGTCATGCCAGGTGCGTGCTGCGATCCTGCACAAATTTGTGTGGGTGGCAGATTGTCTGTGCCTGTCCAAGTGCCCCCTCCTTCCGCCCAAATCGCAGTTGCAGTGTAACCGTCTGCCTCTCAGCCATAAATCTGTACCCCCCTCTAGGGATCAAAGGCCTGGGTGCGCTTCTCGTCTGGTGGGGTAGGTTTGCACAAAGTTCTGTCCGGGCCCCCTGTCGATGGTCCATCCTCTCCATGCAGCTAGAGTGATCAGTCCTCTGCCACTGTGACCCTGTGGCCCGCCGCCTGATCGTCTGGACCTTGCCTCTCACCCACCTCTGACGGTGTTATTGCTGCCTTGCCTGCCAGTGCGCCTGCCCCGCCTTCCTTGGCGAGAGTTTGTGGACCAGCTGCCGTCTGCTCCCACCGTTCCCACGACTCCTCCGGGGTATTACAGAACCCTTGGCGGACCGCTTTGATCATTTTCAGTTTTGCGGGATACAACAGCATGTAGCGGATGTCATGTTCTCTGAGGACCCGCTTTATCTCCTCGTAGCTCTGCCGTTGTTGCACCCATCGTGTGTAGTCTGGGAATACAATTTTTTTGCGTTGGAGAATCCAACCGGGCCCCTTCTCCTGGCTTGCCTGTAGGAGGACGTCACAATCTCGGTATTTGAATATCCTGGCCACAACTCATCTAGGTATGGCCACGGTGCAGGCTTTTGTGCTGAGGCCCTGTGGGCCAGCTCTACCGCAAACCGCTTCGAAAGCCCCTCCTCGCCCAAGTATTCCCGCAGCCACTTTTTCAGAAATCACTCCATGGATTCACCGTTTGCATTTTCGGGAAGGTCCACTATCCCTATATTATTGCTTTGCAGGCGGCCCTCGGTGTCCTCCAAGGCCCACGTTGTCTGAATCATAGCAGACACCTTTTTCTTGAGGGTCTCTACCTCGGCCTCCGTTCGTCGTGACCCTCAGCTCGGTTGCCTGTTGCCTCTCTACCGATATCTGCTTTTTCTCCTTGACAGAATTAGTTTACAACTGGCTCAAAGTACACTGAGCTGCACTCGCAGCATACACTACCTTACAAACCAAAAGTGTCACGGTGAAAAGTGCCCGTAGTCAAAGCGTTTATGGAAGGTGCGAAATGCATTTACCCACCAGTCATGCATTACCCGACTGGCTGGAATTTAAATGCAGTATTTACGAAAGGAAGGGGACCTCCTTTGGAGCTAATCCTGTAATTTTCTCCGGAAGGGTAAGCAAACTGCAGGCTCTCTGTCAAAGGAAAATGTGTCGCTATTCGCAAGCATAAAGTGGTTTTATAACACATATCTGCAAAATAGATTTCAAAATGGCATTTCAATCAGTAGGCAGTTACCAGTTTTCTTACCCAAGCCACAGAATAGGGGGAGAAAACACTGCACAGACTCACTGTTTGAAGGGCAGTGATGTTCTACCTTAGAACCTACGTATCCATGGAAAATCAAGCAATTCTTTGTATCCTGTTCGGCAGGGAGGGAAGGGGATTGTGATGAATCTAAGGAGATCATCACTAGGACCCCGGTATGAACCTCCTCTCATGTGGCCAGGGAAAGGCAGCCGCTACCTGATCCTGACCCTGGGGGTGGTATTGTGTGGGAGGATCACATGGGAGGGGTCTCATTCTGGGGGAAAATGGTGACCTCTTTATCTCATGATTTCCTCCATGTTGCCTGAACTATTGATGGCTTACTGTAAAATAGAACAAGCTAATGTCACCCAATCCTCTATGGACTTCAGTTCCCATAATGCTAGTGGTACTGAGACAAAGAAGAAGGGCTCGGAGGCAATGAGGATTCAGAATGTTATTTATTGAAAGGTGCAGTCTAGTTGCTGCAGACCAAGGCACCTGAGCGGGATATTTAAATCCCAAGATGAGGCACAGCTCCAAAAGGAGGTGAAGAAGAGGAAGAAGGCCAAGATGTTATTAAAGGCTTTGCGGGAGGCATAGCTGATGAAGCTTAAGCTATCTCAGGTGCAGGAGCAGCAACGGAAAGAAGCACGCCAGCAGAAGCCACCTCGAAGGGCGAGGACGAGCAGAATTGCAGAGTACACGCAGCAGGAAGCAGCGTATCAAGAAGAAGCCCAGCTGCCGGGGGGGCGGGCTCCCAAAGCAGTATACAGCAAGTCTGCGATGCTGCAGAAGATCAGCAGAGCTCCCAGAGCTCCTGAGGACCAATGTGCAGCTTACCGAAGGTACGTGGGCGAAAGAGAGAGCGGGTGGGACGCTGGAGTTCCACCACAACGCCTAACCGCAAAAAGGAGCTGCCGCAGAGAGCCGGTGAGTTGGCTAGAAATAAATGCTAACGCTGGGGCACTCCGTGCAAGAACATTGTTACAAAATAACAATTTTGAATACCGAACAATTAAATGTGTGCCCACAGCCAGCCCCACAATATGCCCCAGGCCCCGTACCGTACAAAGTACGGCACGATGGAGGGCCTGGGGGGTTAGGCGCAGGGTGGGGGACGAAACGGCGCGAAAAGCAAGGGGAAGGGCAGCCAGGCGGTGCCCCCACCCATGGTGCTGCCAGGAAACAAGCAACACAACAGGGAAAGGTGCGAAGGAAAAGCAACAGGGGGGCCAGGGGAAGCCCGGCCCCCAAAGGGACAACAAAGGAGCAGGGGAGTATAAGTAACCCCACAGAAACCAAGAGAAGGACAAACCAGGTAAGGAGCTCACCTCATTCGGGTAAGCTCCCAGGGCCTGGAAAAGGGGGAGAAGGAAACATTTTGCCTCTGCGGGCTTTTCGTGCTTTTGTCCTAGCTCTCCCCCCACAGCAGTTGGGCAGCGTAAAGAAGCGGGAGGCAGACCTACCGTCGTCGCCGGGGCTGTGAGCAGTCAGCGACCGGTAGCGTGGAGAAGATTGCTGAAGCCTCAGGAATCGTGTCGGGAGCCAGAAGTCGGTGAGCGTCGGAAGGAGCCAGGAGGACAGTAGCGTTGTGGCTGAGAAGGAGTGTCGGCCAGGGAGGAAGCCGGCGGTCGCAGCCGAAGTGGAACAGCGGACGTGCATGCTGCTGGGAACCCCTTTCATCAGCGGGTAGGAGCGCCGTGAGCAGAAGACGCATGGTGTAGCCCGCGAAAGCCGGGCGAGGAAACGAAAGCACGGCAAAGGAGGGGCGTGGCCTGTCCAGGCCCACGTGATCGGAGGGAGCAGACGCACTGAGAGTTTAAAGGGAAAGGCACACGTAACGCACTGAAGGAGCGGATGCGCTGGAACATTAAAGACACAGCGCAAAATTAACACATTTTGTGCCACAATTGAGGGGAGAAGGCCCGGCCGAATACATTTACAGGAAAACACGAAGCAAATCAGTGGGGGAGCAGGGCCAAAGGAGGGGCAGCATCAGAGAAAATATTCTTTGCTCGGTTGACCACACGATATTTAAAGGAGAGGCAAGAAAAAACAATTGAAGGCAATTTTGATCGTGATGGCAGAAGAAAGGGCAAGAAGAGCGCAAGAATTCAGCGCGTGGGCCAAGAAAGCGGAAAAAGAGTATGAGGGGAGAAGCAGCTGGAGGACCGTGGAAGCAGAGCAGGGAGGTGGAGACAACGCTCGGCCACAGCGAGCGAGCCAGGGAGGAGGGGTCGCACCACCCACACGAACGAAGGAGGACGGCAACCTTTACCCGGGAGGCGGTGCCTGGCAACCAGGTTCAACAGAAGTAATTTGGAAAGAGAAACACGGCAGCAGCAGGCCTAAAAGGGATCAATACGGGGGAAAACAAGCACAAGGACCCTGTGGCACAACGGTAGCACCTCTGACTCCAGATCAGAAGGTTGTGTGTTCAGATCATGCTGGGGTCAAGTAAGACCCAATTTTTTCGCAAAGAGGAGCGCCAACGGGCGGAAAGGGGGGCTTTACTGACAGCAGAGCCAAAGCGGCTTAAAGGGGCAGCTACACAGAAGCTATAAGCCAATCCCTGTGGTGCAGTCAGTACACGCTGTGACTTGTACCCGAAAGGTTGGGGGGTTTGAGACAATCCTCCAACAACAAAAATTCTGAAAGCGTTGTGACAAAACAATTTCAATTTTCTGAAAGCTAAGGGCGGCAAAACTAGAACGCAATTGAAGGAGAATTGCTAAAAATGGCAGATGGAAGATCAAGAAGAGTGCAAGAATTGAGCGCATGCGCAAAAAAAAAAAAAAAAGCTGAAAAATAATATGGAGCACAATGGGTGCTGGATGTTATGCAGAAGGAGGAAAGGGCAAGGGCATTGTCGCCTTTGCTGCTAGAGGATTCCAGCGGCAGCGAGGAGGGGGTTACAATACAGCAAGGCCAGAAGAGGGCGAGAGAGGAGACAAGAGGGTCGCAGGAGCAGCCGGAGGAGCCTAGGAAGAGGCAAAGGAAAGAAAACAAAAAAGGTACTGTGAAAAGTTATAATAAAATTGGGAAAAAATTGTAAGAATGTTGAAAACATGCATCACGGCTCAGGGTAAGTCGCCCAGAACCCGTGGGGCACAGAAAGCACGGGGTCGAACAAAGGGTGGTGTCATCTGAAACGGAAAGTAGCAAGGACGAAGAGAGGGACCACTTGCAGGCCTGGGTAAAATGAAAGGAGGTAATGAGTAAGGATAAACAGAAAAGGGCAAGGGTAGAAAGTGCAGGTGACGGTCAAGGGGCAGGAGGGCCAGGACCAGCAGACAACGGGGTCCCCATACCACAGGGGGTGGCACAAGGGATTCCGCCAGGGTCTATTCCCCAGGGGATGAACCCCAGCTTACAGGTGACACCCGCAGGTTTCACCCATGTACCAATACAAGGGACAGTCATAGTCCCAGCAGGGCCACTCACTGGCACAGCAGGAAAGGAGGGTGATCCAGTATGGCAGGCCCACGGTTGGTAAGGACACCCAAGGCTGGTCCATGAAGGCACAGGCATTGCACATTAAGGAGAAGGTAAAGGAGAAAATAGGGAGAAAAGAGTTCATAGATATTTTTTGAAGGGCCCGGATAGCTCAGTCGGTAGAGCATCAGACGTGCCCTGCTAGATTGCCAAAAGAGAGGACAGAATACAACAATAGAGGACATAAAGGAGGATGAGAAAGTCTTATTAAGGTACCAAAGAGTTTTTGATAAATGGATGGCGGCTTTTCAAATAATGTCCACTATTATACTGCAAAAATACCCAGAGGACGGGGTACCGTTGGTGACATACCAGCAGAGAGTATTGAAGGTACAAAGCATTTAGGGGGGGGGAGTATGGAAAGAGTATGACCATGAATTTAAGAAAGAAATGGTTTGCTTCCCAGATTTAGGTTGGGATGAGGAAAACTTCAACCTTTACATATTTAAGGTTTTAAAGGAGAAATGGGACACCAGGGAGCAAAGTGCAGGAGGATACCATAGAAAGCAATACTGGCAAAACGATTACAGAAGTGATTACAAATAGAATAACAAGGGGCTCAGAACACCCCAAATAATCTGAAATCCACCTTGGAGAACAAAGAGTTAGTGGGAAAGGGGTTTCATCATCCGAAACAGAGAGCAGCGATAATGAGGAAGGGGATCATTGGAAGGCATGGGATAAATGGAAAGGTGTCGTAAACAAGGAGGGGGAGGCAGGGTCGGAACCCAGAGGGACTCCGGCCCCACCACTTCAGGGGGCACCAATAGTGCCAAACTCAGGAGGGGTACCGCAAGGTACCAATCCACAGCCAATAGGACCTATAGGAGCAACAGCAGTACCAGTGGCAGGGAACCCAGGGGGTGGCACCAACAGTGGTAGCAGCTGCAGTTAAAGCAGACAAAGAAAGGGGACCTCTCATGACTAAATACGGCAGACCAACAATGAGAAAGGACCCACAGGGCAGGTCCACGAAGGCAAGGGGGTGGTATATAAACGACAAGGTAAAGGGGAAAAAATATGGAGAAAAGAGTTGGTTGACATTTATTCTCTGCTAAGAAGAGTGATGAATGGGTCAATAGAAGATATAAAAGAGGACGAGAAAGGCGTACTGAGGAGGGCAACAGTAGTAAAGAGTTTCGACAGCTGGATGACTGCCTTCCAGACAAATGCCCACCATTATATTAAAGAAATTCCCAGAGGACGGGATAGCATTGGTAGATGAGAAATGGATTGCTTTGCGGATATGGGATGGGACTTTTTTAACCTGACATATTTAACGTATTAAAAGAAGAGTTGATCAAGAAAAAGGAATCACAGAAATGGCTAGGTATGCAAGGGGAGGAGGAATATTTCAGGGGCAAATGTCTACATATGTGGCGTGCCAGCTCATGGCATATGGATAGAGGGGAGGTTCAGTCCGGCAAGGGGCAGTCAGCTAAAAGGGAGGAACAAGGCCACCGTGACAGAACTGCAAGCATTAAATGAAAAACTAAATACGGCGGGAAGGGTCATAGAACAAGGGAAAGTGGTTTTCTAAAGAAGCATTGAGCCAAGGACAAGGGGGCCAGGATGGGGCTCCACATAGGTAGGATACGAGGAGGAACCAAGGGGAAAAGAGTGTTGCTCACGGGTGCGGCAAGGGAACTTGACGTCGGCGCAACACTAGGGCGAGAGTGGTGCACGGAGAAATGACCAAAAGCAGGGCAGGAGGCTGCATGAGCTAGGAATAACATGCAGGCGGGAATTGTTTCCTAGCTAGGTAGCATTATGTGCAGCGGGAGAGGAGCTGAATAAAAAAGAAAAAGCGGTGCAGTCGGATAACATGGCAGTGGTGCAGGGGTCGAGTAAAGGGGGTGCATCGTGCCCAGTTGTATTAAAAGGTAGCTGTCACCTTGGCGCATTTTCAGTGGCGAGAGGTGCAGGGATCCAAGGCCGGGCGCCAGAAAGGAGAAAACGCCCACGCCAAAGAAGGCATAGGTCCCATCAAAAACTCTGGAAAGGGAAGAACGGTTGACTATAAGGTTAACTCAAAAAGTGTCATGGCCCGAAATAATAAAAGGAGCAACTGCAGGCGCGTGCCTCAGAATAGCTGCAGACTCCAAGAATGGATCTGTTGTCTCAGTCGCTTGCTTTGGGCCTGCAGGCTTACACCATGTTTTCACGGTCCTACAGCCCTGGCCTGCAGGCCCACACCTTGTGACCATGGGCCTGCAGGTCCCTGCTGGCCTGCCCCCCACCCCTGCAGACCAGCCTGGTGCCCTGGTTCCAGCCCAGGCACCCTTCATCTTGGATGCTACCGGTATCCATGGTGCCCCTGGCTCCCAGGCCTTATCCCTATGGCCTAACAGGGTCCCCGCCCTGCAACCACCGTAAATCCAGGTGCCCCCGGCAATCCCAACAGGATGCTGGGCCCCCCAGCACCTGTGAGGACGGCTGTGTGCCCACAGCCGGCCCCACAATTGCCTCAAGATACGGCGAACCACACTGTCAATATGCTGGAGTCCGATTCTGTTGTAAAGAAAGAGTTGCACACAGAACACTCTGTGCACTCCGCGCACAATAGGTTCTTGTAGGTTAGGCACCTCCTTCAGGCAATTGAAAGAATGGAAAGACCCCATGTTACAGTGCTCAACGCTGCAAACAGGCAGCAAGAATCCAACGGAGCAATGTTAGCAGTCACACAGAACACTGCACACTTCTTTGAAAGTATCACTTGTCCAAATGTTGCATTCCTAGTGATTGGATGTTTGCCCCTTCCAATGCACTCCAGATCCTTTTTTTTGTCATTGGTACCTTAACGGACGAGCTCTAAACAATGCCAACAATGTCCTGATCCTCCTGTGACAACATTGGCAGGGCTTTGGGCCATGAAATAGCATGTAGCGTTAGGTGTAGGTGTTTAACTCCACAGCCCCTCTGGTCTTCAAGGACTTTATTACCAGTCAGAAAGAGTAAAACCCGTGACTTCCTTTTTCCAGGCAGGCCATCACTAAGTGTATTCTAAAGTGGACGGCAGGACCATCTTGTATCCAATCCCTTGGTCGCCCTTGTTCGCCCAAACCTATCTAGTCAGGCCTGAAGGTCGTCTTTTTTTCTCTCCAGCTCATTATTTTATTCATAACTAATCTCACCTCTGCTGACGACATAAACCCAGAATCTCGTCATTAATTAGCACATACAAGGCGTCATAAATATTACAAAATAACCTTTTTTTTTTTTTACAAAAAAAGATGTACATGTCTTGTAAGTTCCCTATTTATTTATTTAATTAATGTGATAGTCTATTTAATAAACTTTACACATATTAATAACTAAACACATATATAAACTAAACTTCAATGAACAGAATAGTAACAATATAACAATATGATAAATAATAAACCATTTACACATATAAAATCAATCTAAAAACTCAAGTAGCATGTAAAAAAAAAAAAAAAAAAGTAGAAAGAAAGAGACAGTACAAATTTACTCAATAACACCCACAATGCCCACTATAATATACGGACAGAAATTCAAGGCGGTAAACTATACTTAGTTCATTTCTCATAACTACAGTACCAAGGGCACTCACAGCACAGCCAATTACCTCGTCCCAAGGCAGGGGCAGTGACTGTTTTAGGATACGAGTACTAATTTCAGATCTGAATATCCAATATTTCTTCTATCCTAGTCCAGATGTTGAAGAGAGCTAACATTACTCGCATACTCTCAGAATTCATGCAGTGATGCCAGAATAATGACGTTCCGATTGATGCTAGATTATGGGAGAACTTCCCCAGGTGACATTGGATTACATTGATCATAGTGCCACATTCTGTCAAAACATGTCTTGCTGACTCTAATACATTGCTTCCTTTACACAACCGACAGGTGCGTTGTTCCACTGGCAACTGCAATCTTCTGCCCGTGACCAACAGGATAGGGAGTTGGTCCAGCCTTAATAGAAGAATAAATCGTCGCAGTTTTTTAGAGGGGCAGAGATTGTCTTGTCTTGTAAGTGTTGTTTGGAGTGCATACGTTTAGTAACTGTCTTAAAATACCACAATAGTACTACACGAGAGTGCAGGCGTTTCTCCTGTAGCTTCACTGCCCTGTAACGGTCACTGGTGAGCAATTTCATTATATACATGCAAAATAATGTGAATAGTTATTATTTAAAGTATTTAGTGCCGGCTAACGGATTTAAGGACGGCTGTGATAGTGGGGTGGCAATGGCAATTAAGGGGGAAGTGGGGTGTGCCCACTTTTAATGTTTCACTTTCAAAACTTGGCAGGGCCATGTTTAAAAACATGTTTTAAATACTAGTGTCGATTTGGGGGTCGACTTTTTGGTGAAGCTAGTTGCGAATATATGTGGGAGTTGCTTGTAAATGTTGCCTGCTAATGTTAAGGCCACCCGAAGGGACATTCGAGGAGGGACACGTGTATCTCTTACCGTTCATCTGCCCAGGGCTGCATGCCAGCTTTCAATTGTATTGCACCTTACCAGGTGCCATTTGGTCCTAGCAGGATCCCAATATAGGGGAATTGCGAGGGCCTCCTGAGGGCTGAATTGCTGAAGCATAGACAGCCATCATACTCCTGTAGCTGTAGCCAGCCATCTTTTGACCCATACTAGTTAGCCGCAAGGTCCTGACCAAGCCGGTCATCATTTTTTCTGTCCACTTGCAATACTTTATTTGTTAGCCATGGTTTTCTGTGCTCGGATATCAATCTGTTGGTATTCTTTTTGAGTGGACGCAATAGATCTGAGCGTGGGGGGAGATCCGGATCATCTGGGCCATATATATACATTTGGGGAAGGAGTTCATCTTAATCGAGTTGATTCTCCCTGCTAACAATAGTGTTGTTTATTCCGAAGGGTAAAGTGTGCTATAATTGTAGATATTACGTGATTATAGTTTTTGGAAACAATTCTATGTATTATGCCAAGCTATTCATTCCTAGGTATCTAATGCAGTTCTTTTGCAGCTTGAAGGGTAAAGCCCCTCCAGGGTCCCAGGGTATGTCTGCTTGAACCGGCAGGACTTTGGTCTCATCAAGGTTCGCTTTTCATCCTGCTACAGGGCGATACACAGTCATAACCTCTAGGATTCTCCGGATTGTTACCACGTGCTGCCTGACATATAGGAGGATATCATCCACATAGAAGGATATTTTGTGCCCCCTCCACCTGTACCGGACACCTTTAATGGTTGTCTTTGACTCTATTAGCAACCAAGGTCTCTATTACTAGTGCATAAAGCAGGGGGTAGTGGGGACACACCTGTCTTGTGCCCTGGAACAACAAAAAGGGGGGTAGGGGGGGTTGATCCTGTTCGAGATTGCTGCTGCTGTCGGGGCTTTATACAACTTTAGGAAGTAGCCCTCTGTGCCGAATTTTTCTAGCAATACTTTTTCAGCATTTTAGGAGACAATTACGGTGTGTGGCTCTAAAGGACACAATAGAATGTTCAGTATCATCGTACATTTTCCGCTGAGTGTATCCCTGGAATAAAACTGGTCTGGTCTGGATGCACAAGTGTGCAGCCAGGCATTTAGCCAACACTTTAATATCCACTCAAGGAGATAGAGCGGTAGGATCCAAATTGCAGTGGGTCTTTACCTGGCTTCTTAAGTAAGATAATGTAAGTGTACATTGATCCAGACAAGGCTGCCACTTCTGCAGCTTCTTTGAACACTGAGAGCAGATGTGGGGGCATCTGCTCTACCATAGCCTTGTAGAGATCTAAAGGGAACCCATCAGGGCCTACCGCCTTTCCCTTCGGGAGAGCATGGATAGACTTGGTGATCTCTTCCGGTGTCGAGGGGCTATTAAGGGTGTTCACGTCTGCCATCGCTAGCTTGGGAAGCCTTACATCTGCTAGAAATTGTTGGGAAGGAACTAGGGTCTTCCCGCGCCCCCAAGCGCTTAAGCATTAGGCAATACTTGTTTTAGGTGCTATAATGGGGAGGAGGGGCCCTGGGAAGGCTTTTTCATGCAAATATAATCACATACACAGACATGGGCAGACACTGAAGAAGGCAGTTATTGGTTAAATATAAGGCACAATTAACTATTAGCTGAATACATATGTAATGACAGATCCTAGGCAAATGTAAAATCTTTAGTGCTATAGATGAGTCGAGCTCCGTCCCAGAAGGAATGTGGCATGTGCTAAAAATGGATCGCAGGGCTCATGCAGTGTTGCATCACTAAGGCTAGCACTGGCAGAGCACACTAAGTGACTCACCAGCTGTCGACTGTCCATCAAGAGCCTATGCAGGCTAAGAATAGGGGATTTTGCATGCTCGGTGCACAAAATGAAATGGGACATGTTATGAATATTAAGGGTGGTGGGCACATACAGGGCTCAGATAACATGAGTAGAATGAGTGAAATATGGACAAAATTATTGAAAATTGTGCATAAAAAATGTTTGGTTTTTCCTGTGGCTAGACATCAAGGTTTGTAAAAGTCTGCAGGTCTGCAGTGTGTTTCTATGTCAGGTAGCAAAATGTAGAGTAGCATGTTTTGACAGGTATCGCTGACGATGAAGAAAGGAAGACTTTGGAGCATCCCTTGTATGGAAGCAGGACGGGTTGGGATGGAGCCATGGCCCATATCCATTGACACAACTGCAGCAAGCCAGGAGTATATAAACTCCTGCCTGGGACCACTGTGATAGGAGAAAGGAACGGATGAGGGACAGAAGAAGACCGTTCAGGGTGTGAGTTCTTTGCTACCATCTTTATTTCTGTAAGATTAAACTTGTTATGCTTACAATATAGACTCTTGGCCTTATTTCCCTAGAGGGGTGTATTTATTCTGGTTTGAGTGTAATTAGGAGCACCCTTACAATTAGGGACACCAAACAAAATGCATCTATGTTTGTAGTGTCACTGTTTGATGAGTAACGTTTTTTAATAAAAATCACGTCATGCCAAATTAATGTCATTGCCCCTATAGGCTAGGTTCCCTGTCTCAGTTCTAATTTGCTTGATAATCGTGTTCTGTTGCTGGCTTCACAGCATGAAAGCCATTGAGCTGGAGAGTTTGTCACTCTGTGTACAAGCGTTGGGTTTTTCTTGTGAAGTATTTCTTCGTCCAGAGAGCAGTAATATTTTGTAGCTCAAAGCATTTGTGTCCTGCAAGGATTTGTGAGCTGCCTTCTTATCCCTAATTAGATTTGTGACAATATTCTCCTCTGAGTGCGCAGTCTATGCGACCACACTGACGTAAGTAATAGGTAGGCCTTACTTGTGTCCCAGCACAATAAAGGAGGTACTACCCTCTCATATATTGCAATCCCAAAAGCCCTCAGTTGCCTCAACCAGTTGGGCAATATTACCGGCATGTTCAAGAAACCTCAGGTTTAATCGCATAGGTTGAGGTGTTCTTTGCTGCCCAGATAGATTGATCAACACGAGCAGCTGCATCCCTGGCCCAGGATCTCTACACCGCCTTATGCAGCGGGCCCCCGACCCAACAAAATGGATCTCCTCTTCACTCCAGCAGGCAGGGAATCCTCCTCCGCTCGGAGTTGGAATGCGGAGGCTCCCACTGAATGCTCCAAGGGCCCCCGACCTAAGCAAGTGAGGCACAAACCTACGTACGTCCCAGATAACAGGGGAATTCACCACACCTCTCCCACAACACATGAAGAGGGACATCTACGCTATGTGGGACACACAGGGAGGCCTGTCATCGCTGCTACTACTGGCGTGGTGGAGTGCACCTGCTCCCCTCCTCTTTCTACACAGAGAATCACACAGGGACATGCAGATGGCCACCGGCTCTGCAGTGCAGTTGAGTTTGTCGTAGTACACCAATATAAGAGTTGGAGGGCAGCGCCTGCCCACTGAAATTACTTGGCTCCCGGAGGGGTCGCTTACCCCGGCGCTGGCAGCAAGACCCAACATTCCATTGAAAGCTACGGGGAGGTGACAGTTGCGACACCTGGGTGGCCTGCTCCCCCCAAAACCCCCTGGGGAGGATATCATACCACTTAGGAGTGCCATAGGAGCCATCAGACCTACGGAGACCCATGAACTAACGCCCTTCGCCACAGAGACCCTCCCTGGAGTTCCCCCAAGCGACATCAAGACCCAGAGGCACTACAACACCATAACAGACGTCTGCATATCCGGGACACTGGGGTCGGGAGCCTCTTGATACGGGGGCGACCATTCTCTGGTCCTGAGAACCCAACTCTCTCCTTCTTGAACAGCAGTGCTTTTACGAATCTCAGTTGAGGAATCACCAACATGTCTAAACATCTCAAGACCCCTAAGAGCGGGGATATCTTCACCATGTTGCTTCCGTGAGGAAAAAGGGAAAAAGCCAGATACATCCAAATTCCCGCCACAAGCCTCGCCGGGTTTGGCTGGACAACTAGCTACCAAGGAAGACATCCAAGCGTTTATGTTGGATATCAAATCGGAATTCCGCAGCTGTATGACAGAGCTCTCCACCAAACTGTAGCATACGGATCAGAGAGTGACTGAAATGGAGCAGAGACTGGGGGAGGTGGAGAACCAGACTCTGGAGCATTCAGCTTCACTCCTCGATTTAAAACAGAAGCTCTGGGCCCTGGCAGATAGAAACGAGATCCTGAAGTACAAGCAGGAAGACTTTGAGAACAGGACCCGAAGATATAATATGCGACTATGGGGGGTGTCTTCCTCGATTCCAGTCCAGAACCTTGTGGAGTACGTAGGGGATCTGTTTCAGTCCCTCTTGCCACACCTCCAGAAATCCCAACTCCTCCTGGATCACACCCACATACTACGCTCTCAAAGAGGGCTGGAGATGGAACTCCCCCCAGATGTGATTATCCAAGTCCACTTCTACACGATAAAGGAAGCAATAATGGCGATAGGCCGCTCCTGAGACGGATTGACGTTCCAGGGGTCACTCCTGCAGATCTTCCAGGATTTAGCAACTATGACAATAAAGAAACAGAGGGCCCTCAGACCATTGACGCTGTTCCTGCGAGACCAAAAGATTAGATATCGCTGCCTGTTCCCTACCACTGTCCATTTTTCCTACAAAGGGGTCTCCCGGGCGATCTCATGCCTAGAAGATGTGGAAATGATCCTGAATACCTCCCCATCAGATAAGGGGGGGTGGCCCCTCGCTCGACTTCTCTGGCGGAGCAGAAGACCTCCCCCCTAAAGCGAGGCGAGCGGTCTGGTCGAGAGTCCAGAAGGGCCGCAACAAGTAAAGTGGCCGCAACAAGTAAAGTGTCCTCGCGGCGCTTACCCTAAGGAGGCAGATGGCATCGAAACCTGCAGTATCCTTCACTCGACACCCTGAACGGTTGGTTTAGCAGTTACCATGGAAAACAGGGAACACAATGATTGCAAATGCGGGCTCCACACGGTCCCAGCCCGACTCCAGGATGGATGTCACCTGAAAGTCCTTGGAGTGTACGGCCGCTGGTTCTCGGCAGCCAAACAGTTTGGAGTCCATGGTCGGACTCAGTTTGATGTTGTTATGTTGTTCGGGTTTTTCTTGGTTAGAAATTCAGTTGGCGCACCTAAGCCTCATCTAGATGTGTGACGAACGAGTGTGCATTGAAAGTGTTGTTCCGCTGGTACTACCCGCCGGTACAGATTCACCATTTCCAGGCCATGACCCCCCCCCCTACTTGTTGGCAGAACTGTGGAGCTCAGTGTCACAACCCTCGCCCAAAACCCCCTCTGGAAAAACCCATTGGCCAGGTGGAGTCAGGACTCGGGCCTCTAGAGCATGGCATCCTCTTCAAAAGCCCTCATGGGGCCAGTCCTGGCGCCTATCGTGCCAGGCTCATACAACATGAACAACAATGTGCTTGGGAACTACTTTATTGTATTGTCAGCCAACTTGGAGGCATCCACATAACTTGGTTCCTAAGAACCAAGCTATGCGGTCTAGTGTTTTGGGTGTGGCAGGCCTGGAACTACTTTCCCTGTTACTACTTTACCTGGGCTATATAAACCACACCCTGACTGCAGAACATGCTTCATGTTACTTTGCAGCTTGCAACGTGACGCTCACCGTGTCCAGCTATTCCCTCGACCCTCGGAGAAGCAGAACTTGCAAGGAGACAAAAGGAACATTATTAGCAGCAGCATCTTACCTGCAGTCTTCATCTTTACCCACTCGCAGCTACTGAGAACAGCTTCCTTGAATCTGCACGCCTCCCGGACAGAACGACCTGAAAGAGGAAGATAGAGGCAACATTAAAGAAAGCTTTAGAGACATTTACAAATTACGAACTGCTCAAAAGGCTTACCTGGCTGGTCGCCTCTCGGCTGGCACCACTCAGGATATTCCACTCGCGCTGAAGAACACCGTGACCTACAATGAAGGAAAACACAAGTTAGCAAAGGCAAGACTTTGCAGCGCTGCGCATAGCGCTTACTTACCGCATCATATAGCTCTTAATGCGCCATCATTTACCAGCGGGGCTCAACCAAGCCAGTTCGCCGCGCTGAAGCTCCGCATACCTAAGGGAGAAAAAAAGAGACATTTTAAACAAAGAAAGGCATGCAGGATAGCAACAAAACTAAAGAACAGCAATAAGACCTACCTGAACAATATCAAACGGGCCGGCGTCAGTGAAGTAACTGGACCGCACTCGCCCATGAAAGACAACGCGCCCCTGCAAAGAAGGCAGGACGGAGAGCACGCCTAATTCTACCACAAGGTGAGGAGAGGGCGCCAGAGGGACTGAAAGCATACGGGGGTGGAGGGAGGATACTTGCCCCAGTCGGTCAGTCTTGAACACAGTCCTCCCGTATTTTCAGGCAGAACCTTCCCCTCAGACCACATCAGGGCAAAGCTGAGAAGCATACCAGCGAGTAACCCAGTTGGGTGGCGTCCATGTGGATACCAGGTGAGCGTAACACTCGGGGCTCTTATTTCCATATGTGGTGGGACTGTCCCCTGATGCCGTTCTTCTGGGAGAACATTGTGCAAATGATACAAGACATTACAGGTAGGCAACTCGCCCTGTGCCCGAGAACCCTGTTGTTGGAGGCTCCATGTGAGTGGGTATAGCCAAAGTCGGGATACTGGGCGAAGCTGCTGGCACACTTGTTGCTGGCAGCGTGCATCACCACCGCCCGGTGCTGGAAGGCAGCAGAAGGCCTGGATCTGGGGCGTTGATGGATTGAGGTCTGGGATATTTTGGTGGAGGAAAGGGTGTCAGCTGCGAAGAAAGGAAGGCTCCACCAATTTCAAACAATCTGGTCACCCCTGCTTGACTATGATCTAAAATTCCCAGCCCTGACTTTCAAACCACGTCAGGCGAGACTCTATTTGGGCCTCAGTGGGAACTGATGAGGGGGGCGGACTGATTTGCATATTGGAAATGGGAAATCAAGGGTTCTAGAGTGGGGGAGAACCCGGGCCTCGGGATCTCCCAGCCACGCATGAGGGAGTCGGAGATCCCGGAATATGGTTTGAACTGCATATGTTTGGAAGTTGCTGTGTGGTCAATTATAATGGAATAAAAAATATATTTCTTTAAAAAAATTTACTTGGCAGGAGAGTAAACCAAGTGTGCCGGAAGGCCAACACAAAGGAGTCTGGGACCTAAGCGAACCACAAGGGCAAAGCTGACCTAAGAGGGTCTGGGACCCTGTGGATCTCATAAGGAGAGGTATTGAAGGCTATGCTTGGCAACAGCCAATAACCCGAGAAGCAGACAGGGATAGCACAGGCATTGTAAAAGCTGAAACGAACTGTATAAAACTTCATATGTGTAACAGTACCTTGCAGGAGAGTACACTAGGTCTGTTCGGTTGGTCATTAAGTGAAACAGGGGTAAAGAACCAGTGAAAGAAGCACAGCATGGTCTGGGACCCATATGAAGTTGGACAAGGCCCACAAAAGCAAAGCACATGGGTCCGCGACACATACAAGAGCAAAGAAACAAATAGTCAAGGGTCTGAGGCCCAGAGCGAGTCGGGTAGAGCCAGAGAGAAGATGAAGGGGTCTGAGACCAACACAGAAGAGAAAGGAGTTGTAGAACAAGTCGGGGAGATCCTGAGACAGCCCAGAGGGATCTGGGACCGATGTAAAGAGAAGTACCAGAAACTGCAACAAGAGTCGAGGACCCATTGCAGAAAGGAAAATACATTTTTCTGGAATACTGAATTCTATAGTCCAGTCTGGCAGGATAGTACACAAGGCTTGTAGCTACAGTTTTGAGTTAGAGGGAGAATTAAATGGAAGAGACTCCCTCCCCACACCTCCGATACAAGGAAAAGACGTTTTGTGATAAAAAGGTCTGCAGTCAAGACTGGCAGGATAGTGAACCAGACTTAAGACTATGTTTGGGAATTGAGGACAAGACCTCCCTCCCACCCCACGACCCCCCGATACTTGGGAACTGTGTTCAAAGAATCACTCACAAACTGAACTTAAAAAGGTCTGTATCCAGAGTGAGACAAGCATCCTTCTGGATCAAGAAGACGCCCAGTTTTACTTAGTTTTGGACAGAAATAGGTAGGGCAACTTCTCATAGAAATACAGCAAGATAGATTTTTCTTTATTTTTGGAATTAAAGTCTTTGCCAACAAGCATGCCACCACTGTGCCAGGCTCATACATCTACACTCTTATCAATAATTATATCTCAGACAAAGCATAGCCTGCACCGGCTGCCTGTGGCTCATAGGACTGAGGTCAAAGCTTTGTGCCTGGTTCAGCAGGCAATTCATGGCCTTGGCTCAGACTACCTGCAGGAAAAGCTCCAGCAATATATTCCAACTCGCTCCCTTCGCTCTTCTGTATCTCCCGATTCCTAGGATTGGAGGCAGAGCCTTCTCGGTTGCTGCCTCTTTCCTCTGGAACAAGTTGCCTCAAAAACTCAGAACTTTCACCGACCATCTGGTCTTTTGCCGGCAATTAAAAACCATCTTATTTTAATGATGACTCTTTTTTTCTTTCTTGACTCTCCCATATCCCTTAGCGCCATGTTGCTTTTTGGTGTAAGTTGCTCTTTAAAAATTCCTTTAACATAATACTAGTTAGATGTCGAGCTAGTCTGGGGAATTGGGCTGAACATATAGTTGCCAAAAACAAATCTTAACACGTAGAAGTGCAGTCTCTGTTCAGGCTGAAACCACGTGTAAGCTTGTATTCTGCTGCCATTATGATTTGTCTTACTTAGAATAAGTAGAGATGGACAAAGGACTTACTAGGAACAGTGTGTTCAATTCAGCGACCATCTTAAAATGTGCATGTGTCTAGTAGCTAATATTGTATGCTGATGTTGCCATTCTGTGCCTCTGGCATTCTACCATAATGATGAAATGTGTTATTGAATAATGCTTGTAAGTGAACAAGTGATTAACTATGAAGAAATTGTATGCTTAACTTTATATAGATTAACTAAATATTAACAAAGGACTGACTGGAAACAGTGTGTTCGCTCAGGCAGCCATCTTAAAATCAGCAACTGTGTTCTAGATAGTATCGTAATACTGCTGTTGCTGTTCGGTAACCATGCCACTCAACCATCATTTTAAAATGCCTATTGAATAATGCTGTGTAGTGAAGAGGGGATTGATCGTGAAGATGCATAAGTATATGAGATTAGTCTGCGGAAAGCATGCAATTATTCTTTGATTATATGTTGACAATATATATTTTGAACATTCATTGAAAGTGTGGTTGTCTTGTAACAAATGGAATATGTAGCAATAATTAAATAGACCATTAATATGACTATCTATTAGCCATGCAGATCAATTCAACTTCTGTATTCACTAGTTAGTTTATATGCTGTAATGCGTGGAGCTAATTGTAAATTAAGGGAACATGTTTGCTGGTCACTTAGTCAGTAGTACATGCAAGTGACTCAAATGTAATCATGTCTTGAATCATATTTAAGGGAATGTGCTTGATCATGAAAAATACTCTGGTAACCCCACAGATTCCAGTAAAATGTATAGTTCTATAAAAAAAAAATTCGGCAGTTTGTGGAAGAAAGCCTACCAATTTTCTCCAAGAAGGCATTCAGTTCATCTTTAGTACTTCTGTACTCCAAAAATAATCTTGGTTCCATCTTTCACAGATCTTGCACCATATTGCTTCCTCTGGGACTCTTGTGTATCGTCTTCCAACAAAAAAAGTAGATATCGTCTATATTGTCCTTTTTTTTGTGACGAAATCCAATTATTTTCCAGAATGATTTCAGATTTCTTCAAACGTATTACATACAGACACTCTCTTGTTCTAAAATGTAGCTGTCTACGTGTACTACCCAGTGGCAGATTTAAGGCAAAGGGCCCCGTGGGCAAAAATTACAGAGGGCCCGAAGTGGGCGGGTCCTGGGGGCGGGGCCTCGAGTGGGCAGAGCTGCGCAAAGATGAACTTTAGGCACACATGATTCATTTTATTTAAGTTGTGATTTTTAAGGCCCGACCGCATACATCCAGCCCTGAACTAACATTACAACAAGCAGAATTCAGGTCTGCTTAAATCTGCATTATTTCTTAACTATAATACATTAAACACTTGCTAGAGCAGAGGAGCGTGCGTTTCCGGAGAGGTGATACGTTGAGATGTAAACTGCAGTCAGAGCAGCCTGGACCTAGCTGCAGCAGACAACTGGGAAGTGATTAACACAGAGTATTAGTGGGCATTGTGCACCGCGCGGCAGGGGTTTAAAGCCCATTAATAGATTCATTGCCTCGATTACAGTGCGCTGTGACCATCTGCTGAATTTCGGGTCTGACTGCAACGTGTGTCTCAGAGAGAACTGGGAAGGGAAGGGGTGGGGCAGGGCACAGGGGCCCGCTCGCCATTTGTATGTCTGCCGATCATTAAATCCGCCACTGGTACTACCTATGTAGTATTTGTGACATACACAATCATATATACCACATGTATTGTCTTGCAAATTGTTAGTCATTAACATTTATTGTTCTGTTGGTGTATGTGACAAATTCCAGAATCTTTGGTATTGCATAAAAAAAAACATTTGGTTTAGTTGGGAGCCAGGTTTCCATAATTCGTTTACATCATGAGTAGGGATCATATATCATATAACTAGGACTCAACATTTGCCTTAAACTTTCAGCTTGTCGGAAGGTAATTGTTGGTCTTACATCTATGTATTGTTTGATGTATTGAATTGTCTGATGTCTTTGTCAAGCCTTAATGTCAGCAGTGTTTTCCAAGAATGGTTAAACAAACTACTATGTGCAGAGAATTCAATAACAAATCATACGTTTTCTTATTTGTCTATTTCTGTCTTTCTATGTAATTGGCTAACTTCTTTGATTGCTTTATGTACACGTTTAGTATCGTACTGTCTTTGTCTAAATGATTAACCTATGAGACTAATCTCTGCCTCCCAATCTTCCTTGGTGTTCGTTTCTTTTGGCCCTAATTAGTTCACCTTTAGGCTTGTTGGTGATGGTACTGCGTTTGTGTCCACTGTTCTCATGGAACACTGAATTGACTTTGGTGTGTTTTCTGAACGTTTTGGTTTTGTTGTTTTCAGACCTAAGAATTCGATGTGAACAAAGCAAAGAAAATCCTCTTGTTCATTCCATACTCCCAGTTCAAAAAGCAAACTGGGCAGAAAATGCAAAGGACCGAGAGAGGCGGAAAAAAGGAGAGGGTTTCAGGACTCTGTGGGTTACCACGTCAGTGTCGCTTAGACAATAATCCTACCCTAGGCAGAGATCTGAGCATCAATGCAATCAAAAATCGTCCCTAAATCTACCTACATTTTCATTCCACGTTGCTCCTTCCAAACATCACCTTTTCATAGGACCTCAATTGAATTATCTCAGTATCCCAATCACAAGTGTACCCTATTGAGACTCTTGGGGCCAGTTTCTTCTAAAAAAATTACCAAACACCTAACAAACTCCTTCGAGCTTCATTCCAGAAGCCCTTGTCACATAGCAGAGATACCTTCAGAGTAGAAAAATAAGCCTATTGGCTTACAAACAATACCTTCCCGCCTCCTTGAGATCCCTTGCCAAAGACTAGCAACCATTGGATATTCACAGAAGGCATGAGCCAAAGTATCCTCATCTCTGTTGCAAGCCATGCAGGATTTACTTTCAAGGAGGGGACATTTATTTATTCGAACTGGAGTCCAAAATATATGGTACAGTTTTCTTGGATATATATCGAGGTCCGATCCTGCAGGTCCAGAAGTTTATTTTAAATATGAAGCTCGCGGGAGACAAGGGATGGGTGTTTTGTTACCTGAAGGGAGCCCTGAGTAAGGAAGTGCTGCTGCCGCCATCTGTGACCAAGCCCCGCCCACCAGCCTTCAAGTTATCCTGTGGTCACCCACGAGGGTGTAGCCCGCGGGAGACAAGGGCGCAGGTGTTCATTACCTGCAGGGAGTCCTGAGTGAGGAAGTGCTACTGCCGCCATCTATGACCAAGCACCGCCCACCAGCCTTCAAGTAATCCTGTGGTCTCCTGCAACTGTGAAGCCCGCGGGAGATAAGGGCGCGGGTGTTCGTTACCGGTAGGGTGTAGGGGAACCCGAGACATCCTTTTGTGGAAGCAGTTGGGCAACCAGGAAGAGGATTTTACATGTGGGGGTGATTCCCGAAAGGACTTTTCAACGTTTCAGAATGTGAGCAGTGAAATAAGGGGGAGCAAGATACTGCTGATACTTTGCGACAGTTACATGTACGCTTAACTCAATCGAGCCCTTGAAAGGACACTCAGTGGTCGCAAATACTCCAAGACCCTCTATTGAATTGCCCTCCTAACTTGCAGTAATTACTCCCGCCAGCTTATCCAGGAAGTCCCTACCTTCCTCTAAGCGGAAAAAACTAACAGTCAAGAGAAAAATTACTACAGCCCCCTCCCTAACCCCGCTAACAGGTGCGACAAGGAACACGTCATCCACTATTTCAAAGTCATCTGGAGAGGCGTATACCTTAATTAGCGAAAATTCACCCGTTTTTAGGTGTCATAAATGTCCCTCTAAGGCTGGATCCCTGGGGCAGGGGGGCAAAACCATTAACTAGCCAGCTAAGGATAACGCGCATAACCCAGGCCCAAGTAATAGGCATATGGTTGCCCCCTGCAGCCCACTGTGCTGGGACACCGTGGGCACAAAGGATTTAGCCAAGACTGTAATTAGTCAAATAACTCCCTGGGAACACCACAAAAGCTCTTATCCAACTTCGATGATAGGAAGTCGAAAAGCAAATACAAATGTTATCTCATCAGCTACTACGACTGTAATGACTGCAATGATGTGCACCATATCCTCGGCTGATTTGACTGCTGCCGATTCGACTCCCAGTCATCCTCCACCTGTCATCCCTGTCACTTTTGGCGCTTCCAATACCTCCGAGATTGCTGCAACTAGCTTGGGGTGGGGGCCCAATCACCCTGATGGTAAATGGAAAAGAAAACTGTACCTTGCACAGAACACAAGCAAAGGGAGGGTCAAGCATAATGACTAACTGGGGTCTCACTAATGAGCCGATGCTGGATGGATTAAAAGGGACTAGTGGTCAGCCGCTTCCCCACACTATGGATTAGCACAAGTGCTCACCACTGACCAAGACTGGGTGGAGGGCCTATTGGGCCATGCTTGCAAATGCCATTTTGTTTTGTCCAAACTGTTGTTTATCTAAAGTTTACTCCTAACAGTGAAAGAATATAGGAAAGAAGGGTCTGAGGGGGAGGGACTAACCACCGAAAATAAAAGGGGGGTTCCAAACGTCCTGGTGTCTACACCGATTGCGCCAGCTGTTAATCCTCCCACCGTAATTAAGAAAGCAGATCCTCACCCTGTGAGACCAGGATACTCTAGTAGTTGCAAAGAGTGCCGCAAAATTGTAAGTGACCTGACTGATAAAGCGCATCTGGCCCTCTCAGCCGTAATGGGGTATGACTACACCTTAAGAACGCAGAAGGCTATGCCACAGTCAACCTCGTAGCTTTCCATTAGCAGGGTAGAAGGTGGTTTTAGGCCTAACACCATTAAGGGAAAATTTTCCAGTGGAAGCGACCACGCATCGCCGAACTACAATGCCAACCCCCGTAAAATTACAGCACCTGCTAGGGATGGATCAATTTTATATACATAGGGTCCTTAAACTGCTCCCAAACCAACACAAATCTAGGGAGCAATCAAAGAAAAAGGTAAGCATAAGGTTCTATAGTGTGCGCTCTGCACGTCTCAAAAATTCAAATGGGGGTCTTGCTGCGGTGCTGTGGTCAAACTGCTGGGCATGCCTATCACTACCCAGTAAAGAGTAACCTGATTGCAGGTGATGACCCGCACTTTGCGCTACTCCTGAAAATATTAAAGTGTGCTCAGGCTGATTATGACGTTGTATATATATTAACAAGCGTTCAACCAAAGAGCGTTATGCAGTATTTATTCACAAATTCTGTCAGCCGACATGTGTTTCGACATTAAAGTCGTTCTCAAGGCTGACAGGACCAAAACAAGGAATGATTACGTTCACCAAACATAAAATTGTGAATTGGGCATAGCAAGATATATAGTACCACATGTTATTGTCACAAAACATTGCGCATCCAAGTCAAAAAATATATAAAAAGGTCACATACCCGCGATGACACACGCGTATTCGGTGGAGGTGAGGGGAGAAGGGGATAACAGTAGAACATTCCATTACTTGCACGATTGAATATAACATTTACAATTTGACATTTGAACTGTTAGTGAAGCGTGTGTGCCACAAACCACCCATGCCTGAGCAGCACCCCCAAAAATGTGAACTCCACTAAGTGAAACCTGCTGGTTGATGTAGTAGCAATTATGTGATTTAGATCGAACCAATCCGGTGTTGGTGAAAACTCAAAAGTTTAGCAGCTGTGATTCCCTTAAAGCATCCAATAATAAACATGATACGGTGAGTACTATGGCCAAAAACATGTGTGGGAATACTGTTTAGTAGATGCTATACATATCATCTCACCCTTCTTCTTGAGATTCTCAAAAATGTATTTTGCAATATTTCCTGATGCCGCCTGTTAGTAAATAAACATATTCCATAGTATTGCTCGTGTGTTGAATCCAAAACGATATTAACATTTCTCACTACAATGTTGATTAAATAATCCAACTCACCATCAGAAAACGGAATCTCAATTATATCTCTTACTGTTTCGTTCCATATACCTCCATTGCTCTTACTTCCCCGTTCAATAGGGTAATACCAATTGAAAACATCCTGCAAGTGACATCAATCTATTACTGGTTGTTCTAACGTCCATAATTACTAAACCTAAATCTTTGATACGTGGTATATACACTTACCTATATATCAGGGCTGAATCCCCAGCTACGTATTCGCATTATGATTAGGCACAGAAAGTGCCTTCTTGGAACGTACCCCAGACTGGCCAAGTTCAAACACTCAGTTAAGCTCATGGACCTAGTATGCATTCTGGTCAAAAGGACCATTGCTATGGCCTGGAAGCGACCTGGAGGCCCACGATACCAGGTATGGCGTAACGAACTGGAGCGCTGGATAGGGGCGGAAACCTCTGCTTGGGAGGATGGTGTTACCACATCCCCCGAAGACACGAGCTTGGCACTTTCTGCCTGGAAAACTCTCACCTGGGCCTTACTTAACCCCCCCAATGACGATAAACCCCCTTGAGTAACTTGCCCCTATTGTACATGCTATCTGACACGGAATATTTGTGCAGTCCCTAACCTGAACTTATTTGTTGCCTGATCTCCCCACGTTGCTTACGCCACTGACCACACGGAGACTTGTTAATGTTGTTAACGTTTTGTTGTTTCTGTTTAATTGTTAATTTCTATTTGGCCTATTTTGTTTAATCCTGACTTATACCAATGGGATCGCACAATGCTACGATGCAACTGTCTCTTATATAAATGCCAATAAAGAAATTTGAAAATAAATGATTAGGCACAGAACTGCTGCTTACGGCACATTAAATAATGTTTAACGTGGACCAAGATGGACTCGAATTACATTGCATTGCGCATGCGCGGGACTTAGAGTGCTACTCTATCACACAGCCTCACTACTGACATAGTGTTCTTGACACGGCGCAAGCGCATTAGCTGTGAATGCGCAACTATCTAATGTACCCATTATAAAATGAGATAAATACATTAAGACATCCAATGTCTAATGGTATGATACTTTGTCAGAGTATGTTAAGTATAAAACATGCTATACTATTATAGTAATATGGTTAACTCCTTGCTGGATTCAAACCTGACCGTGTGCAAGTACGCTGTAATATTAAGGCAGACAGTATGTAGTACTGCTGTCTAACTGGAAAAAGCTTTGTATGGATATGTTAATAAGAAGAGCTATTCATGTTGTGATGTCATTAAGGTGTGCCGCCCAAGCACTGCAATGCGTGCCACACACGCCCCTACCACAATAACAATATATTGTTTGCATCATCGATTAAAGAAAACAAAAATGCCACAAGTATGCATCAACTGAGCGTGATGCAGTTGGAACAATTTGTTCCATCTTTCCCATCTGTGTTCCAACATATTTCAACATTTTGCCCACAGTAGTAATACATTAAGGATTAAAACTTTGTGTGCCAAGTATAAACATGCATCTCATGATCCGTATTGAGGCCGATCTGTGTACATCGTAGGAGACAGATACGTTTAGCTTCCATTTGTCTCAATTTGAGGGTGATATCGCCCCCTCTTTTCCCTAATTTGACTTTTCTCAGTCCCACAAAGCGAATATCTTCTTTGCTGTCTGTTTGATGTCTGGTTTGCCAATGTATTGTAAGGGGCAGTCTCGGATCCTGGCTGCCCAAGCTTGCCAAATGTTCACGAACCCTACACCGTAATTGTCTGATGGTAGAACCAATATAAACTTTAGTACAGACACATTTAAAAGCATATACCACATGTGTGATCCTGCAATTGATATGGTCCTGTATTCGTAGAATATATCCATTGATTTCCGTGTGCTGAGTTGCGTTACTGTCTGCATATTTGCACATTGAACATGTACCACACCTGTGGAAACCAGTAATAGGGGACAACCAAGTACTTCTTTTTTTAAGCGGTATTTTCAATGACTGAAAAAATGATGGGCTTGTTAGATTGCGAATGGTTTCTGAACGTGTGAAAATGAATTTGGGGTTGTCTGCCAGATAAGGTCTAATGTCCTTATCCAAGAGTAATGTATCCCAGTGCCTGAGTAGTAGCTTATTCAAGCATTTGGAATCTTTTGAGAAGTTGGTGATAATATCCACAATATGGTGTGTCTCAGATTTATGTTTGTTGGTCTGCAAGGTGATATTCCTGTCCATCGTGATGTATCTGCTAAGACTCTTTTTGATACTCTCCTTGGAGTATCCCCTTTGCTCAAACCTATTGGATAGGAGTTCACATTCTCGTTTGAAGTCTGATTCTCTGTTACAGTTCCTGCGAGCTCGATAAAATTCCCCCCTTGGGATATTGTGTATAGTAGATAAACGATGGCAACTGGTGGAATACAGAGTGGAATTTGCCTCAGATGGTTTTCGAAATGTTTTAGTGTTGATAATGCCATTGTCTATAAAGATTGTGAGATCAAGAAAGTCAATGGTTTTGCAGCTGTATTGCGATGTAAATTTAATGCCATATGTGTTGGTGTTAATTGCTGTACAGAACTGTAGTAGCTCCTGTGTGGATCCTGACCAAATCATAAGAACATCATCTATGAATCTTCTCCATATCACTATTTTAGATTTGTATTGTATGTTGTCTAAAATGTAGCTCTCTTCCATCTGTGCCATAAATAGATTTGCCAGGGTGGGGGCATATTTTTCTCCCATCGCCACACCCTGAATTTGGGCGTAATATTGTTCCTTAAACAGAAACACATTTTCGAGTGTGAATTTGAGAAACGCTTCAAGCATGTTGACATGGGTTCTATAGGAAGCCGATTCATTCCGATATGTATAATCCAGGCATGCCACAGCTAAGTTGTGGTCTATGCTTGTATATAAAGCAGACACATCCAGAGTTACCAACACACAGTGTGATTGCCCTTCAATTTGCGATAGGATTTGCAGGACATGTGTTGTGTCCCTAATATAAGAGGGCATCCTTGTCACAAAATGTTTGAGTGCATTGTCTAGATATTTGGATAATCCTTCAGTAGCCCAGCCAATCCCACTCATAATAGGCCTCACCTCTGGAAGATGATCCAAAGACTTGTGAATTTTAGGCAGGAAATATATAGTGGACATGGCGGGCTCTGTGATGCTCAGAAACCTTTTTTCGTCAGCTGTTAAGTATCCTAGTGAGTACCATTCGTTGTTCATGCTCAACATGTTCTTGACAATGGCTTTGGAGGGGTTTGCATTTAGCTGCCAGTAACAATTAGGGGTATTAAGGTGCTGATTAGCCATTTGTAAATAATCAGCTGTGTTAAGTATCACTATATTCCCCCCTTTATCAGCTTCTTTGATGGTGATATGTGGGTCCTTAGATAGTCTCTTTAAAGATGTTCTTTCTCCTACAGTCAAATTGGAAAATGGTTTCCTAGAGTGGACTCGCTTTTTGTCTATATGTGCGTGAATGCCTTTTGTTATAGCTTGATGAAAAGTTTCTATAACATTGTCTGCTGTGAAGTTAGGGGTGAACCGGGACTTAGGTTTAAGTTCACGTGTTCTTAACATTCTTTCTTGTACCCCTAGATCTTTACAGATTTGTGCATTATCTGGTATAGTTTCTGAACTAAGTGATAACAAGGTCCGTGTGTTATCTATATGTTGCATGGAATACACACTGAGAGGACTCTGAGTGTATATTTGTACCTGAGTGGCAAGATATTTCTTGAGTTTACGTACAAACTTGAAAATATCTATCTGAAATTGAACAAAGTCTGTCTCTGATGTTGGTGCGTATGAAAGCCCTTTGCTAAGAACTGAGATCTCTGTGGACGTGAGTATTCTATTAGACAAGTTTACTACTATATTTGGAACAGTCCTCTCCCTTGTTGTTTGCGTGCTATGGACTGTGTTAGTATGCTTCTTGGTCTTTGTTCCCCTCCTGTGTCCCCCCCCCCCCCCACTCTTGCTTCTGAGGTGGTGGTTGTTGTTAAATCTAGGGAGGCCTTCACGAATAAGTGTACACATTGAACACATTGAATTCAGGACGTGCAGGGCTGCCTTTTTGTTACACAGGAAAACATTCTAAGGTGCACAAGGCTGACCCACCAGGGGGAAAGTGCCTACGACCATGTCCACATTGATTTCAGGGATCCAAGCATGGGAAAAATTATATTGGGTTTTGCTAGGAGATGTCACCCCCAGCCAATGCAATGATTGTAGTTAGAGCCCACCCGAGGGGCATTTTGAATGCCCACTCCGAAAATAGCCTGTGCTGGACTGTAGTTACTGGTGCAAATACAGCCCCACTGGGGAAAAGGACAGTGGACAATCCGTCTTGGGCCAGAGCGGTGTGGCCAGGGTTGAGATAGCTGGCGCATTCCATCTGGACGCAGGAGTCACTGATGGTATTGTTTGTTTGTTTATTGATTTGTATGGCGCGCCGAACCCAAAGGTAACTGGGCACTACAGAGAACAGGAAAACATGATTGCTTAAAAACTTAGTTACAAGGCATACTATACATGAGATACATTACATCAATATAGATTAGATAAAGAATATATGTATATATACATTAAGATAGATTAGTTAAAGAATATATATATATATATACAGCAATGAATCTGTTAAGGAATAAGCATATGTACAATCAGATTAATGGGTGTTGATTGACACAGGGAATAATCTTGACGGTCGTTAGAATGTAACCATGTGAGAATATTCCGTCTGAAACTGTAGTAGGATTGGTCTGTTCTGATGTCAAGTGGGAGAGCATTCCGGTATTGGGCTGCCTGCCTTAACTGGGAAGCTACTGTTTGCCCTGAGGCTACAAGTAGGTAGCAGGGGTACCGCATTTGTATTGGACACAACACGGATGGAATGGCTAAATAGTTTATTTATATTGTTATTGATTTACATATTTAATGATGTACTTTTATGGCCCAATGGCCGAAATAAAGTTACTGATGATGAAATATGTTCTAACGCCTCCTATTGTTCCATTTCCCTATCTAGTTCTAAGGTGCACTTTCTACCTCATTTGTTTACTACCCTGTCCGTTCCAGCTTCCTCTGCCAGTGTTTAAATAGTCGGCCAATCCTTACACTTTCTGTGCTAGGCTTGATAGAAACGCTGTATCTGTGTTGGCCTGGTTCAATTTGTTTAATTTGTGTGTCACATAGTGGAGGGGATGTTTGATGTCGATAAGGTGGCTTCGATTCATTGTTCTGGATTCTGTAACCTGATATGTCTTACACTCTCTTGGTTTAAAAATCCATAAGAAATACTTTAATTAAAAAAATAAAGAGCTAAATGTTTTTCTTTTTGAAACTTTACTATATTCAAGCCATTACATCATCCCCATTCCTTTTTGCCCAGTCACGCGCAGTAAGATTTTTAAACATCTGTTTTACTAAATCCATTCATTTTCATAGTGCTTGATTTATGATCAAAGTACACACTTTCTACTCTATGGCAGAGGGAAGAGAGGGTCTTGGAAGAAACCTTTCCGTACTCTTCCCATGTTAAAGGGTACTTCTCTATCGCCTTCCTTCTTCAGACGTCACCATTCCTATTGAGTCAAATGTTGATGCTGTCACAGGGTGGGTTTTTTTTGTGGGCTGCCCTTAATCCTTGTTATGGATGTTGGACTTTGCCTATTTCCTCACAACTCGAGTGCAGGCTGATCACGCCTTCCCCTGTGCTGTAACGCCACAATGTTTCAACCTACCTTTCATTTTAAGGATTTGCAAACACATGCACTTGCTATGTTAACTTTCTGGCATATTTAGATGTGCCATCAGAATAAGCTCGGGAGTATAGCTCAGGGGTAACGTGCTCGCCTTAGAAGACACGGAGCAACACAGGTTCGATCCCCGGGTACGCCTTAGAAACCTCTGGGTATTAAGCGCGTTATAAATAACATATCATGCAGGTAGATCCAGACCTCCATCTATTTTAGGAATGTCACTTAGCGTGTTCTTTGTGATGAATTTGCCGTTGCCTACATTTACTTGATGAGGTTGTCTAACAAATGCCATATTGATAGTCTCCCCCAATGAGGTGTTCTCTCTTGTTTACAGACATTGGTATGGGGAAGATATGTGTGCTTTGGCATTTAAAGTTCTCCACGACAAACAGCGTGGTCCATTGGTCTTTGTTCGCATTTACTCAGGAACAATGAAGCCACAGTCATCTGTACATAATGTTACCAAAAACTGCACGTAAGTTAAAAATAAAGGCTTGAAAAGGGAGGGTGGCTTAAACAAGTTTGTGCAGATAGTGGAATGCGAAGTAAGATTTCTTTTCATGTTTTCTATTCAACAGAGAAAGAATGAGTCGCTTGCTTTTGCCTTTTGCTGACCAGCACATTGAAATTCCGTCCCTCGGGCCTGGCAATATTGCACTCACAGTCGGCTTGAAACAGGTGAAGTATTAGACAGTGGAACAATCTAGAATGCATCGTGTTAGGTGATGTAATGTGCCTGAGGCCCCTGGTAGCATATGAAGGAGTGGATGGCTGATGAGTCTGGTGTTTTAGGTCTGGCTGGCGTGAGCTTTGCTTACTTCTAGAGATCTAGTGAAGAAGCATACAGTAGAGGTCCTCTGGTGCCAGTCAGCGGCTCGGTCATGCTTAACCAATGCATCATGCTCAAAGCTCGGCTACAGCATTGTAAGGCCAGTGGAGCTGTTTAGGCTAAGAGATGTTTGCTTAATATTACTTACAATGGCTTCTTTTGTTTGCCTGCTGACCATACATTGATGTATATTTTTCACTATTACGCTGTGCTTGGAACTGTCTACATTGGCGAGAGATTTGTTGAATTATGCTTTTAAAACATGCTTTGTTTCCCTGCGGCTTGTACAGTAGAGTACCAGTAGACTACCAGCCATAATAATGAAAGTTTAGCGAAGCTAACCTTCTTTCACTTTTGGCCAGGTAAAACATAGGGCTATGATTCTGTGCTTCTTTATTTTTCACAGGATTTTGCAGGGCATTGATATTTTTTCCACCTATGTGCTGCATTTATTTTAATTATACCTTTTTATGCTGTAAAGGGAGTTGGCTGCTCCATAGTACATGGCTAAAGGCTCACAAATATTTGCCAATGGTGAATGTACTATTAAAATGGTGGCGTACACACTCGCATTAATGTACCATGGCATTTTGCATTGCTGTGGAGCTTAGCCCTAGCGCCTGATGTACTTAAGTGCACTATCATTGTAAAAGGTTGTTTTACCGTAAGTAGTTCATTGGTAGTCAAATGCAGTCTGGCACCAACACATGCCTAGAGCAGTCAGGATCCACATCTGGTTGATAAGCCGACCAACGTCTCTCCACTCAGAAGATCCACAAAGGTACAGTGGGTACTGGATGTCTCCTCACCATTGCCTGCTCTATTGCAAAACATGTATCTGATATTTATGATCTTCTTATGGAAGACAAAGTGGACCACCTTTTCATCACTGATCCCTTGCTCTCAGATGATCACACCTCAGTAATGCACTATTCCCACTGGCTACAAAATCATGTTTCCCAACCTTAAAACCAAGATAAGAGGAGGAATTGAGTGTGTTCAGAGACTTCATCAAAATCACAATTCCATTCTTCAATACAATCAATGCCATCTCGTATACAGACCGCCGTCCTTCAAACCTTATTTTCTCATGCAACCTGGCTGATGCAGTTGCTGTCATGCCTGCGCCATGGGCGCATCCATTTGCGCTCAATATGGACTATTTGTTTATCATTTATTTACAACAGACTCTTGGATCAATCTATATTTACTTTGGGGACTTTATTTCCCATTTGCGAGACTTTGGTGCTTTATTATTTTTTTTTCAACAAACTACGCATACCACAATGCACTTGGCTATAAGCATTGATTCCTGTCTGTTCCTATTGGTCATCAAAGGAACTACACCCCCCCAGAAGCCCTAGGGATTGGCTCTGCTTCCACCAGCTCAGGAACAGAGAGGGAGGTGGCCGATTGTCTGCAGGTGTGCTTAGCCAGGTGCAACCATTTAGCCTGCCTCTGTGCTGGGCTAGGCAGTATAAAAGGCTGCTGCCTGCAGTGGCTCAGCCTCTTGCATTGAGAGACCTTCCTCCACCTTTCGTGTCTTTCTACGGATCTTTGGATGCTGTTTAACATCACTCCTGCTTGGACCCTGCCTTGCAGCTTGCTACACCCTGCTGCCTACAGCCCTAGCCTTCTGGGCTCCCTGCCTCAGTCCAGCTCCTCTGGGCTTCCTGCCTTGCAGCCTGTTACTCTTCGCTGCCTACAGCCATAGCCTTCCAGGCTCTCTTCCTCACAGCCCTGCTCCTCCGGGCTCTCCACATTGCAGCCGATCACGCTCTGCTGCCTTCCAGCCTCCGCCCTTGCCCTCCGGCTCTCCACATTGCAGCCGATCACGCTCTGCTGCCTTCCAGCCTCCGCCCTTGCCCTGCCGGGCTCTCCACATTGCAGCCGATCACGCTCTGCTGCCTTCCAGCCTCTGCCCTTGCCCTGCCGGGCTCGCCACATTGCAGCCGATCACGCTCTGCTGCCTTCCAGCCTCCGCCCTTGCCCTGCCGGGCTCTCTACATTGCAGCTGATCACGCTCTGCTGTCTTCCAGCCTCAGCCCTTGTCCTCTGGGCTTCCTGCTCTGCAGCCTGCCTCACTCCGGCTGCCTACAGCCCTTGTCCTCTGGGCTTCCTACTTTGCAGCTTATCAGGCTCCGCTGCCTACTACCTACCTTTTTCTGCTGGGTTCTCGGCCTAGCAGCCCTCTACAGTCCTCTGCAACCTTTTATGGTCAGCGGCCCTGCCCCTCAGGGCCCACTCCTTGCTGCCCGGCCCTTCTGGGTTCCTTGCCGTGCAGCCTGCTTTACTCTGCTGCCCTAAGCCCTTTTCCTCTGGGCTCTCTACCTTACAGCCCTGCTCCTGTGGGCTTGCTCATTGCTTTCCTGCTCCTCTGAGCTCTCAACCTTGTTCCTTACTGTCCTCTGCTATCCTACCCTGTTACTCGACTTTCCCTTCATTTTCCTTCTGCTAGATTGCTATCAACCTCCTTTCCTGGATTTGTCTGTAAGTATCTTCTCTTGTACTGTTTGTAGACCCTTTTGTACAGAGCTTGTCTGTTGGTTCCCATCAGTCAACCTCTGCCCCTTTCCTTGTCTCGTTTCTACATTACAGACACCCATAGCTGCTGTTCCAAGCCATGAGTAAACAGCGTGGGCCTCTGTTATAGCAAACTGTGCAGAAGGCTAGAGTATTTCCTAAGGTTCGTGGAATACTCTTTTCCTATATCTGCATACACCCCAAGAGGGAATTCATTCTGTACCTTTCCCCTTACTACTCTTGCCTGCTCTTCGTTCTCTTTCCTTTCTACTGTGTGTGTACTTATCTGTCCACTTATTTTTGGCACAACCACCCAAACCCTTTCTGGGTGTCCTGTGCCACTCTTTATAGAGTGCCATCCCTGACAGTTGCTTATATGATTGTAGTCGGCAAGCACCTCAACATATTGCGAGACTGCAATATCTTCAAGATTTGGCTTGGGAAGAATAATGCAGTGATAGTATGTCTCTGCAAGTCTTGGTGCCCTGAACCTCAAAAAACTGGTTATAGGACCCACCCACAAGGCCACACACAACATTGGTGTTAAGTGTTACAAAATCATCTAAGATGTTAAGAATCCTGCAGCCTGTAGCACAGCCCAACACCCACTCAGGAACTCTGTGGCTCCACCACTGCACACTTCAGCAACACAATGCAACTAATCCAAGACCACCTGGACATAAAACAGAAGCCCATGGGCATAATTTGGGGGCTTCCAGGGGTAGCAGCTGCGGCCCTTGGTGAATCCCCTGTGCCCTCTGGCACTGCCTCTGCAACCATTTGTCAATGATTCTAGAGGCAGTGTGAAAATGAAAGTAAATCTCCAAGAGCCTTCTTTCATTTCAGAAATCATCCTGTGAAGTTTTGGCTTCCTCTGATGTGTTATGTTAGCAAAGGTGCAGCTGGCGAGTGGTGTTTTATCTGTATAGCTTCATGTGTATACTCAATAAAGACAGGCGCCAAATCAGTTGTAAATCACCACTATTTCATCATCCAGTGTGTGTGCCCTTTAGATTACATGTGTTTCGGCTATGCGCCTTTTTCAAATCTGCTCATATTTAGTTCTCTGTTTGTTTCAAAGCAATTCAACCATGAACATATAGTTAAAGCATTATAATTAAAGTATCATAATTAAGGCATTGTGACAGAGATTATGGCTGGGAAAGGGGAGGAAGTTCAGGGTTTCATAGAAAAGAAAAGACATAAAAAATGAATGAAATACATTGCTTGACGGCATTCTAGTATGATAAAAATTGAACGTTTAAAACCAACAGTGTTTGTTACCTAATGATTCCAATTATATACATTCTCTCAATTCCATGTTTTCACAGTATCGTAAAGCTGAGTAGGATAAGTCAATTCCCCATTGTATATTGCTTTTGACACAATATAAACATTCTTAGTTACAGATTAACACAGATTAGATTTGGTCCTGAGATTTGTTACTTGTTCTCTCTTGTAATACTGGGATAATTCCCCGAAAACAAAATTTAATTTAATTCTTCCTTTGAATCATCTTATTTAATATAATATAATAAATTCTGATTACACCTGTGACTATGGTCCGTGTATGTTTTGTTATTATCTATTATAATTGCGCTCCACTGTTCTGACGTCCCTGTATCTCACAATCACCTCATCAGACCATCTTATCTGCAGCACAGCGTTAAGAGATTGATATTCCACATTAGGTATATGGCCTTGATTTGTTGTGCACACAATCACATTATTGCCTTTGTAGTTCACTTGTCCTTATAAAGACGATGGGAATTTCTATTTCATTCAATACAATATGTTAGTATCTGTAGATTAGTGTTTCATTCAAACTCGTCGGGTAATATTAAGCATGTGTTTGTCTTTCGCATGTAAAGTATGCGTATATACCGATCGTGTCAAATGTAATGTATTCGTACCACAGATACAGATAATTACAAATAAAGTGTCCTCTTATAAATGATTTGCTCCCTTGTCAACATTTGTGAGGTACAGTTAAGTTGTAATGCGTAAGGCGCTTTACCTTTGGTATCCGCATCTCGGGTCAAACGCGTTGGCTGTCGTGTTGCTTCCGACTAGCCGACGCCATTACTTTACTGTTTAGATGTGCTCCCATGGCAACGTTGGAGACTCATGCCATCTTCTCTTTCCACTTACTCGGCGGTCGCCATATTTTGGGATATCGCTCACGTATTGCTGCAGTAATCCGTAATGCATACCCGACTACCTATAATCTTTCATATTTCATGCTACGAATTCCCGTAGTTGTTTATACGGTATTCATAAGTTAAATGAAAACATTTATGTAAACAAGATGGTCATTACACTACTGTAAGTGATGCTTCTGATATTTGTCTTGTGAATGGTCCATATTACAAGTCTTATATTATTTAGATATACCGCCATGGTTACGGCGGATGCTCGTGCCATCTCCTCTTATTACTTATACAGCAGTCGCCTTGTTTTCTGACCTTGTTTGTGTATTCCTCAGTGATACATCACTCATGTCCAACTTCCTATGATATTTTGATATTTGATTCTCAAATTTCTCGTATTCATTTTTTATATATAAAACACCTAGATGTTCGATCTGAGCGTTTCATATTCCTATGTTTAGTATATTTATTGTTTATCTTTTGGGTAGTCGTTATAACAAGTCTTAATAAGCCTTCTTTAGTTATATATTGGGCGTTTTTGTTTCTTAATCTAGGACAGTACCAATCTAATTATGGTACTGATATCTATTAGCACACTTATTCTGAAATAATCCTTGCCCCTCATACATCTATACAGTATGCATGACCTAAGTCGTTACCATGGTGTATGCTCATACCTAGTTAGATTACAACATTACATTTTTAGGCTTTGATTCTCTCAATATAACCATGCATCTTAGGATATCTTGTTTATTATGATTTTGGTTTCCTGATTCACAAAGCTTATACAATGCTTTTTAATTTACACCAATGACTGTTAAGATTTTGATTCTCAAGATATATCAATACATTGTAGGGTATCCCAGTACTATGTTGTAGCTAAACAGGGATCTTAATCTTTTAAAAATTGATCAATGTCGACTGGATGCATTTACAAGTCTCCTAGTTACTGGATTCACTCTAGAAATAAGACCAGTTCATTATCTGTGTTGAGGCCAGTTACTGAAGTTTTTTTTTTAAAATGTACATATTTGAGTCTTGCTTCTGCTTGTCTAAGCATTTTCTTCTTGTTTCCGCCTCTCCTGCCGAACTTTACCTTCTGTAAGCCAATATATCTTATGTCCGTTTTGCTGTCCATTTGAAGTTCTTTCTGCCAACGTTGGGCTATAGGAAATCGAGGCTCTTGGCTGCCTATTGTTGCTAAGTGTTCTCTTTTTCTAGTCCTCAATTCCCTAATCGTACTTCCTATGTACAATTTGTTGCATTAGCAAATTATGGCATATACAACATATTTAGTTCGACAGTTTTTTCCACCCCTGATTTTGATTTCTGTTCTATTAATTTCTGTGAAGGTGCTTGTGCTGTCATGGGCATATTTACACATAGTGCATGTTCCACATTTTCTGAATCCATCTTTGTTCGGCTGCAGCCATGTCCTAATCGGTGCATGTTCTTCCTCGGGCAGTAGTGATGGGATCAGTCTATTCTTCAAGGTATACACTCTTTTGTATTTTATTTGTGTCTTTTCCGCCACTTGTTCACATACATGCTTATCCATTCTGAGTAGGTACCAGTGTCTTTTCAAATTCTATCTATCACCTAATAGTTGCTACATACTTAGTTACAAATCCAACCTTGTCATATTTCATATCGTGTTGTTTGTCTTTCTCCATCAGCGTTCTGCTCTTGTGAGAAATCACATGCTTTCTCATATGCTTTGTTAATACTCTTATCTGTGTATCCTCTTCGTTGAAATTGTTCAGTCAGTCATTTACATTCTTTGTCAAATGCTTATTGGTTCTGACAATTTCGGCATGCTTGTATAAATTCCACTGTTGGGATATTTCTTATTGTAGGCTCGTAGTGGCAGTTGGTCGCATGATGCGTAGAATTGACCTTGGTTTCCTTCCTGTACGTGCAGGTTTCTAGGTGATCACCAACTGTCTATATTGTCAGATCTAGAAAGTTGACATTGTTCTCACTACAAGTTCCTGTGATTTGTATTGCAAAGTAATTCTTGTTGATCCTCTGTGTGAAATCTTCAAATTGCTGAGCTATTCCGTTCCATATTAGGAAAACTTTGTCAATGTGACATTTCCATAGTACCACTTTTTCCAAGAATTTCTCATCTGCGTATATGACTCTGTCTTCAAAAAAACGCATAAATAAGTTGGATAAGGCTGGTTCATACTTAGTACCCATCGCTACCCCCTTTGTCTGTTGGAAGTATATGTTATCAAAAATGAATATGTTATAATTTAGTGTTACTTGTAACATTTCCTTGATCATTTCCACTTGTTGATAATATGATGCTGACTCTTCTTTGAGCGTGTAGTCTATGGTCTTTATTGCCAAGTCATATCTAATTGACATATATAGAGCCTTGGCGTCCAAGGTGGCCATGAGGTAGTCACTCTTCCATTGCACTGTTCTTAATTTCCTGATCACATTAGTGGTGTCTTTGAGATAAGACTTCAGATTGCTTGCTCTTGAGAGTGAGATATTGTCGAAGTATTCCAAAATTCTTTCTGTTGCCCAACCTATCCCACCTAGGATGGGACGTGCTTCTGGAATGCTTTCAAACTTTTTGTGTACTTTTGGGAGGAAGTACATTGTGCGTTTAGTGGGGTCTTTGATCATCATGTATGTCCTCTCATTGTCGAATAATAACCCTTTTCTGTGCCATCCCAAAATATGTTCCTTTAGGTTCTTAGTAATCTAATTTTTAGGGTTCCCAAATAAAGTCTTGTAGCAGTGTGGTGTTTGTAGATGATTGTTTGCCATCTCCATGTAATCTTGCCTGTTCATGACTACAATATGTCCTCCCTGGTCTGCCTCGTTAATTATTATTGTTTGTCACATGTCAAGTCCTTGAGTGCTTTTAATTCATCTTGTGTCAAGTTGTTTTTGCCCTGCCAATATTTTTTCTTCTGTTGTTCTTCAGCTGTTTTGTTGATGTCTTCCGTAACGGCTTTGTGAAAGGCATCTATCGTATTGACCATTGGCAATTGTGGAACAAAGTTTGACTTGGGTTTCAGTCTTTGCATCTCTATGATGTTAGGTTCAACATGTAGTTCCTGTACCACATTTCTGATATCTTATGTTTCTGGCTCCTCCAGTATTCTGATTACATAAGTGTTCTCGATGTCTTGAATTGATAGCAAACTTTTGTTCCCTTGAGCTTCCCTTGTAGTTGTGCATGGTGCTTGGGTTGCAAAAAATAATTCCGAACAAATTTGAAAAGATCTATTTGGATTTCTACATTGTCATATCTTGTTGACAGTGCAAATGAGAGCCCTTTGTTCTGAACCATTTTTTCCTCTTCCGTTAGTTGTCTATTTCATAGGTTCATTACTAAATCATTTACTTGTTTCTCTTGGTCACCTCTTTTGTGCTTGCTCTTGTGAACCTTCTGTTGAAATTCTGTAATGTGTCTGGATTTCCCACCTCTTCTACTCCCACTCCTTCCTCTCCTCCTTGTGTAAGCTGTGGCAGTCCCGTGCTGGTTGGTAATTGAAAACTGACCTGTTTCTGAGTTGTATTCCTATTTCCTCTGTTAAACCTTCTATCTGTATAGGACAGCCAGAATGATGTCTCAGACCCAGAACGTCTTATTTAGAATCGGCATGATTGTTTTATGATTTTGTGCAAAATACTCCACGTTGTGATGTTACTGTGGTGTAGACTTTCTCGTAAGCAGGTAGAATAGTTGGTATTGTATCATATTTTTATGTACAGCACTTTATGCCTGACTCTTGAGTCCCCCTGCTTATAAGCACTGACAAAATAGGTGTTATTACTACAAAATGCAATAGTACCTAATTTATCAACCTCCGAAGGGTGAAGGGCTAATTCCGCCTTGCTGAAATATGAACGTAGAAAGTCCAGGCTGTCAGACGTTGGAGTTGAGATTTTAACTCGCCAAGCTATCCAACTGCAGCACAGTATGATGTTTAATCAATTGTGCAGTTAAAAAGAAATGTTTATTAGGATATGTACCCCGCCACCTTCTCCTGTGCCCGTCAGTCCTTTTAAAAACAAAATATAACTATTATTATCACGATTACTAGTGGACCATGACATATTCCGCCTGCTTCTAAGCACTGCAATAATAAGTGTTATGTAAATAGGAAATGTGACCCTCAGAACCAATGAATTACCAATTGCCTAGTATGCACATTTAAGGAGAAATAGATGGTAGGATAACTCAGTGGGTTAAGTCCTCATTGTTGGGATCTGTGTGTGATCCGAAGGTCACAGGTTTGAATCCTTCCAAGGTCTACTCGACCTTTCATCCATCTGTGGTCGACAAATGAGTATTAATTTTGTTTGCCTTCTTTATACTTTTATCTCGTAGGCCGAATCAGACTTCGTTTATAAAATAAAACTTTCCTCCGCCTGATCCACTTTTGATACGGCCCCTGGTGAGGCGCTATTACTTTTCATCCTCAGCGGTGGGGTCTTGAGCTTCCACTTCTGTTCTTCTTGTCTTTTCCATGCCAGGTGGAGAGGTATATGCCTTAATCAACCTTTGAGCGCTTTCGCACGCTTTGAGGCATGTGCATACCTTCTTATCGCTCTGGTGTCCCACTTGTGATGTGCTCCCTTGAGGGGCTTTAGTAATATTTTATAAATGCATTGGAACAAAAATCAGGATGCACCATTCCAGAAATTGTGTGTGTACACCACATGAGAAATACCTACATGAAATCTTACTCTTGGCATGCTTCGTCCGGACAGCTGGTGGAGGGTGAGAAGCAGTGCTAATGTCCAACGAGTGGACACCAGCTTGATGGCGACAGCAAGGGCCCGCAGCAACGTATGTGCTAATATATTCGGGGGTAGCTGTTAATGTGTGTACGCGTACACAGCATGTGCCATATGATGTGCCTTTTTGGTGAGATTGGCAATAAGTAGCAAACAGGTGGGCTGGGTGTGCAATATACAGCGGTAGCAGATAATTTCACTGGATGCTACAGTCTTCTCCATAATCTTTTATTGGGTTGTTATGTTCGATTTACAGAGAGATAGGGTGCAATAAGTGTTAGTGTGGGGGACAGGAGGTCAATGAGGGGGGAAGGAGGGAGCTTCCTGTGCGTTTTAATGGTTTTGCGTGAAACTGCTTTAGGGCAGATATTATATTGTTTAATTTATTTATATCAGATTCACCCTCAAGGTTTAAAAGTAAAAGTTTGAATGTGCATAACTTGTCTACATCTGCATTGTTTTGAAGGCATGCTTTGATTTATCTGAACTACAAGTTCCAGAAGTAAATTAGTTACACGTAGTCAGGAATAATGGTCTGTCAAATGATTTCAGGCCTGGGAAAGTCACCAATGTTGAGAGTAATCAATGGGAAATCTGTTTATTACTTATCAGTCGGTCATGCACTTGAGGACATGAGCATGCTATATTCTTATCGTTTTGACAATTTGTGTTTGAAATACTCAATAGCTTCTAACTTGGTTACAGAAAGAGCTGAAAGTAGCCAGATCTTAATTACAGTGATGATTGTAAGACACACTCATATTACTTTCAGCTTTGACATCACTGTTCATAACCTGTCCAGTGTCTGGTGCTTTCTGAAGGTTAGCAATTGTGTGTATATGAAAAACATGATTTGCTGCTCCCCCTTTTATTTTTTTCAAAAGGTGATGATACCTATGTGACGCTTGTGGGCCAGTGTGTCATGCCCACTGTGATTGGGCTCCCTGATGCATTTTTCCCTTCTTGCTGTTGCACCATTATCTGTTCCTTTTGGCTGCCATTGAGGTATTACTACTGTGTTTGCCTAAAGGTTTGCCCCACCTATGATGCTCCCAAGTGTGAATCTGCTCCTTTCAATTTACCAGCATGATCACAATGATATGTGCACACAGTGTGAATTTGTTACCTGTGTGCTACCACTAATATTTGCCTTATTGGTTTACCTTACTGGTTTGTGCACCATATGTGATTGTAATACTAAAAGCATGTGTTTCAACCTGATCTTGCCAAAAGGTGTGTCTTTCGGCTCTGCCTTCTGGACTCCCTTTCACGATTGTGTCTGTGGGTTGTGTACCATTGTGTTCCTGCCCTTGGAGTTTACTTCTCAGTTCTTTTGCCTGAGGCACGTGTGAGCCTAAGGCACTGGAGGGTGCCGTGCTATACTAGGTCACAATATGTCAGGTTATGCTTACATCGAGCAGCACGGGCCGGACAGTGTCACACCTTCATTGATTATTCTCAACAATGCAATATATTGCCAAGTATTCATGGCATGCTGTTGGACAGAATCCTAAGCCCTTATTTTCACAACTTTCCCGAATGCTTCCTTTCACATTCTCCTTTTTCACAGTTTACTCTTTACTCCACTACTCTTGGCAGCTAGGCTGCGCGGTCTCGGAATTATGATTCTGGATTTCGGTTTTAGGCCGCTAAATGCAAGAACAGAACAATTTGGACTCCATGATAAAAAGATGCACTTGAGCACGTCTCAGGCCCATCACACAACCAAACATTATTTCTAGGAGTTTATCACTTGTAACGACCTCCCTGAAAACCCTATCTTGTACAGATGCAATGCTACTGGCTTGCCTAATTCTGCACACCTTCTGATCCACCCATTGGCATCATCATGCATCCAAAAGGCTACAAGCATTACCCTTGCCATCAGCCCTGTATGTCTTTCTCAAGAATTCCACCTGTTAGTCTAAATCGGCACCCACTCTACCCATCTCTTGCCCTTATTCTCCCTTTTCTCCACTGACCACGGTCTGGGCACCCCTGGTGTGGGTACAATAAGCCTAGACATGTACAAACTTCAATTCTGTAAATCCACTATGGTGGTAATTTTGCTCAGTATGAAAGCTTTGTTACATAATATAATGTGTGAACTTGCCGGGGTTTGCACAATAAGTGTACACCGGCATCATGCTTTATATGTTGTGGGCATGGGCACCCTTATGAAAGTATTTTACAGTGGCAATGGGGGCATTTATTTGGACACAGTTGGCATGACAACCCTGTCATATATTGTGGGTTTCTCATGAACGGGTTTAAGTGTACTACTGGTAGATATTTGGGTGCAGGAAGCATGACAAAACTTTTACATGTCCATGCTGGCATATATCGTAGATACAGGCTAAGCACCGGGCGCATGTGATTCACACTTGCTGTGCTGGCGTATGTCATCGGCACAATCATGAAAGTGTTTTACAATGGGAAGGCTTGCACATACTGTGGGTGTAGCATCCTGAAAGCATTTTAAAATGCTCTGGTGTACTGTTGGTGACCTGGCACCTGTTTGCTTTTTTCTATGAGTTACTCTACAGAGCAGATTGTAAACTTACTGTAACCCACTTTTCTCTCAGTTTCTAGTATAAAATTCACCACTTCATCCTATTATAAAAATGTTGACCAAAAAGCCCACACGCGTACATGCCTCAATGCTATGAATCCACTACGGTGGTAATTTTGAGCAGTGTACAAGCTTTGTTGCATAATATAATGTGTGTACTTGCTCGGGTTTGCACACGGAATGTTACAGGCATCATGCTACATAAATTGTGGGCATCAGCAAGGTATTCAAGTCTGTGATTCTCCTCATGTAAACCCCTGCTGAAATTGTATTTATTTTTATTTCATTGGTCATTTATTATGGGCCTATACACGTGTGTCTCAAGGTGCAACAAGGCACGGGGTGGAGGTTGGGGGGGTTACGATCCCACTATGGCTTGTACATTCATATCGTGCAAGTGTAGGTTATTTATTACACGCTTAATCCCGAGATCGGTATCAAGCGCGAATGCAGGATTGGATGGATGGATGGGTGGGTGGGTGGGTGGATGGATGGTAAGGAAGGGCTTCACTTTCATATATTATATTGAATCAAAGTTAATTTACACGTTTAATATGTCGGTGTGGTTGTCTGGAAGAAAATGGGTCTCGTGGAAGAACACAAGTTAAATCAAAATGTCTCTCAATGGTTTCTGATTGCTTGTTGAGGGAGTCGAGGGTTTCAGCTAAATAGGGAAATGTAACTGTCTTAAAAGGTGAATTGGAAGGAATTGGGACACTCCCTTCCCCCTTGTTTTCTTTTGCCCCTACCATTCTACTCCCTTGTAGTCTCCTCAGCACTTCTCACCTGCCTCTCTTGCTTCTCTCTCTCCCTCACCTTTACTCTGCCCCCACTGCATTTGTCAATTTCTCATCTTTTTTCCTGCCCCATGTAATCTGTTTCTCTGTCGTCTCCCTCCACTCTACACATACTTGTTATCTTCCTTCCTCTCTATTCTGCATCTTCCTCCATCATTCTCTCATAAACCAGCATTTGAGGCCATGCTTGGCATATATAATTGCACGGCTCTGTAAGGGTATCCTGTGGTTTTACCAACAGAAATCACTTTGATGTCATTTCTTCAAAGTGATTGCTTTGAAATTATTTCAAAATATATATAGGGTTATGGGTTAAGGAATTAAAAGGGGTTGAGGAGGGGGTTGAATAGGGGCAGTAGTGAAGGGGAAGGGGTAATATGCCCCCCATTAACAATTAGAAAAAAGTATAATTTCAAGTTACATTGACGTGATTTGTATGGGCAAAATTACATGGAACCTCTGTAAGAAAGGATGGCAGGGTGTGCTAGTCTATTAGCATGAAGGCAGTTGGAGAAACCTTTGTTGTTGATGGCTGCAGGTCGGGAGTACCGGTTACCTGTGTGCTGATGTGAAAATCTCTGTGTTTGTGGTTGGTACGCAGTGCTTAATTTGTAGAAAGCAAAATAAGTACCAGGACCAAACTATTCTCTAGTACGCCTGTGACACATTGGGGTGGACAGCGCTCCAACACTTTTGCCACCACACACTGCTGCTCCCCAAAATGTCAGCATATTAGGGATTAATCAGAAAATTGTCCATAGGCACCTGTCTGCGAGAACGAACATGGCCCATGGGCCTGTTCTTTGGGAAGGTACCCACTCGAGAGTCCGCAGCCACACTTTAGCTCAATGTACCTTTCACAGACGGGAAATATCCGTATGCATATCAGCCTTTGTCCCGCCCATATGGACAGTCCAGCACTGAAATGCAATGGCAATTCCCTTCTGAACAAGAGTACCAACAGCAACCCCATACACATGTTTCAGCCTTTTTGGGCCTCATCAGTGAGGTGGAGCTGTGCCTCTCTGAGCACAGTGAGCAAGGGGTCCACGTCTGGATGGCCCTAGGAAACTTAGGCAGACATGCCTTTTACAAATACCAAAAGACATAACAAATAAAATAACAAATTGATTGGGTCTTGAAATGAGACACGTGAAAGTTCTGGTTTTGATTGCTTTAGCTTGTTGGCATATTGTGTATGGACACACAGGAAATGCCTTTTATTCATTCTGAGTAGTTTGGGCTTCATAGTGCCATTGCCACATTGATTATTTCTGTTTGGTCGTGTTTCTTTAGCAGTTATTTTAGTCATCAATTTGAAGATTGCAAGCCAATTGTTCACACCTCTGGTAGACATAGTAGGGGTGGGCAGCAGGCTCTGGGTACTGTGAAGGCATCAGGAAGCAGACACAGCCAACTGAGTAAAGATTGGGACACAAACCTTTATTAAAATAAAAAGAAGGGTGGAAGAAGGCCTAACTTGCCCTATGCTAAGGTGGGATTTCCCTACCTAACTGAAACTAATGATAGTCTGTGTCAGGAAGTCCAAAACAAATGACTGTCTGTGTCCAAAAGCTCCTATACGTGCCCTCACAACTACTTGAATATAATGCGTAGGGATGTTGGCATCAAGATGAAAAGTGTTCAAATAAAGGTTCAGAGCTTCTTCCTGCTGTTGGTTGGAAAAGGGTTTTTCTCTTTCCCAAGATTCAGGGTGGTTCACTTTGTCAAAAAGCGGGGGTCCCTTCCCCAAGCTTTCAAGTCTTTCAATGGTCCAAAACAACCCAATTCCTTGGGACACTTACCAGCTCTCTGTCGGAGTTGCCTTTCATCAATTCCACCAATATCAACTAGTTTGCTTCTTAATTTCAGATCAGCCAAGTTCTCCTTTACTGTCAAACACAAGCTTATGGATGTGTTAAGTGACTTTTCCTCTAAATGAGTGTATTCAGTCTAGGCGCAGTTGTCGGATCACACAGTCCACCCATTACAGGTCACGCAACGGACACACCTTACTTGCTGCTTCTTCACAGTTGGATTGCCACTGTTTCAGCTTCACAGTGGTATTGGATTTATAATTTTAGAGCTTTCTCAATATTTGGTTTATCGCCATTATACTTTCAAATGTTCTCAAAGCTTCAAATTCCTTCAGTAAACACAGTTCTCTATATTTGTTATGGCACTTGACAATGCTTATTTTCTTCAGTTTACACAATACACAGTTCCTTTGTATCAGGGAATACACCAGGAAAAGGCCCAGAGATATTGCCACTCTAGTAGCACCAGAAAGAGGGTGAAGAAGAGAGGGGTCAAGGGTGAGACAGGTAAGACATGGTATTCCCCCTTTCCTTATTGAAATCCAATCTAACCCTCCCCCAGCCTCTATGGGCTATTGTAAAATATCCCCCCTCCTTTCCCCTCGTTTTTATTCTTGACAGTAGTGGGACGAGGAAGAAGCGACTAGAAGTAGTGAACAACAGTAACTCCTTTCACCACTCTAGTACTGGGACGGGGAAGATGCCCGCAGAGTACTGTGAAGGTCAGGCATGTCCCTCCAACTATAATTACATGATTATAATTGGTTTTTTATAACGATTTTAATACCCAGAGGTTTCTAAGCACGGACCCGGGGATGGAACCTGTGTTGCTCCGCATTTTCTTGCTTCCAAGACAAGTTGTGTTGGCCCTGAGCTACCCTCCCGAGACGCAGGTCCAATTAAGAGCTCACACCTGCCACCTGTCAAGTGGTTGCAGGTTTATAAACTGAGACCAAGAGAGCAGCAATAGGAGGACCAACATGGCGGCCTGTCTGGGAGAGACCCGCAAGGGATCCTGCTCATGAGAAGGCAGCCGTGGTGGGTCCTGCGACGACGTCAGACGACCCCAGAGACCTGTGCAGCCCAGGAGAAGTTGGGCTGTTGGAATTCCTCAGGTGTGGGAGTCTCCTTCATCCAGGAAACACAGCTGGAGCTGCAAGCAGGGAAAGAGAAAAACAACTGCTGACAGTGTCCACAGAAGCAGAGCTGCTGCCAATCCCAGAGAGGCGGAGCAGAAGGAATCCAGAGCAGCTACCTGACAGGATCGCCGGAGACCAGTGAGTGAAAGGGAGCATCACTCGAGACCAGGGCGCTACGAGGGGTTTGGATGTAAACAGAATGAATGCTGAATGAGCTGAAAAGCATGCATAGGGTGGCGACGAACCCAAAGTCACGGGTGGCACAGAAATTAAGCAGCAAATTAAATAATAATGGAAAAAGCATGAATATTGAATACCAAACTGAATGACACTTTGTGATATTGAATACCGAACTGAAAGAAAACTTTGAGAGCAAAGTTAAGTGCTAATGAAAGTTAAATGAGAAAGCGTTCATTTGAAAGCAACAGATGAAATATGAAATCAAGTGCGAAAGAGCATGACCGAAAGGTGGGGAATAAAATAAGACCACCGCAAAGAGCATGACAGAAAGGTGGGGAATAAAATAAGACCACTGCAAAGAGCATGACAGAAAGGTGGGGAATAAAATAAGACCACCGCAAAGAGCATGACAGAAAGGTGGGGAATAAAATAAGACAACTGCAAAGTGAACTTTGTGAATAAATACATTGCGGCAAGGCCCAAGACTGGCATGATGTGCGACACATTGTGGCAAAGCCAGGAGGCTAATCGGGAGAAGCCAGGAGAGTGTGAAACTGCACATGCAGCCAAGAGACCAATACGAATTAGCTAAGTGAACGTGAATCTATCCACAGGGCAGATGAACCTGTGTGGGCTGAAGAGCCTAGGGTTCCTGGTTTGTGATCTGTGATGGTTGGACCATGTGGTCTGACAACAGCGCTTAGACCTAGTAACCCTCCATTGTGAAAACCAAAGACATTGTGAAACAAACCAAGAAGGGGCACTGTGGATTAACTGTTAATGCAATCCAGAAGGAGTGTCAAGTTGGCCTGGAGTTGTGTTGAACGACTGAAACAAGTATAAGTTGCTACTTTGAAGTCTTGGGGAAGGGAACCCTGAGGCTTGATGGACTGCAATGCGGTCTTTTTTTTTTAACCATTTTTATTAATTTCAACTTGTTAGCCATACAGTTCAGCAGCAAGTACACATGTTAATGTTGATGTACAGTTTCAAGTTGTATTTTCTCCCCCTCCCCCTTTTCGTGCCTACCACTCACCACAGCCTCCCTCCATCCCTTCCTGCGGCATTCCTCCTTCCTCCTCTCCTAAAGGGCTATCTTCCTCCGTGCATAATCGGTCCAATCCAGACAGTGTCACAACTAATTGTTTCCAGGCACTCAACGTGTCTGCTTTCCTCCCCACCTCTCTTCGCTGCCTCATTCCACAACGTTGTTTCGACATTCGCCCATTTCTGGAGATCCTTCCACCAAGCCTCGGCACTCGGTCTCCTACTTGCTTTCCAACCCATTTCTATCCTACGTTTAGCCAGTATATATGCCAGGTCTTTGAGTTTGCTCACATGTTTGAGTTTGCGCGGCCTGGAAAAAAAAATGCAGGCCCAAAATGAGTACACGTCCAGGTCTATCTCCTTGCCTGCCAAGAGGTGGGCCGCCTCCCTCCAGAATCTCCTTATTTCGGGCCATGCCCAGAACATGTGTACCTACCCCACTTTCTCGTCCCCACATTTTAGACATATCTGTGTTCCAGCATTTTAAAACTTAGCTATCTTCTTAAGGGTCATGTATGTCCTGTTTGTGACATATAACTGAATCTGTTGCAACATCACTGCCTTCTCAGTATTGTGCTTGCATTCAGCTTCGACACTGTGATATATGTCGACTCCTGAATATCTGGACGTCTTGGTTTCCCATTTTATCCGTAATACTGGCAGTTCTTGTTGTGGCATTCCAACATATCCGTCTAGGGGGAATATGCTCGACTTTTTTGGATTAACTGTTATGCCAGACAGCATTGCATACCGGTCCATAACCTCCAAAATGTGCTAAAAGTTCTCCTATGGGTATTTCAGATATAACAGCATATCATCCACGTACATCGATATCAAATGTTGCCCACCTTTAGTGTTGATTCCTACTTCTTCGTATTGCTGCCTCAAGTACGCTGCTAAGGGCTCCAATGCTAAAATAAAAAGCATCGGGGAACAAGGGCATCCTTGTCTAGTACCTCTGCCCAGTTGCCACTGTTCTCATATGGTCGCTCCCGTGATTGCATAGTCTCTCCCAGTGGTCTCTACATTCTTGCTGTAATTGGTGAATGGTCTCCACCTCCTCAGGGGATCCCAAGCCCTCCCGCATTTTGGATTCTAACTTCCTCTCCGCGGCCTACAATTCCTGTATAATGACACCCTGCAATCCTTTTGATTTTGATATTGCCGCTCCCCTCACTACCACCTTAAACGCTTACCACAGTGTCCCAGCCGATTCTGCACTACCGGTGCTATGTTAAAAATATTCCTTTATCTCAGTTCTCAGGTCTTCTCTGAACGCTGTATCCCTTAGCGCTTCAGCCCTCAGTCTCCATGTCGGGATCCTCGCCCTGCGAGACGAGTTCTGCCATGTCACTATCAGCGGGACATGGTCCGAAAAGGACCATGGCCTTGTATTCTGCCTGCGTCATTTCTCCAATCAATTCCGATCCAAAAAATATATAATCTGGTGTACATGTTTTGTGGGGCGGAATAGTGCGAGTATTCTCTATCTTGTGGGTGGTGCGTTCTCCATACATCTGCTAATCTAACATCATTTAGTAGGGTGCTCAGAGCCTTCGCCACTGGGGCAGGCTTCCCATCCTTTTCGACTGATCTGTCCGCGTTTGGGCTGAGCTTAGTATAGGTTCCTAAAATAAGCAGTGGTATCCTGATTCAGAGCGTAAACGTTGATGATGTTCACTTCCTTATTTTCCACCATCCCTCTTATAAACACCATACTCACATCTGTAGCTATGGTGGACTGTAACAGCTTAAGCGGAACGTGTGGTGCTATCCACGTTATAACCCCTCTCGCATACGCCGAGTACGTTGCCCCCAGGATATTACCTTTCCATTTCTTAGCTGTCATCTCTTGCTTTTCTTTCGTCAGGTGAGTTTCTTGTTACAGAGCAATATCTATTTTCTGTCTTTCCAGGTACATCATAACCCTATTCCGTTTAATATAATTATTTAGCCCCCTCACATTCCAAGTCACTAACCTCAGGTCTCCCATCCTATCCAATACCTAATCCGCCGTCCCCGCCCCCATCCTTCTTTTCTTAGCTTGTGGCTTGTGACTGTAGGCCTGCCCTCCCTTAACACCCCAAACCCCCTCCCCTGCCCTCTCCTCCAAAGCCCCAAAGCCCTCTCCCCCTCTCCCATTCCACTCTCAATACCTGCCCCAACTCTCCTCCTCCTCCCGCTCACCTTTCCCCAACTGTTGCCCAGCTCCATCCCTGGATCTCAGGCTACCCCGCATCTAGTCCCTTTCTCGGTGCTGCCGATACTCAGAGCTCAGCAGGGGGATACCGCACTACCAGTATCCCGACTAAACTACCTATGGAGGGTGATAGTGCGTCTCCTGGTGCCACTACTCCAAAGTAGCACTTGTGTCTCCTGCTTTAAGCTAACAACATATTGCAGTGTGTGTATACTTGCGCTCTTGTGCAGACCCTTTCAGTCAATCTTACTGTGTTCTGCTTTATAATCTAGTCCCAAAGTCAATACCTATGCTGTAATTATCACTGCATTATATCTACTTGTCCAACATTACGGCACAGAGAAAGTACCGGTTCACTTATACCTTCTGCTCTCCATCTGGTCACCCTCTACTGACGGACAACTCGTAAATCAGGACAGCACCTGCGCCCCTGCTATTAGCCATCAGGGTTCTGCAGAATTGGTCAATATCTACATTCTCTTTTGCAGGGGTTGTAATTCTCTCTCGGTCTTATTACTACTCCATGTCAATGTCAGTGTTGCTATCGCTAACTAACATCGTCTATGTTGGTCAACAGTACATTAGAGAAGGAATGCAGGTTCATTTATCCAGTTCACTTTGTGTCTGGCCCTCCACCTCTTCCGGGTAGCCCAGCGTGTCCAGCCAGCCGTCACGTCTTCGGGCGTCTCGAGGAAGAACGCCTTGCTTTTGTGTAGAACCCTCAATTTCGCCGGATACAGCAACATGTATTTAAAGCCTGATTCTCGCAGCCAGCTCTTGACCGCCACTTAGTGTAGTCGTTGTCTTTGTACCAACAGGGTGTGCGGTGACCATTGCTGACGCTCTGCTTATCGTCCCCCTTTTTGCGGAAGCGTTCCAAAATCTTTTCCCTGTCTTTATAATTTAATATCTTGCCGATGATCGGCTGGGGAGGAGCACCCGGTGGAGGTCTACTAGCCTGAGCTCTGTCCGCTCTCTCCACTGTGAACCCCTGGGTGAGCGCCCATGCCCCTATCTCTTGCAACAGCATGTTTTCTATATAGTTTGTCGGGTCCGTGCCTTCTTCTCCTTCCAGAAGCCCCACCACCCCTATTTTGTTGCGTTGTGCTCGTCCTTCCGCCTCCTCTGCTCCAATTTCCAGAATGCGCACCTGTAGAATGCGCACCTGTTGTCGCAGTATATGAACCTCCTTAGTGTTGGCTGTACCGGTGTCTGTGTTGGCTTTCACTTTACTTTCAAGGCCACTTGTGCGCTCCGCCAGCGCCCTCACGTCCTGCCTCAAGAGGTTGACTTCCACGCTGACCGCGTCAATTTTGAATTCCAACAAGGTTTTCAGTTCGGCCATGGCCGCACCGATCTTGCTCTCCCATGGGGATTTCAGTTCCGCTATTGCTTCCATGATCTGTTGATCACTGTGCACTGGAGTGGTCGGTCCACTCGTATCTCCCACTGCCTGTGTGGACCCTTCCGATGTTTGGGATGGCTTAGTGAACATATTCATTGTGGGTTGCTTCACCTTGACCTTGCCGGTTTTAGATGCCATTGCTACCTCCGTTTGTGGCTACTCTGTGGTCCTCCTCGTCAGCAATTCAGCTATAAGGACCCTGGTTGCCCCTGTGTGCCCCCTCGGTCAGTTTACTGTTCGGATCCCAGTCGGGCCGTCTGGTATGCTTGTCTTTAAGCCCCGCCGAGATACTCCTGTGTATGCCCAAAGACGGGGTCCTCTGGGCTCAAGTCTGGGGTCCTGTAGTTCTGTATGTTATACAGACTGGGGTGTGCGCTGACGTTGTGCTCCTCGTTTTACCTGCCAGGCCTACCATTCACCCTTCTACTTATGCGTGGGTTGGGAATATTACCCCTTGGACGATTACCTATTTGTGTGTGGCTGCTTGTTGTGCAGTGTCCGTTGCATGCAGCGCCTCAGTTAGAGCCCCCACATTGATCCCAGCCTACAGCGACAGTGTTCACTCCTTACAGAGCTCGGATTTCCAACCCCAGTGTCTAGATATGCTAGATATGGCTCAATGGGTCGTTCTGGGATGCCGCCGCCTCCCCATAGTCTTGCGCTTTCCACCTTTGGGCCCCCACAGCTTACCAGTGCACGGCCTGTGCAATTTACTCACGGCTGCTGTGCTCCGTTGTGTCCGCAGGGCTGACCTTGAGGCTGGTCCGTTGGTGTTTTCCCCAGTGTTTAGGGGCTTGCACAAAGAAATATTACCCGGGGCTTTGCATCTGTTAAATATGGTTCCCTAGATCAACCGTGGGGTTTCCTCCTGACAGAGCCTCTGGTGGCTCCGGTCAATGTATCAACAGTGTGCGACCTTCCTTCAAGCTACCCACCAGCAGCTCTATGCTGTTCAATGGCACAGGCATCAGCTATGTGAGCTCCATGATGTTGAGCGCCGGCTGGGTGCATTCAGTTCTTTTTGTAGCAGTGCATTCATTCTCCAGGAACACCAAGGCCTCAGGCTCCGAACAATCGGCAGATACAATGTATCCCCTGTCCGTGCGTGGAACAGCCATACTCGGCTGTCCCTCCGCCCAGAAGGTCATTCACAGCTGGCGTCCCGTAGCCCACTCTTCCCCTGCATTGCAGTTGCTTGTTCGGGTGGCACCGTGCTGCAGTGCCACTCCACAGTGTTCCGTGGGTCGTTTCGCCCCACTTCTTGGTGCACAGTGACTCAATCTAAGAGTCTTGTGTACACTTTCGTGGTCGCGCCTCCGTCCGCAGCATGAGCGCACTATCCAGGTGCCCAAAGGTCTTCGATCTGCTACCACATATTCCGGAGGCACATCGCACTTCCTGGCCAGAGGCACTCCGGCGTTGGGGCATATATCTGCCTGGCCAGAGGCACTCCGGCGTTGGGGCATATATCCTGCGCCATGCTTACTATATATTGATCCACACTAGCGCCAGGTCCACGCAAGCCTGCACTTCCGTTTAGCTAGTGGTAATGCAGCAGTTGTAGCCTGCCATTACGCTTCCACACCACGGTCAGTTTGCTGTTTTCTTACATTGTGATCACAGGGGCTTCTTCCTTTGTTCTCATGGGGAGGCCATTTTGGTATAATTTTTTTCCCCTTCAGGAATCACGCTCAGCTCTCTTCACCGTAACTATTCCATTTCTCCTTGAAACATCTCCAAAGTGGTATAATGCTCTTCCTCTCATGTTCCCCCAGCCAAAAATGTCAATTGTATTTCGTCTACTTCAGTTTTGGCAGTAGAGTGCTCCAGGATGTTTCAGGATCAGCAGGAGACACTGTGGGACACGTCCTATCGCGTGGCTCCTTAGCCACGCCCCCCCACTGCAATGCTGTCTTGAGGACGGAGCCTCAGGTTGCTTAACCCCTCAGATTGCTTAACCTATCAAAGCCAATGAGCTTTTATATTGGAAAAAAAACAGTTTCTGATGCCAGCCTTCTTATGGTGCTCAATTTGGCCTAATGAGAAAGCTATTTGGAATAGGGGAATTCTGCGTGATGTTATGAAGCTCGAAAACTATAAATCAATAGCTTGGGTTAATGTGGTTAAAGGTCTGTTCTCTCGTGCAGGTATTTCTAATTATTTTTTAAACTTTATATTATAACCTCTGAGGTTAACGATGTATTGAAAAAGATCCTCTTTGAAATTCATCTTTCTTCTCTTTTGATATTGCATGAAATGAAAATATCTGTAAGGTCTTTTCTCCCACAGTCATACTTAAAGAATAATTTTTCAAATGATCTTAGATACGTTTCACATCCTATGACAAAATGGTTCATTACACTCTTTCGTATGAATCAACTACCTTTACCAGTAAATATAGCAAAATGGACTCTACTTGGTTCGAAATCTTGTATTTGTAATAATCTTGAATAAGAAAATGTATTTTGTTTTTCTGTAATTCTTTTAAAACATCTTTTTAGAATGTATAAGATTACATTGTGTCATTTTGCACTGGTCTTTTTGCTCAGTGCTGAAGACTTAAAGGTTTGTTAGAGCTTGGAATGATATCTTGTAGTTGCTCTGAGAGTGAGAAAGAAATGCTTAATCTAGCAATGCACTTTATAAGTTATTAGCTGAGAAAGAAAATGTTATTTATTATGTTTTTTGACTAATTCCTCTGATTTTATGCTTGATCATTTTAATGTGGCTTGTTAAATAATGAACTACTGTATTAGAATACAAATGACTTCCCAAATGTGCATTTTGCCTGTTGATGTATGCATCTTTTTTTCAGACTGCAACAGGAGACACACTAGCTTCATCTAAATCCGCTGCTGTTGCTGCAGCCCGACGAGCTGGAAGAGAAGCTGGAAAAAAGCCTGGAGAAAGCAAGACCTCAGAGAGCCTTATTTTAGCTGGTGTTGAAATCCCAGAGCCTGTCTTCTTTTGTACAATAGAACCTCCATCAATGGCCAGACAGCCAGGTACACCTTATTCTGTTTGCTCTGTCTTAATGCCTGTGCAGAATGGCTGTTGTGTTCACATCAATATGGGGACATGAGTGGGGGTGGATCTCAAAGTGGAACCACTGATTAGTTACCTTTGCATGTACCTCTATCTATGAGCTATGGCAGGCAAGAAGAGGAGGAAAGATTATAGTTATTTAGATGCTTAGAGGGTATATAGCTACAGTGCAGGAGCAGAACATGTTCTAGCAACAAAATAATTGTAGAAGAAAAAGGTAATGGTTTTGTGACTTGGCTGTAGAAGAGAAGCTGGGAGAGGAGAGACTGGACACATGCTCTGCAGTAACTCAAGAAAGCTCCTTGTAGATCCTTTGCCAGAACGAATCAGTCTAAATCAACTGCAATTCGAAATGTATGCAGATGCTGCACGTGTGCATATGTGTCTTGGGAACAACCCAAAACAATATGACCGAATCATACCACCCAAAGTACATATTTGCTTGACTGTAAGATTGCCACCTGTTCTTAAACAGCCCCAAAAGTGCGATCTTAATTACAGAGGACCCAGCCGATAGCACTCACCCTTCATATGGCCTCAACCAATAGTACTCCTGTCTCCCTTGGCCTCAAAACCTGAAACAACCCCTACTGTAGATGTGAGGTGAACACCACACCTCTTTATCAGTCTATTGCCACCTTGCGCAGGTTCTTCCGCTCTCATTCTTGCTTCAGACATAGCACCCAATTACATTCACCAGGGACCTGGTACTTTGTAGCAAGACTATTGTAACTAAGTCTATGCTGGAGCAGCAAAGACTGATACCCAGAGGCTCCAAAGCATCCAAAATCATTCAGCAAGATTGTCTGAACCGAAGGTTGGACCAATTTACCCCCACCCCCAAATAACGATTCACTGGCTCACAGTGAATCAAATAAACAATTCCAGAAATCTATGCATCTGTTAATGACGGGGTTGGAAAGGTTTTCCTTTGAAAGCTTGACCCCATTGATATCTCTGGTTTTAACCAAAAATAGGGAAGTGCGAATCAAGACATCCAGTCAAGATCATCTCAGGGAAAGCATTGAGGACATGGAGGGAGCCATCCAAGTGCATCCTCCCTCCCTGAACTTGCATCTGAGCTCCCTACCCAGTGAGTTGGTCTTCGAGAGAGTCAGAAGACACATCTATAGAACAAAGCATATGAAACCTTCACAGCCATGGATTGGGACACCGCCTGCCCCCCACACACACACAAAATCCCACGATAAACAAAGGGGCATAACCTCTCCAGCAGTGCACAGGAACCCTCTGAGACCAGATATGACAGACACCGTCAGCTTGCACTGTATTTTGGCAGGTTTCCATTTTTGGGGTTCTTTTGTCTGTGGGTCCCCCAAATTTGTTGCTGGCATGCATGGTTTTTCAATGTATCTTTTTGTGACTAGAGGACCTTCTCCTGAAGTCCTGTTGTCACTAAAACCCTTTTTCTTATGCGCTGGCCCTAGCAGCCCGTGTCGCTACCAGGGCTGTGATGGCTTTTTAAGCAACCCTTTTTGGTGTTGGGGAGTAGGCTGGTGGCCGATTAAGTTTGTTTTGACTATACCAGGTTCATAGCTAGTTTGTTGTATTAGTAGGCAATAGACCTATATTTTAGCCATTAGGATACTGATGTACTTTTTAAGTCCAGCCCTAAGCCATTTTGTTACCTTCGTGTATGGGGTTGCTGTTGGTACTCTTGTTCAGAGAGGAATTGCCATAGCATTTCGATGCTGGACTGCTCATGTGGGCAGGAGAAAGACTGATATGGATATTTCCCATAAGTGAAAGGTACAGTGAGCAAAAAATGTGTGCTGCAAACTCTCATCTCAGAACAGGTTATCATGCCATGTTCTTTCTGGAGAGGACCGCCTGCTACCTTTTTTGAAATATTTGCAAGGAACTTGGGATTGGTCACCCTGACCTACCTGGGGGCAAGCAGACGTGGGGCCTCACTATGAACCTGCCGGTCCAGAAAGAACGGTGGCGGTAAAACCACTGCCACCGTTCTTTCCGGACTGGCTGATTAACAGTCCTGCAGGCAGGAGGTGTCACTCCCGCCAGGTCTGACCTGGCGGGATTTACACCACCCGCCTGCAGGCGGTCATGGAAACACCGGCTCTGTCATAGACGGAACCAGTGTTTCCATTGTCCCCATCCCCATGGAGTCCTACGAGACTCCATGGGAATGGGGACTTACAGAATTCCACCTCCGGAATTCCCGGGTCACCGGGGTGGTAATGCCCCAGTGATTCCAGGAATCACGGAGGTGAAATGGTAATATGGGTCCGGTGGTAACGTGCCGATTTTTCCAGCACGGTTACCGCCAGACTCGTAATGAGGCCTGTGGACACCCTGCTCACTGTGCTCAGAGAGGCAGAGCTTCACCTTACTGATGAGGCCCAACAAGGCTGAAACATGTGTATGGGGTTGCTGTTGGTACTGTTGTTCAGAGAGGAATTGCCATAGCATTTCAGTGCTGGACTGCTCATGTAGGCGGGACAAAGACTGATATGCAAATGGATATTCCCATCTGTGAAAGGTACAGTGAGCAAACAGTGTGTGCTGCAAACTCTCATTTCAGAACAGGTTATCATGCCATGTTCTTTCTGGAGAGGAGCGCCTGCTACCTTTTTTGAAACATTTTGTTACCTTCCTTTGTGTGGATCAGGAGGCATGGCCAACATTGCTGTTTTGCTGACGTATGCTCTTCCTAAAGCCCACGTTGGCGCAATAGGTTTTGCTTTTGTGTCAGCAAACCTTTTGGTTCTCCAAATCTTTTGGACAACAATTCCTATGATCCCTAACCAGCACAGGCAATGGGGGCGGGGGTCATAAGAGTCATAATCCAAAATATCTAGGGAGTCGCAGGTTACAGCACCCTGGTTTAGACCATTAAAAACTAGTCTGAAGTCCTCCAGGATTCCCAATCCATATCCTGTGTGTTTTGTAGTTCTCCTGGGCAGCCATAATTTGCCATGCTTCCAAACCTTTGTGCTGCCGGCAGTGTGATTGGTGGGCTTGCTTATGCTAACCTATGAGTGAATGTGTATATCGGTTGGAGACCCTGTACATACATCAGATACGTTCTTGAACTCACCTGAAGACTGCTGCTGAGATGGGCAACTGATCGGTCTTTCCTTGTCTGGCCTGAAAATTATGTATGGCTACTAGCTGCTCCACTTCATCTCCTTTGGGGCACATCTTCGATTGCCTCCAGCTTTTCTCTTCCTCATGGGACCATTTCCATGCTAGCTGGACCCTCCTACTCTCCCAAGATGACATTTTACCCTTTTTGTTTTGGTCCTGCCAAATGCTCCCTGTGCTACTGTCACTGCTGAGGTGTTCTCCACTTCAAAATCACCTCATCTGGGTTGTGGGTTCATGTCATCCCACTCAGGGACCTCAATAATCACTAGCAGGACCTAATCCCTACAGGAAATCCTACCTGTCCGGCACCCACCTATTTTGGCCACAGCCATCACTGTAAGTATCTATCCCTGGTTCTCTTGACCTTTAACCCACAGTTGGTCCCATTAGGGTGCCCTGGGACTGCAACAGTGAGGTTGGTCCCATTAGGGTGCCCTGGGATTGGCAACAGTGAGGTTTCTAGCTCCCCCCACCATCGATCGCATACAAAAGTGCAGTCCTTAGGCACATACTGCAGCCAGCTCTCCCAGGTATGCTAATTCTCGAGCCTTGGGGGCTGTAACTCGTCTTTGGGTGTCGAAAAGACTTCAAAGCTGTCTTGTTGCCCCTCCTGCTGCACCTGTGGGTAAGAATTCAAATGTAACTAATCTTTCATTATTAACAAGGGAAACTTTAGAAACTCTTAGAAAGTGACTTTAAAAGTTACTTGAACATTTTCCTTGTTACCCATTGGTGCCTGCGGCTTCATCCAGTGAGTTTATATACATATTAGTATAATAAAGCTCTACAGTTCACTCTTTTGCTATAAATTGTAGTCACATGTTTTTTCTCGATGCACATGTAATAGATCTGCTCTGCTCCCAACTAAGGGTTATTATATTTGATTTTATTATTATTCTGGTTTTATTTTCACTATGGATCCTCCACTTTATTTTATTTCATGTTCTCATCCGATTTTATGTTGTCTACTATGAAAAATACTTGACAGACCACAGCTACTGAAAGAGCTGTCCCATAAAACTGGGATGTCCAAAAAAGCTTTGAGTATCAGAGCGTTTGTTTGACCAGAATTGGGTATTCTGAAGGACTAATCAATATGCTTTTAGGGAGGATATCACAGCGGCTGTTCAGAGCATGCCTGATTGTGGGCATGCTGATGTTGTGCTAAAGACAAGCCTGTCTGCTCCTCCCAATGTCAGTGCGGGAATAGAGCCGGATCTAGACCCCATCACAGGAGTCTGCAACCTGTGCCTCTCTAGATGTTTCAAACTGCTACTCCCGTCATTCTTAACCAGCATAATCAATGGTGAGCGATCGTCAGAGTTGTAGTCCAAAACATCTGCAGAGCCGCAGGTTGCTGACCCCTCCCCTAGCAAACATGGTTATATGTTAGATTTATGACCGGCGAGTTCTGCAACTTTGACACTAACCCTCCTCACCTTTGTGCCATGACTCTAATATCCCATTAAAAATATACTACAGCCATGCAGTTCAAGCTTGAAGTGTATTTATTACGGGCTAAATCTGCGGTCAAATACAGATTTGCCATCCATGATCTTGTTTTAGACTTGGCTCTAGATTACATGTTTTTTGTATGTATTATAGAGACCTGGTTTAATGATTCCAACTCAGTCTTTTATCAGCAGGCTTCCCACAGGTTATAAAGCTGTGTTATAACAGACTCAATAGGAATGGCTTAGGAGTAGCAATTCTCTGTGGAAAACATTTCCTAACTGGGATAGGTAGCCCTATCAACACAAACACAGGCTACATCAAGTTACATTTCTAATCTATGCAAAAAGCTCATTAGGTATCATTGTTGCATATTACTCTCCTGAACCTGACCCTAGATTCTTGCCCGATTGTGTTGCTTCTCCAGTAACTACATGTTTGGATTTTTGCATGGTAGTTGGTGATTTTAACTATTGACTAGCAGAAATAAACAACCCAAAATCCAAGGCGTTATTGCAGGCACTATCAGCTCTTAGCATCTCTCAACAGTTGGTCGGCCGTACTCGCCCACAAGGGGGCTTGTATGGATTTGGTCACAGTTATCTTCTACAACGCAACAGCTCGATCAATCTCTATAGAATTCCTTTATTGGTAATATATATTTTTTTTAAATACCCTTATAAATAACAAGGCCAACCAGTGCTGTTTGCGATATGGGCTAAGATTACCCCTAAGGCTTTTACACAAAAGCGTGAGATTAATTTCAGAAACTGCATGAATCAAGTGAAATTCGCACCAGATTTCACACACCATGAAAACTATACTTTTTCACATGCTTCTTTCATCTGTTATGTGCACCTGGAGGAAATGTGCATATAAAATTTTGCATGCCCGTGTCGCACGATTGGCATCATTTCTGTATTTTTTTTTTTAATTCTCTTTATTGAATGTTTCAACAACTTTAACAATCCCCATAACTCCCCCATCCCTCCCTTCCCCCCTCCTCCTGGTGCTGCTTCAAAGTCTCCGTAGCTCCCTGCCACCACGAAGTGTCTATTCGGGGTTATTCCAGATCCAAAAGTCTTAAACGTTGCGGGCGCCACCCGATTCTGAAATCATCTCTGAGAAAGGAGAGAACCTCACCCCACTCGCCTGCAAAGTTCTTTATTGTATTGTTCATTGCATAGGAGGCCCATTCCATCGCTACTATCTCCCAGACTTTACGCAACCAGTCTTGAAACATCGGTATGTTCGAGCTCTTCCATCTCTGGGCTATGATTGTCATTGCTGCCAGAGTGAGCATCACCCTCGCTCTTTCCCTGCCCCTCGAACCCGCCGACCCTTCTGCTGGCCTGAAGCCTAATAATGACCATTCCGGGGGAATGCCTCCCTCTGCCCCAAACACTTGTTCCATCGCCTGCTTAATGTCTCCCCAGAACGGGACTATTTTTGGGCATCGCCACTAAATATGTTCCGCAGTGACCTCCTGGCCACATCCCCTCCAGCAAATTCCCAACGAATCTGGGTAGATCCTGCGCAGCCGAGCTGGAGTATAGTGCCACCCATATAATATCTTATACCAGGCCTCCCGAGTTTGCGAGGCTCTCGCTAGTTTAGGGATCTTCCTCCATAGATTTTCTCACTCCGTCTTCTCTATTTCCCTGCCCAGAATTTTTTCCCACCTTCCCATATATGCCCATTGCGACCTCGGGGTAGCCTCATCCAAGATCTTATAAAGCTGCGAGATGAGGCCTTTCGAGCCGTCGTTGGTCATCAGGAATTTCTCAAAAAGGGTTGGTGATCTAGTAGCCGCCTCCTTATTTATGGGGTATAGAAGCCAGTGTCGCAGCTGTGAGTATCTCAACCTTTCACCTTCCCCCAGTGCAAAATCCCTTTTACAATCTACAAAAGAGCTGATCTCCCCTCCTATAAACATGTCTTGCATCCAACGGCAGCCTCCCTCCCACCAGTTCCGGAATGCCCCTCTTTCCAACCCCGGGGTAAAGTCTTTATTATTGAAGATGGGGCTGAAGGGGGATGGGTAGGTTGTAATTTCCTTACGTTGGACCAGTCTGTCCCAATTATCTGCAACTAGTTTGGTGAAAGAGCTCAGGCACATTCGGCCCGGACGATGCTGTCTGGGTAGCCACAAAACCTCCCCCAATTCGTGTCGCGTGACCGCTCTGTCCATCTGAACCCAGTGTTTTCCTTCCCCCTCCCGCAGCCATTCCCTAATCACCCTTAGCTGGGCCGCTTCGTAATATTGACGGAAGTTGGGAAGAGCTAGTTCCCCCCTCTTTCCTCGGGCCGTGAGTTGCATCCTACTCACCCTTGCCCTTTTTCCCTCCCATATAAACTCGTTTGTTACCACCTGGAGCTCCTTAAAGAAGCTGGCCGGGACTGCTTGAGGGATAGCCTGGAAGAGGTAGAGCAGCCTCGGCAGGGTAACCATTTTAAGTGCCTCCAGCCTCCCCAACCAGGAGATCTGCAAGTTCCGCCATTTAAGGAGGTCTTTTTTAATTCTTTGCAGGAGTGGGGGGTAGTTTGCTGCATACCATCCTCGTAGAGCCGGAGTGATTCTCACCCCCAGGTACGTAATTCCCCCCGGTCGCCAGACAAAGGGCGTCGTCCCCTTTAACTCCTCCCTCTCTTCCCTTGCCAATGTCAGGTCCATCAATTCGGACTTATGCATGTTAATGCGTAATCCGGATGCTTCCCCAAAGTCTTCTAGTAGTAGCTTGCATTGCATACTCAATTCTATGGGATTGGTCAGGGCAAGCAACATGTCGTCCGCGAAGGCCGCCACCTTGTGCTGCCTACCCCCAAACGGTATTCCCTGTATTCCTTCAGATTCCTGAATTGCCTGCAGGAGGGGCTCCAAGTAAACCGCATATAGTAGGGGCGATAGGGGACATCCCTGTTTTGTACCTCTTTGGAGTTGGAATGATTTAGACAAAGTCCCATTAACCACCACCCTCGCTCGCAGGCCCATCTGTAAATAAGCGTCTCCTAACCCCATTTTTTCCATGGTTTTGAAAAGGAAGGACCACTCCACTCGATCGAACGCTTTTTCAGCGTCTAAGTCAGAAGTGCTGCTGGGGTACCAGTCTTATCCGCCTTTTCCACCAGATGGGCCACCCTTCTAATATTGTCCGCTGTCTGCCTCCCCTTCACGAATCCCGCCTGATCCTGATGGATCAGATCTGGGAGAAGCCCCTCGAGCCTATTCGCCAGGATCTTAGTGTAGGTTTTTGCGTCTACGTTAATAAGCGCTATTGGCCTATAGGAGGATCTTTCGAGAGGGTCCTTGCCCTCTTTCAGAATCAGAGAAATCTTGGCTTCTTTCATGAACGGGGTGATTTGCCCACTACCTAAAAAGGAGTTGAAAAGGTAGGTCAACTGTGGAACCAGCACTCCGGCAAAGGTCTTACAAAAGGATGCAGTGTACCCATCAGGGCCAGGGGCCTTACCTGCGGGCAGCTTCCGAATAACCCCCCTCACTTCCTCCTCCGTTATCTTTTGTTGTAAACCAGTCTGGGTGTCCCCCTCAATTTTACGCAGGTTAACCCTTTCCAGGAATTTCTCCTGGGCCTGGCCGCAGGGGTGCTGTGAAGCATACAAGGTCTCGTAAAATTCAGCCATGGCCACTTGGATATCTTCTATTCGAGTAACCCTTCCCCCCCTATCTGAGTTTAGAGCCGTGATTGTGCTTCTAGAGGCAGCTCCCCGAAGGAGGCGAGCCAGCAGGGCGTCTGCCTTATTCACTCTTGCATAAAACTTTTGCCTCACGAAAAGCAGGGCCCCCTCCGCTTTTTTGGTCCGAAGGATCCCCCTGCCCTCCTGCAGTCCTTCTGGTTAGTCCTGCTGGGGTTCGCCGCTACCCTGCCTCTCTCTTCCTCAACTTCCGCTTCTAGCCGGGACTCCAAGGCCTGTAGCTGTTTCTGTACCTTAACTGCTATAATTCCCCCCCTCAATGTGGCCTTAAACGCGTCCCATCTTATATCCTCACCCGTGTCCCCTCTCTTGTTGTTATCAAAGAACTCTCTCATCTTACCCTCTATTTCCTCCCTTACCAAAAGGTCCCTCAGCAGGTATTTCCAACCCCACAGCCCCCTCCTCCTCTTTCCCAGTTCCAGCTGCATCGACAATATTTTATGATCTGCTATTCCCATGGGCCCAACCTCTATCTCTTTGACCTTACCCACCAGATTGGCCGAGATCCAGATGTAGTCAATTCTGGACTGAGTCCCATGAACTTCAGAAAGGAATGTGTAGCCCTCCTCGTCCCCTTTCAATTCCCTCCAGACATCCCTCAACCCTACGCTCTCCACTTTGTCCCGGAGTTCCGCCGAGGCTACCACCCCTCCCCCACGGCTTTTAGTCCCTCCTGACCTGTCTTTAACCTTGTCCCATGCTATATTCAGGTCCCCCATTATGATTATCTGGCCTCTTGCCCAGTCACCTATTTTCCCCATGAGGTCGCAGAGGAAGGAGTCCTGCCCTGTGTTGGGCGCATAAGTCACCCCTATTGTATACATCTCCTCCGCAATTGTGCCTTTTACCATAACAAACCTACCCTCCTTGTCCTTGAGGGTGTCTTCCAAACAGAAGTTCAACGTGCCCCTGATGGCCAGCGCAACCCACCCCCGCCCCCGATTTCGTGGGACCAGACGCCTGAAACACCTGATCAAACCCTCTCAACCTTAAGCGACTCTGATCCTTGCGAAGCAGATGTGTCTCTTGTAATCCCAGAAAGTCTGGTTTTCCCCGCTTTGTAAATTGCTCCAACTTTTTCCTTTTCAGCGGGGCATTGAGGCCCCTAACATTATGCGTTACCCACTTGAATTGTGATTAGAAACTTGTCCCCGCCGTTCAAGTCCCCCAGCAGCTCCCCACCCCCACTCATTTGTTATTTGGTAACAGACACCCCCATGTCTGTTACCCGGGTGCGTGGACCACTTCTAATTCGCCCCTCGGGCAGCACCTGAGGATCCCCCCCCCTTCTCCCCCTTTCCCCCCTCCCTACTCCCAATGACCTTAAAACTTGGTTTTCCCGCCCCCCCCCCACATCCTAGGCTTCCTCGCCCTTGGTGATCCCATGATGTTTGCTCTTAGCACCCTCTCTTCTCTCCTCCTTGTGATCAAAAACAGCCTTTGTGTCCACCACCCCCTGAGATTATTCAAATACCCGATCAGTTCTCCTCTGGTCCGGATCACTCCACCGCCGCTGGCTCCACATCACCTCCCTTCCCGGGGGGCCTCCGCCGCACGGGCCTTCTCCTTTTCCCCTCGCCGACCAGTGACCATTCCCATGGCCTGGTTCGGACACCACTTCCCGCCTCCGAAGAGCCGCTCGGGCCCGCCACCCCAAATTCTCTGAACAGCTCTTGATCCAGTTCAAGTTGAAGTAGGTCCGCTCCTTCCTGCATCCTGGTTATCCGTTTCTGAGAACCAGCCCACTCGAAGACAAGTCCAAAAGGGAAGGTCCACTTATATCTAATCCCCTTTTCTTTATGCTTCAGGGTGAGGGGGCTCCATTGTCGCCTCTTGAGCAGGGTACAGCTGGCGAGATCCTGGTACAGTTCAATACGTTGGTCGTTAAAGGATATCGGCTCTTTTTGTCTAGCGGCCTTGAGTACTGCCTCTTTTTGAGCATATCTTGTGAACGCCGCTAACACGTCCCGCGGCCTAGACTTCGGGTTCCTATTGAGGAAGCCCACTCTGTGAACCCTGTCCAACTCGATCCGATCAGGGGAAGGCTCGGCCAGTAGCTCCGCAAAAATTCCTTGAACCGTTTCCTTCAGGTCCCTATCTTGCACCGTCTCCGGCAGGAGCTTCAACCTGATGTTGATCCACCGAGACCTGTTTTCCATGTCTTCCATTCTTATTTCCAAGTTCTGTGTTGCTGTGTCGAGCCTCTCGTTTGCTTCACTGTTCTCCGTGACCTCTCTGCCTATCTCCTGCAGGCCTTTTTCGACTATGTCCGTTCTCTCCCCCAATTGACTCACTTCCTGCTTGATTTCGGCCAACGCCTAGTTGATGTCAGACCTCATTAATTGAAATTGCTCTTGAAAGGTTTTCCCCAAGGATGCTTGAAGTGAGAGCAGCTCCCCATGCAGATCCTGGCGTGAGATCTGTGCGGACGCTTCCGGGGTCAGTGTGCTCCTGCTCCATACTTCCCCCCCCGTGTGGCCCTGCGTTCCTCGGCTGCGTCCTTGCTTGCCCAGAGGGCTATGATGGGGCCTGGGGCGTCCGCCTGAGACTGACCACTTTTATTGGCCTTGCTCTTGTTTTTAGCCGCCATAATTGTGGCTTGAAGACAGGGAGATCCCCTCTGATCCTGCCCATGCCTCCCCAGGGAGTTGCTCCTGACCAGGCCTGAATTCCTTGCCTTGCTGTTCCTGACCAGGCCTGAATCCCCAGCCTTGCAGTGCTTAACGTTGCCCTGGGGCCTGTTGAGGTTGCGTGTAGTAGGACAGTACCTCAATGGGGCCGCGTGGGAGCCGACGTTAGCCCAACAGCCCAGCACAAATGTCACCCAGGCCCCGCTCCCCTCGCCGCTCACTGCACTGCTCTGGTAGTATCCTCTCTCCGCCCGGGGATGCACTCCGCTTCACGGGCTGGTGTTCCTGCCTGGAGCTTGCTGCCACTCCAAAGGACTTGCGTGGGCCCCCCGGCGTGCGCCCGGCTCCCACGGAACTCCAATCCCAGGCTCCGCCGCCTGGCCGACAGCAGCTTCGCCGGTGTGTCCCGAGGGTGCCTCCATTCCCAGGGGCCCGCCACTGGGTCTCCTCCTCCTCCTCCTCCTCCTCCTCCCCGGCTCAGCCAGCCGGACCTGCCCGATGGTCGGCCGGAGAGCCCGCGGTGCAGCCAAGAGCACGTCCGCTCCCCCGAGGCCGCACCACTCAGTTGTCCGGCGTGAGGACAGGAACGTGGCTGCGATCTCGTCCCGCCTGCAGCGCCCCCTCTCCTGCCCAGCACAGTAGGCCTGATGCGTCTCCTTTCGCCCCCGGGCCTCCGATGCGCACCGCGGTTGTTTCCCCTTCTCCTCCTACGGGTGCTCGAAAGTACGGTGGGGCGCCGGCCGCTGTTTTCCTGAGTTCCTCAGCTCATAAGGGGTGGTGGAACCGCTTAAGTGAGTTGGAGGTTCTGGAGCGCCGTCGACACACGTCTACCTGGTGTCGGCGGCTATCTTGGAATCCCATTTCTGTATTTTGACATTTTCTGCAACTTCTTCTAAGGCTTGTGTGAATGTTTTGCAATTTGTTAATTTCAGGTCGACGGCAAAGAAGCGAAACAGGAACCTTAGCAATTTTGTCTCCATTTTCTCATGCCTCAATGGTACTGAATGGAGTGTCCATTACGAACCATTAAAGCAATTTGGGAATGGCCAATCCTTGATGATTTTCATATAACCTGTTACCTTTGGCCATTCAATGAGGAGCATAGGGTTTTTGGCACAACTGGGGTATTGACTGTGTGACGTGGAGGCCCGACACAAATAACCATGCTGACTCTTAGATAAAAGTTCAAGGGTATTTATTAAAAATAAATTGTCAGAATGGCGCTTCTCATCACACAAAGTACAAGTCTCAAGAGACACGTACAGATATATATAGAAACAATGGACAAAAAATGACAGTCATTAGTTAACAATCATTAAAAACCTTCATGAGAAATTGCAGTGAAAAATGAACTACTACCGTTCCATTAAATCATCACAACACACCATATTGTGATCACACATACCTATTCATCCATATCAATCACATTCATCCTCATTCAAAAAAACAATTGTACTTGTTCAAAAAACGCAATCGTAATCCTTTGTTTAAGAACACTTAAAGTCTAACTATTTGATCTTCATGCAGAATAATATTTGCCAACTAACAATGCATCAGTTATTTAATACCATGTTGGCACATATTATCAAATTTTATAATATATTCAATGTGCCGATTCTCTTCTCTCAACTTCCCTGGGCCTGGAATTCTCCTCCCAGCCCCAGAAGTTTCTACAGGACTGTTAGACGTCTACCGATTGGTAACCCCCCTCTGTCTCTCTTCTCACTACGACTAATGATGTTCTCCCTAAATTGTTGGCTATCGACTCCCTAGGGAACTTCTAACTTTCCCTCTCCTATTGTTGGTTAGTTGCTGGGAAATAGGGAATGGTGCCTTTTTCACCCTGCGTCACGTACACACCTTCCACAACCTCTCACTCTTTCCCCTTCACTAATATAACCTTGACAGCTAATCTCCTGCCACCATGTCACTGTCACTTTCAATATCTCACTCTGCCTTTCCACCTCCACCCTTCAATCTTACTTCCTTTCCCACTCCTGTTCTTATTAACGCTTCTACTCCCAACTATCGTTCTAATTCCGTTATTCCTTTTCCCTCCTTCCTCTCACTCTACTTCTTTGCCTCCTACTATTCTTTTAATCCTAACTCCTCTTAAATTCTGTACCAATAGCTATTCCTATTTTCCCACTCACTGTTGCTCTTCATGCTCCTACTTTGAATGCTGTTCCCACTCTGCTCCTACCACTACCTCTCTCTTCCACATTCCAGATTACTCAGGGAGATGGTGCCTTGCACACCTCGCTCACTATTGCAAATCCCTAGGGATATGGTGCCCTCCCCACCTTCTGTACTAGTCTATGTTTAACCCTCAGGGACTCCCAGGGATATGGCGCCCTATTCACCCAGGGTTATGGTGCCCTGCTCACCCTTCTTCAACTAACTCCCACTCCACAACTAATATCCTTTGTTCGCTACTTCCGCCACCTAATACCTGTACTCCCAACCTAAACTCTTGCTCAGCTGTCAAACACTCCTCTGACATCTGCCGCCTCCTGAAGGAATTTGACCTCAATGTCCTCGGTCTCACCGAGACATGGTTCACGGCCAGCTCTGTCACGAGCTTTGACACTCTCCTCCCTGATGGCTACACGATCCTCTCCGCGCCCAGATCCAACTGTTCCAGGGGGTGTAGCCCTGATCTTCCCTGAGTAGATTCCTGCCTCTGTCATTCCTAAGCAGGCCTACTACTCTTTCGAATGCCTCGTCTGCAGGCTCTTTCTCTCTCTCCTGGCCACTCCCTTACTGTGGCTACCATCTATCGGCCACCTGGTGAGATTTCCTCCTTCCTCTGTGAGTGGGCGGACCTCTCCTCTTCCCTCCTGGTCTTAACCACTCACTCCTCCTTCTTGGAGAATTCAACATCCACCTGGATGCTTCCTGTCCTTCCACTGGACTCTTTCGTGACCTTTGTGACTGTCTCTCACTCTCTATTCTCCCCTCTAGCCGACTCACTCTGCAGGGCACAATCTGGATTTTCTGATCTCTTCAGACCTTCCCCTTTTGACCCCTCTCACCACTTCTCTCTCCTGGAGTGACCACTTTCTCCTTTCCTCCCATCTCACCTCTCTACCCTTCAGGTCAAGGCAACCCCAGCACTGCCACCTACCTTCTTGGTTAACCAACCCATGAAGCGTGTGTCAGTTGAGGTTTTCGTTGACACTTTCCCCCCCTCCCCTCGATCCCCCTTGGCTGACTCACACCTTGACACAGCCTTTTCCATGCTCCACTCTGCTATATCTTATGCTCTTGATGTTCTTGCCCATGTCACGAGGATCCGCTTGAAGCCCAAAGCCAAGTGCGACTCAGACCTCGTCTCCCTTAAACGCAAGTGCAAGGTGGCTGAGAGGAAATGGCATGCTTCTGGTACATCCTCTGACAAACTGACCTGCTGCCTGCTCCAAAGGTAATACCGGCTCTCTGTCCACACCAAGAAGGGAGCCCACATCCAAGCCTGTATCTCTGTGGCATCTAACAACTCGGCCAAACTCTTTAAAATCTGCAAGGAGCTGGCCAATCCTGCTGCAGTCTCTACCTCTCCTGTCCCCTCCCAGGCCCTCTGCACGGCCCTGGCTTCTCATTTCATTTCTTAAACTCAGGAAATCCTGTCCCCTCTCTCTCTCTCTCTCTCTCTTCCTCTCCTCCTCCTCCCTCTACTCCCTTCCCTTCCCCTGGCCCTTCTTCGGCCACCTCTCCTCCCTCCTTCTCTGCCTTTCCCCTTTTCTCCTCAGACAAGGTTTCTAGTCAAGTCCGATCTATGAAAGTCTTGTCAAAACAGGTTCACCCCTGTTCCTCCAAAACCACCAAGGACCACATTGACACCCTGGCTCCTGCTCTGACTGATTTCTGCAACCACTCCTCCGCCCCTGGAGTCTTCCCCTTCCCCCTGAAGCACTCCCTTGTGCACCCTCTTCTTAAGAAACCCTCTGACGACCCTTCCTGCCTGGGGAACTATCGTCCAATCTCCTTTCCTGGGCAAACTCCTGGACAAGCTGGCCATCTCCCAGCTTAATCTTCACTCTGAATCTGTTGGTTGTCTACATGACCATCAGTCTGGCTTCAAAGCTGCCAGAAGCAATTAAACTGCTCTCCTGAACATTTGTGAAGACCTGCTCTCCAGCCTCGATTCCAACACCCCCTGTGTCCTCATTTTACATGTTCTCTCTTCTGCCTTTGATACGGTCAACCATGCCACCCTGCTCAACTGTCTCCATGATAACCTGGGTATCACTGATCAGGCCCTGGCTTGACTGACCTCCTTCCTCTCCGATCGACCCTTCCAGGTCCAACTTTGGTCCTTCCTCTCCTCTATCTCTATCTCTACCTGTGGTGTTCCCCAGGGGTCTAACCTCTCTCCCTGGCTGTTCAACCAATACCTGGCACTTCTTGCCCACCACATTGCCGCTCTCTGTCCCAACTTTCAGTGCTATGCGAATGACACTCTGCTCATTTTCAGGCTGCCTTCAGCCACCTCTTCTCTTTCTCTCATCTCTGACTGTATGTCCGCCATCCAGGAGTGGTGTGCCGCCAATGATCTCTGCCTTAATGCCAGTAAGACCGAGATTCCTCTCATCGGCACACCTGCTCCCTCCTTTCCTGTCACTCTCTGGCCGGCCTCTCTTGGCCCTCTTCCTGTTCCCACCTGTCAGGCTAAAAACCTTGGTATCATCTTCGACTCCACGCTTTCCTTCTCTCCTCACCTCTCCGACGTCTCTAAGAAGTCACACTACCAGCTGCACCTTTTCAGAGGTATTCTTCATTTCCTCTCCTTCCTCAGAAGCTCACTGTTTCCAGAGATCTGGTTCTCTCCAGACTGGACTACTGCAACAGCCTCTTTCTAAATCTGCCTGCCTCTACTCTCCGCCCTCTGTAACTCATCCAAAACAGGACTGCGAAACTTGTTCTTGGCCTCAAGCCCAAGGATCTTATCTCTCCAGGACTGAAATCTCTACACTGGATCCCAGTGGCGGCGAGAAATAAGTTCAAAACCCTCTGCGTTGTCCACAAGGCTTTCTGGGACTGTAACGCTCACCTGATTCCCACGGAGGCGCTGACCCAAACTGGACTGCTACAGTTGCTTCTATGACTATGATGAGGCGTAGAACTCGGAAGACGCTTTGGGCAGGACCTCCGAATATTGACTTTCTGGCTTGTAAGGTGAGTTTTTTGCAGGTGGAAGAAAAAGGGGTAATTACAAGCTGGTTGGATAAGTTCTCCCACCAATCTTCTGCTTTTCCCACTTCTTGGTTCTCGACTGGTCTCCACGAATTCAGGTGCCGAGGAGCTGTTGGCGACACCACCACTGCTGTGCAAGAAGAGGCTCGTGAGTATAGAAGATCTGAGGCCGCTTCTGAAGGAGCACCCTTTTATAATGTCCTTTTCTGTCTTTCAGGTGCCGAGATGCTGTGGGCGATGCCGCCGCTGTTGCACGTGCGGTGGCACGTAAGTATAACTGAATTGTGGCCGTTTCCAAATGGGCGCCTCTGATAATGTCTTTTCCTTCCTTTCAGGTGCCGAAATGCTGAGGGCGATGCTGCTGCGCGTGAAGAAGCGCGTAAGTATTACTGAATTGTGGCCACTTCAAAATGGGCACCTCTAATAATGTCTTTTCCTTTCTTTCAGATGCCGAAATGCTGAGGGCGATGCTGCCGAAGCGAAGGCCGCGGTGAACTCCGGTGTGATCACGGATGGATAAGGTAAGCGAGCGCAGCTGCGAGCGTGTTGCCCGTTTTCTAACCTTATGTCTTTATTTGCAGGTTGTCGGAGACTGGACTCTTGTGGCTGAATTCTGGTGAGTAGATGTTCCTGTGCCTTTTCTTCATCTACAGGTTGCTGCTCGAGAAGCTGAGGGTGTGTCTGGACCTGGAATGCAGGAGCCGACTCGGTGAGCGTCCTGCTGCTGTTGCAGAGTAACGCGAAGCACGTAAATTCTATCGGGCGTGGTTTAAATAGTGGAGAAGTGCTTTGGTGCGTATTCTTCCTCCAGCCTCACCCAGGTAAGAAAAGAGTTCCAGTGTCAGAGGATTAGCATCAGCCCCACCCAGGTAAGAAAAGAGTTCCTGTAACAGAGGATGGGTCCCTCCCAGCCAGTGGCTGGGACTTCACCCAGCTTGGATTGTTCTAGGTGAGTATGCAGCATGGCCTGCCACAGGTAAGTCCACCCAATCACTACTGCACACTTTAAGAATATGAGCCCGGCGCCCAGGGCGCCGGGACTGTGGTTCCTTATGAGCCTGGCGCCAGAGGTGCAAGGACATGGTCCAAAGGGCCCCTGTAGGGGTCTGCTGGAACCGGGGGTGTGGATGATGAGCCTGCTTCCAGGGACGCTGGGCCAGTCTTGGCTCCTCGGGAGTACTGCTCATGACAGCACCCCCCCCCTCAAGGCCCCTCCCAAACTTGTCCTCCCCGTGGGTTTTGGTTTATCGGGAAAGGTTCGGTGGAATTTCCTGACTAGACGAGGAGCATGGACGTAGTCATAGGGTTCCCAGGATCTTTCCTGGGGTCTGTAGCCTTTCCAGTCGATTAGGTAGAATAGTTTTGATTTGATGATCTTGGAGTCCAAAATGTTTTTAACTTCAAATTCGGGTTCTCCATTCACCTGAATGGGTTCTGGAGGTCTGGTCAGTCTGGTTCCAGGTTGCATGGGTTTCAAAAGAGATACGTGAAACACAGGATGTATTCTCATATGGGTTGGCAAATCTAATTTAACGGCCACTGGATTAATTATGGCCGTAATTGAATATGGTCCCAGGTATTTGGGGTTGAAGGTGCGAGGTCCTTTTAGCGATAAATGTTTGGTGGACAACCAGACTTGATCCCCAACCTGGTATTGAGGGGCATCGCTTTGGTGTTGGTCTGCTCCTTTTTTGTACCTTTCTTTAGCTTGTTGTAGATGTGCAGTCGCTTCCTTGAAAGCTTGGGTAATAACAGAGTGCAACTGATCTACGGCGGGTGTTCCAAGATCTTGAGGTGGGTCGAGGTTGGAGGTTCGAGGATGAATTCCATACAAGATGTAGAAGGGACTCTTCCCGGTTCCCGAATGAACTGAATTGTTGTATGCATATTGAGCTATCCAAAGGATGTCCTTCCAGTTGCTTTCAGACTGTTGTAGCATGCATCGTAAATATTGTTCGAGAGTCTGGTTTGTTCTCTCGGTTTGCCCGTCGGTCTGGGGGTGATGGCTGGTTGAAAGTCTTACATCGATTTGAGCTGACCGACAACAACTACGCCAAAAGTGAGAAATAAACTGGCTTCCTCTATCAGAGATTAGTACCGACGGGAAGCCATGTAACCGGACAATGTTTTCAAGGAATTCTCTGGCTAGTACTGAAGCTGAAGGTAAGCCTTTTAGCGGAATGAAGTGGGCCATTTTAGAAAACAAATCCACAATAACGAGAATAGTGTTGTACCCGGAACAAGAGGGTAAGTCTGTGATGAAGTCCATGGAAAGGGTATGCCAGGGACACGGTGGAATGTCTAATGGTTGCAGAAGACCAGCCGGCCTTTTCTTTTGACCCTTGTTTTGAGCGCACACACCACAGGACATCACAAATTCTTTTATGTCTTTTCTCCATGAAGGCCACCAGAAGTGTCTCTTCACTTTTTCTGTGGTTTTGGCGATGCCAGGGTGACCCTCCATTAATGAATCATGATAACAGGAGATTACCTGATTTTGTAAATCGGCGTGTGGTAGGAATAATCGTCCTTGGAAATAAGGCAAGTCATTGTTTACGTTGAAGTTCTCTCCTCTTTGTAACCAGCTCTGTAAGTCTGATGGGGTCACAAGTTGTTTAGTTTTTGCCTCAATATCCTCGATGGATTGCGAAGAAATCAGACCCAAGATCCTTTGTTCAGGAATTATTGGTACGGGTTCGGGATTGACAACGTTATCTCCCATTCCAATTCGGGAAAGAGCATCCGCTTTGCCGTTCTTGTTGCCCGGGCGGTAAGTGATCACGAAGTCAAATTCAGCAAAGAATAGCGCCCAGCGAAGCTGTCTGGAGGATTGAGCTTTGGCGGTTTTCAGATACTGTAGAATTCGATGATCGGTGATCACCGTAACGGTGTGTTTGGCCCCGAGGAGATAATGCCGCCAGGCCTTAAAGGTGGATTTAATAGCTAAAAGCTCTTTGTCCGTGATGGTGTAATTAATCTCAGGCGCCGAGAACTTTCGAGACCAAAACGCCACAGGATGCAGTTGGTTAGTCTCTGGATCCCTTTGTGATAGAACTGCTCCCATTGCTAAGCTGGAGGTGTCGGTTTCAACGATGTAAGGGAGATCCGGGCGTGGGTGTTTCAGTATTGGCGCCGAGGTGAACTTGGCCTTTAGCTCTTGGAAGGCTTGTTCAGCTTCTGCAGACCATTCAAAGCGCTTATTTTTTCTTAAGAGGGATGTGATGGGTTGTACCACTCGTGAAAACTCTGGAATAAATCTGCGGTAAAAATTGGCAAAGCCTAGCATGCTTTGCACGCCTTTCACGGAAGTAGGAGATGGCCATTTGAGGATTGCGTCAACTTTTTTCGAGTCCATGTGGACTCCTTTGGGTGTCAGAATAAATCCCAGAAATTCGACCTCGGTGACATGAAAGGCACATTTCTCGAGCTTGGCAAAGAGTTTATGTTGGCGAAGTTTTTCAAGGACCGCCCTAACATGATTTCGATGATCAGCTTCCGAAGATGAGTACACAAGAATGTCGTCTATGTAGACGACAACACAGACATCAATGAGCTCTCTGAGGACGTCATTCATGAAATATTGGAAGGCGGCCGGCGCATTGCATAGTCCGAAGGGCATCACTTGGTATTCAAATAGCCCATACTTAGTGCGAAATGCCGTCTTCCATTCATCACCTTCCTTGATCCGTACCAAATGATAAGCTCCCCGGGGATCAAGCTTGGTATAAATACAGGCGTTTTTCACCTGGTCGAGGAGTTCCGGGATCAGAGGTAAGGGGTATCTGTTTTTTACTGTTATCTGATTCAGAGCACGGTAATCAATACAGGTTCTGAGGTCACCTTCTTTTTTTGGTACGAAGAACAGAGCCGAGGATGCAGGAGACTTTGACGGACGGATAAAGCCATTGGCCAGATACTGGTCTAAATACTGTCGCAGATGAAGGTTCTCAGCCTCGGTGAGGGCGTAAATCCTACTGCAAGGGGGAGTCGCACCGGGTAGCAGATCTATCTGACAATCGTATGATATATGAGGTTGCAAGGTGTTAGCCTGTTTCTTTTGAAAAACATCTTGGAACTCTCGATACTCTTGAGGTAATTGTGGACCGTCAGTCGTTGCTGACGCTAGGCCAATGCTGGGACGTGGATAGCAGGTTGGTGCACACTCAGGGAACATTATCGTCTTTGCTCGCCAATCAATCTGAGGGTTGTGTTTCTCCAACCAAGGGATTCCTAGGATTACCTGGAATTGAGGAGCCTTGATCGCGTCGAACACAATTACCTCCCGATGCCCGTCTTGGCCTAGTAACGTCACTTCAGCAGTGGTATGGGTTACCAGTCCGGAGGCGATTTCGGTCCCATCCACCGTGGTAATGACGTCTTTAACCTCCTTTGGACAAAGAGGTAGGTTCATCCTGGAAGCCAATTCGCGGTCCACGTAATTTCCTATTGCTCCACTATCAATGTATGCCTTAATAGCATGCAAACGTTCTGGTTTCTTTGGGTTTACGAGGACCATAGGCATTATGAAGTGCGAGGTCAAAGAACTGGTTTTTAAGCTCGGCAAGCGGACCTCTACACTTGTCGGGCGAGGTCGTTTCCCGGCTCAGGCTTTTCAGAGTTCTTGTCAGAAGCTCCTACTGTCTTCTTAGGTGGTTTTACCGGGCAATCTCGAAGAAAATGTCCAGAGTTTCCACAATAGAGGCACAATTGCATTTGTCGTCTTCTGTCACGCTCTTTCTGGGTTAAGGGACCCTTTACGGCCCCAATCTGCATAGGTTCATCGGTGTCGACCCCTTTGGCGTTGCTTTGTGTTTTCGTGAATACTCTGGTTTCAAACCTGGATCGGTCCGCCTTTCTGTTTTGGAGCCTATGATCCAATTGAACCACCAAATCAATATATTCCGAACAGTCCTGAGGAGGATTCACGACCTGGGCAAGGACGTCTTTAAGTTCACCACGCAGGCCTCTGTGAAATAGCGTGATCCTTTTATCCTCGGGCCATCTAGTTTCCATGATTAACCTATTAAAAGATGCAATGTAGGCGAAGAGGTCCTAGTTGCCCTGTCGCAGGGAGAGGAGTTCGTTGTCCAGGGCCTACCCTTGGGAATGTCTTGCAAAAAGTCTCTCCATACTCGCCTGGAAGGCTGAGAAGTTCCGAAGAATTGGGTCATCCTGTGTAACCAGAGGGATCGACCAATCAGCGGCGCTGCCGCTAAGATACGAAAGTACAAAGGCTACCTTGGTCTGGTCAGTTGGAAAGGCTGCGGGTCTACAAAGAAAGTGCAGTCGGCATTGATTTATAAACACTGCAAATCTTTTAGGGTCACCAGAAAAGCGTTCAGGTGGTGCCAATGGCACATTTCCAGGTAGGTTGATTTGAACAGGATTGGTTGAAGTAACTGGGGTATAATTCCCCCCTGAGTTAGGTAGAGGAGTTTGCCCCGCTTGACTCTGTAATAACTGTCTGGCGAGATTGTCAGTTTGTTCTTTTGATATTATCAATTCCCTCTTAAGGGCGTTCGTTTCCTGGCGAGCAGCATGGACTTCAGCTCTTAATTCCCCCAACAACTGGGCCAATTGGTCTGTGTCGGAAGTTTCCATAGCGCCTGGGTAGGAGATTATGGGTAGGCTTCGCGTTCTGTAACGCTCACCTGATTCCCACGGAGGCGCTGACCCAAACTGGACTGCTACAGTTGCTTCTATGACTATGATGAGGCGTAGAACTCGGAAGACGCTCTGGGCAGGACCTCCGAATATTGACTGTCTGGCTTGTAAGGTGAGTTTTCTGCAGGTGGAAGAAAAGGGGTAATTACAAGCTGGTTGGATAAGTTCTCCCACCAATCTTCTGCTTTTCCCACTTCTTGGTTCTCGACTGGTCTCCACGAACTCTCACCTTTGGTTTAGTAAAGCCGAGCTCTCCATCCTGCTTCTGGTGCAGGGGCGCGTGGAATCCAGTTACGTCACTGTATGATTTCAGTGTTTAGGCTCAGTGTCCTTTGTGGCTTGTAATAGTCCTTCAGGTGCCGAGGAGCTGTTGGCGACACCACCACTGCTGTGCAAGAAGAGGCTCGTGAGTATAGAAGATCTGAGGCCGCTTCTGAAGGAGCACCCTTTTATAATGTCCTTTTCTGTCTTTCAGGTGCCGAGATGCTGTGGGCGATGCCGCCGCTGTTGCACGTGCGGTGGCACGTAAGTATAACTGAATTGTGGCCGTTTCCAAATGGGCACCTCTGATAATGTCTTTTCCTTCCTTTCAGGTGCCGAAATGCTGAGGGCGATGCTGCCGCTGCTGCGCGTGAAGAAGCGCGTAAGTATTACTGAATTGTGGCCACTTCAAAATGGGCACCTCTAATAATGTCTTTTCCTTTCTTTCAGATGCCGAAATGCTGAGGGCGATGCTGCCGAAGCGAAGGCCGCGGTGAACTCCGGTGTGATCACGGATGGATAAGGTAAGCGAGCGCAGCTGCGAGCGTGTTGCCCGTTTTCTAACCTTATGTCTTTATTTGCAGGTTGTCGGAGACTGGACTCTTGTGGCTGAATTCTGGTGAGTAGATGTTCCTGTGCCTTTTCTTCATCTACAGGTTGCTGCTCGAGAAGCTGAGGGTGTGTCTGGACCTGGAATGCAGGAGCCGACTCGGCGAGCGTCCTGCTGCTGTTGCAGAATAACACGAAGCACGTGAATTCTATCGGGCGTGGTTTAAATAGTGGAGAAGTGCTTTGGTGCATATTCTTCCTCCAGCCTCACCCAGGTAAGAAAAGAGTTCCAGTGTCAGAGGATTAGCATCAGCCCCACCCAGGTAAGAAAAGAGTTCCTGTAACAGAGGATTGGTCCCTCCCAGCCAGTGGCTGGGACTTCACCCAGCTTGGATTGTTCTAGGTGAGTATGCAGCATGGTCTGCCACAGGTAAGTCCACCCAATCACTACTGCACACTTTAAGAATATGAGCCTGGTGCCCATGGCGCCGGGATTGTGGTTCCTTATGAGCCTGGCGCCAGAAGCGCCAGGACATGGTCCAAAGGGCCCCTGTAGGGGTCTGCTGGAACCGGGGGTGTGGATGATGAGCCTGCTTCCGGGGACGCTGGGCCAGTCTTGGCTCCTCGGGAGTAGCGCTCATGACAGGGACCTCAATACCTCCAACTCTCTCTTCCTAAATATCTTCCTTCTCGAGCTCTTCGCTCATCCGCCTCCAACTCCCTCAGGGTTAGTTGCTTCTCCAAGCAGCAAGTTGGTGGTAGATCTTTCTTCTGCTGGGGCCTCCCTTTGCAACAGCCTCCGTGGCTCGCTGAAACTTGAGGAGAACCATCGCCGGTTCCGGAAGCACCTCAAGACCTTCCTCTTTTCTTCTGATTTCTCTCCTCCTCTCCCCTGCTGATCTCCTGGCTGAATCTGAAACTGCACTGGTTACCTAGCTACCCTCTGATCTCGGGCCCAGGCCCCCCACCGCCAGTTGCACACCTGCACTGCCTCCCTGGCAACCCTGCACTTTGGGACTGTTTCTGTATCCCTACAACCCCTACTAGCACTTGACACCTGATGTCTGCACTTGCCACTAGCTGGCTGCACTTTTATTTATAGTCTTTATTATTTTACTGCTATCCTATGTACTGCACTGCCCCGCTCCTCTCCCCCTGAACTTCCCCCTCCACCCCTCTCCTGCACTTGCGCAATCTCAATGTCACCTGGCCTAGTAGGATCGTTGTCTCCGTCTTCCCTCTGTTTCCCCTCCCTTGCCTCGTCACGCCTTGAAACACTTGTGTATAGGTGCATTATAAATGCCTTATATCATACTACCTCTGCCACTACTACTACCCCAATCTACTACTCCTACTCCCACTCTACTGCTCACACTCCTCTCTCACACAAACACTCTACAGAATCCCTCCTTAACAATATCCTCTGCACTCCAAAATGCTCTCACCTTCACTGGTCTCTCGGACATCCTCCACCTCCTCCTGTCCTTACCCAACTAACCCACCCGTACACACTGCTACGCACTTCCTTAAATACCCCACTCCCTCCCGGGATTGACCACTTACCTTAAGCAATAGCTCACCTGGCTCCAGGGGGTATAACAGGGGATGGCCAAGGCAGGGCTTAAAAGGCTATTAAGCACCACCCCTTTTCCAACATGGACCCTGCTGGGATCCCGGGGCGCTGGACTGCTTAAGGACTGCAAGCCTTTTAAATAATATTATAGCCCCTAGTGGCATAGTGGCTTAGGCCTCCGTGGGCCTTCATTTTAATGGAAAAATCCCAAGTGTGTTAGTGGCAGCGTCTCCGCACAGGCTCCAGCTGATAGTTGATAGTTGTCAGCTGGAGCCGCTTTCCATTGCTGACCGGTGTTGTGTAGCTTGGCAGCATCCTGTGAAAGGGATGCCGCTGCTGTCTCGCGTTTGCCAGGGTTCTGCTGTGCTTCTCTGCAGCGTCCCCCCAGCGTCTACTGTCCCGTTTGTTGCTGCAGGTGAGGAGCGGTGGGAGGGGGCCTGCCCACATTAACATCCCACCTGTCACTTGTGCTGTGTGAAAGCTTGCGTGTGCTTCACCTCACCTAGACCTTTGCTTACACAGTATAAAACAGCGCAAAGGCTGAATCATTACATCATAATATGGCTTAGGCTCTCAAGTGAAAATAATATTCATTGTATGCACAGGGCATAAGCAAACACGATGGCCAAAACCAGGCACTGTATGTTCACCGCACTTGCTTTTGCAGGTATGATCAACTGATGCTGGCGATGGGTGTTCACCATGGCAAATGAAAAGTGGGCACTGTGAGGAGCCAGGAATGAGTCTCTGACACAGAGGACTCACGGTTTTGTCCATAAAACTTTATTAAATCAAAAAGGGACTGGAAAATGCCTCACTATCCCTATTCTAGGAGGTATTTCCCTGCCTAAAGCAAAAACGAAGGGTCTGTCCAATGTCAAGATGTCCAAAGCAAAATGTCCTGTATCTGAAATACTATTCTGGCCCTCGCACTATGATAATTAACTCTAAGGCGAAAATGGAAATGTCTTTGGCCTTGAAAAGTGTACACATGTTCAAAAAGGAAAGGCGTAACTCCAACACAAAAGTTACAGATGGATATAGTCCACAGTTCCAGAGGATGGCTCCTGGATTTCTCATCACTGTACTTTATACTTTAAAGGATGTGAAATTTCCTTGGACGACTTTTGGTTAGCAAAACAACTTGTATGCAAAACAACTTGGCTGTTAGTCTTAATTTTGATAGGATACCTGGTGTACTCTCCTGACAGGTTTCTTCTCCTCTTCTCCTCTTTACAAACTGTCAAACTTGACTCTGCCTGACATAATCACCTGCGAGGGCTCTCTCTCTTGTGTCACACTTAACACACTTTCAACTTCAATCTGCCTCTTATACTCTCCTGCCAGGGCTTTCTCTTGTGCTTCACTTAACACACTTGCAATTTGAATCTGCCTGGTATACTCTCCTGCCAGGACTTCCTTATATGCTTCACTGGGCACACTTGCAAACTTGACAATAGTTTGTATTCATTTCGTTATGTCTCTTTAGGAAACATCAAGTCTCCCATTCCTTCTCATATGCTTCATTTATCGTCATTTGCCCTTGGTAGGTCTGTCAACATGCAGTGTCCCAGCTTCCCTTGGGTGGGCTCACCGACTCTCTCGGTTCTCCCATGGTAAGCATGCAGACTCCCTTCTGCGTTTCGTTCCTTGTTCTCGGGTCCACCGCCTCTGATTTGTGGCTTCCACGTTCCTCGCTGCTCCGGCTTTCCTGGTCTGGTTTTCTTTGGGCTCAAGCGGCACGTATGCTGCTATTCGGTACCTGCTTATGCCAGGAAGTCTTCTCTTCCTCTCGCGGCGTACTCACAGCAGACCAGCTCCCGCAGTATGCTTTCCCCGGCCTAACCCATGAGCCAGTTGGCTCCACAGTCTTCTCAACAGCACAGTGGTTCCTCGGTCGATACCGAGAGGACATGATTCTCCCAGCCAGCGTCTCTCTCCTGTCAACTGGATTTGGTGGTTTAAATGTCTCGGCAACAAGAATGTGCTCGCAACCACTAGAGCACAGATTGTGCTTCTGGCCTCTATCAATCTTCATTACTCTGCTTAACTTCCTCGTCCAACACTTTTACATCCAGGGGAAGAGTAGTCCGTTCTTGTTGACTTGTATACAGAGTATGGGATGGTTTTATTAGCAGTTTCCATGGGTGGATGAAGGGAGTCATGACAATATGCCATTAAGACATGGGGAATGGAGGGGGTATACCTAAAGGAAAAAGGGGGCTACCATGTCTTGTCCGATGATGTTGTGTCACTCCATTGAAGGTTGCCTCACCCCATGTGATCCTCCCTCATATAGCCGTCTGAGCGTCAGGATCAGGCAGCGGCTGCCGTTCCCTGGCCACATGGGGAGATGTTACCACCGAGAAATGAGCAATGACGCCATTGTTTTCCTCACAGCACACAAGGAACTGATTTTAGCCCAGGGAGCCTGCCTTGAAAACAACATGACTCATTGCATGCACCGTGTCTGATTCAGGAGGATGATTCTAAACTGGTGGATGAATATTTTGGGATTGATGAACACAAGGTAGACATTGAATCAGAACCTTACAACCTTTGCAGCACACCACCATTGGCTGATGGGCAAAAGGCAGTCCCTAATGGTGTTTACATTTGTTCTCCTTGGCAGGAACATGCCCCACCATAGCCATGACTGCAAGCCTGCACTCAGACTCCATCAGCACCAGCCACGCGCCCACAAACAGAATACAACACCCCATCCCAGGCAGTCAGCATTGTGGGAAAACTTCACTGTCAACAAAGCAAGGGCATTATTGAGGTCTGTTGTACAGGAAAGTGGTGAGCAGGGGCACGTTGGCGTCACATTTGGGTATATTGTGCCAGATAGCCCACACGAAAAAACACCAGATGTGGGTATTCCACCAAGCTAGTAAGAGGAGACGCAGCACCAGTGGGCTGCAAGTGCAGGAGTAAACAATGGATGGTGCAATACCTAAAATGCACAGGACTGCAGGCAACATGTACCAGGCGACGCTAACTGAAGCTTTGGAAAAATGAACACCATAGAACCTCCCCCCACAAAAAACATTGACTAGCAACTCAAGGCCCTGTCAGAAAAGATGCTTGCAGTGGATCCGCTGCCCTTTTTCTTTGTTGAGAACCATGGCTTCCTGGCATTGATGGCGTGTGTTGCACCAAAGTGGAAGATTGCAAGCTGTCATTATTTCTCAAATGCCATAGTTACAGAGCTGTATGAAAAGGTTGTGAGTGCTGCAGAAGGCACTGCAAGAGGCAAAGCTGGAGAAGGGGCACGTGCCTCTGGACATCTGGCTGAATGCACAGAGTACTGACACCATGACTGCAACTGCGAATTGTGTGTCCTTTGGCTAGCCACACTCTGTACAGCGGTCCTCAGGCATATCACACCCTAAAATGTCTTTCAGCAAACAATGCTGACGTACAATGCACTACGATGACCAGATGCCACACAATACTATGCTTACTTTTGGGTAGTCCTGTAACTCATGTGGCATTTTGGTATAAACACAAGCGAGAACAAAAGATTTACCACATGGGGTCAATCGGGGATCAATCATAATATATTATACAATGTAATTAATCCATAATATTTCATCCAGTCTGAAATACCATGAGGATCTGATTATAACAACAATTATTGCAAAACTACACAAGTACGCAAATATATTTAATGTCTAAACATCTGTATCAATATAAGAACATTACATTTACAATCCTAGATCACATTGTTTTGTACCAAACCATTGTGTAAACAACCATATCATTATATTATACCCTCAAATTTCATGATTTCATATAATGAATAGTAAATAAACGAACAACCACAGATACATTGAATAAACCTGCTAAGTTGACTACTACTAGCAACTACATTTCTTTCTAAAGCTGTTACCAATTATTGCCTATTTTTATAATCCTCAATTGACTGTTTATGGCAAATATAATTCCTTCTAATGTTATTAGCAATTACGTCCTATTTTGTATTACCACTTCCTATTGTCGTTGTCACACAAGCATTACATATTCTCGCAGAACTTGAAGTGGTTATTACGAAGTGGCTTGGTTTATGCTCTCTTAAAGTGGGCTCTGTCACTGCAGACAATGGCAGCAACATTTTGGCAGCCTTAAACCAGGTTGAAACAACCCACATTCCATGTTTTGCGATTGTGATCAAACTTTTTGTGACAGTTCCTAGAAGACCCCATGCTTGCTGAGGTGATGCACTGTGCTTGTAAGATATGCACCCTCTTCAGCCTCTTAAAACACTCGCAATGTATTGGCCTACTTCTAGGGGGCACACCATCTTTCACACTACCAAATCAAGCTGAAGGTTGTGACTTGCTGGAAGTCCACCTGATGAACATCTCCTAGAAAATGTGAGAAACCAGAAGGTGTTTCACCCGCTAGTCCCTGCGGATTTTTCTCTCAGGTGGCGAGGGCACGGCCATCACCTTTGGATCCAGAGCCTGGGGGTGGACCTGTGCGGGGGTGCTCGGGGAGTGGTAGTGTAACAATGGATGGTGAGACGCAGTATCCCTCTCTACCCTGTAACACCTTTACCCCATCCTACCCGATGGGATATTTAGAAACTCAAAAGGCGGAGCACGAGAGCACACTCTGAGCGAGGCAACACACACAAAGGTTCACAGTTTTGAGTCGGCAGCTGAACGTGGGAAGAAAGGCGGCCAGACATGAGCAGTTCATGAGAGGGGCAACACCCTTGACCTTTTTGGCAGGAAGCCGTTACTTTCAAGAAACCTTCAAGGCAGCAAACGTAAGACCAGGAAAGCACACTGAAGAATCCTGCATGTGTGTCAGAGATACAGAGGGTCCTCCAGCGGAACTGCCCAAGGCGGGGAGGAGCAGCAGACGCTGTGGTATCTCCCTTGGCTCCAAGAACAGAGAAGCGACAGAGCACACAGCCGGTGAGTTGGGGAGGCCGATGCCAGACCGGTCTGTGTTGAAGTCAAGGTTGAAAGCGGCAACATTGTGAAAACGAACATTGTTAAACGCGTGTGATGAAAGACGCGAGTGAAGCTAAATTGCTAGTGAATATTTGGGCATTAAAAGGAAAGATACAATACCTTTGACAGAGTGGTCCTCCACTGTGAATGTGCTCAGTTGAAAGTCTCTGTACAGTATCCTGACAAGAGAAACGAAAGTATAAGATTGATCTGAAGTGTAAATTGTGGGAAGTGAATCGAAGGGGTCCTGCAACGGTGTAAGCAAAACCCATTGCACATTCGAAAGTCTTTGATTCTAGTATCAAAAGAGGATCTGACATGTCCGAGCCCGAACGAGGGAGACCAAATTGTGAACACTGTAGAAAAGGGGTCTGAGCCCGAACGCAGGGGTCCCATGGTCTCAGCCCGAAAGGAAGGAGGCCAGTCTTGAATTTGTGAAATGAAAACCCTGACAAAGGAAAGGAACTTTTGTGTTTTGTTTGTTACATCAGGCACTCTGCAATGAGAGACTGTCATTGCAAGAGAGACTTTGGCGGAAGGCCTTGATGTCTACAGTTACCTCATGGCCACGAAGCCAGAGTGCATGCGAAGCCCACATGTGCTGCCTTGCCCCATGCTGAAAACGTGAGGAAGGGAAGCCAACGGCTCACCTATCCTGACATATTTCTTGAACACTTTCCTTTTGCTTTCATTGTTATGCCACACCATTTTGTATTTAGAAGTAAGGATTGGCAATAGGTTCATTAGTATAAGCTCTTTTATTTTGACAGACACCACTAGGACTGCGTTAATATTGTTTAATATTATTTGACGGTCATAGCTTACGCCCATCTTTAGATTTAGGTTTAAATGGGCGTTCTACAAACCCATTGAAGTTCAATGAACACCTTTGAACTGTGATCACTTGTGTCTGTCTTCACTGTTTGATACCATGCCTTCCTTACAAAAAGCAACATGACATACTACGGTATGCACCCCAGCACACCAAGTCATTGGGCGGCACTGTTCTGTTGTTGAGCCTTTGACACTTGATCCACCTTGTTGCAAGGCACCACAGCCATTCATAGAGGCAACTATACGTGATTAGCGAGGAAACAGGCCTAAGTGAAATACTGCCACTCGTTTTTCTTCCTGAGACGGGCCTGGACAACATATGGCAGGGGAGAACAGTGGAAGATTCTGCAGAATGCAGATGGTGAGGAACCTGTGTGGGACATTTCTAATGTGCTTGTGGCCTGACCTACGGATCTGTGTAATAAAAAACAGTGGCATGTACCTTCTCACCAATTATCTGGACGCACGTTTCTGGAACAGCATCTTAAGGCTTTTCACAGATCAGCAGCCCGCCTCAATACTTGTCAGGTGCAAATAATTCTTGGTAACCAAATTACAGGAAGGCTTAAATGACACATAGTGGTACCTCTCCCAGCTTAGCAGTGTAGGGGTGTGGTGGGTGGAGGGTCGCCCTGTTCAGGTGATTGCAGCAACCTCCAGTGTGATTTCAACCTTTAAAGTGTTGATCTCTTCGCTAGCGTGTAGTATGTAAGAGCATGGTGCTGGTGCCTCAGACACTGAAGCAACATAGGTGCTGAGTAAATGCTCTATGGATGCACCAGGGAAAGCCCTGCAGTACTGGCAACAAAAGCATGAAGTGTGGCCGGAGCAAGCACAGATTGTGGCTGAAATTCTTGGCATCCTCCTAGCAAGTGTCCAATCAGAGTTTTTTCTGGTGCTGCTGGGGGATAATGACAGACAGGAGGACGTTGGTAAACAGCAAGCATGCATACACTGACCTTTAAAAAAAAAAAAAAAAAAAAAAACCATAACTTCATGCCCAGAAATCCTTCCACCCCACTCGCCCCCCTTCGAGATGGAGATGCCTGCAGTGATGGTTTGAAGTTGTGATAAATTGTTTGTCATAATTAGAACTTAAGTCTTCTTTATTGCTTGTCAATTAACATGCGTGATTTCAGATAAAATGCCAAAACCAGAAACTGTTGTCTCCTTTTATTTAGTGCACTCTGCTAAATAAACTGAAGGGCAAACAGTATGTACCTACCTTTTCTGGGCCTGCCATCATACTGGACATTGCCACCTCTCTCCTAGTCAACTCTGACAGGGTAAGAAAAAAAGGAAAAGTATGTTAGTCTTGATGTGAGATTGAGATAAACATAATTGTGAGAGAAAGAGAGAGAAACTTATTTAGAATGTATGTTTGGGTCTGTCATCTTCCATGGCCGTCTTATGATGGCGCCCCACCACCTCTTGCCCTTCCATCACCACCTCTCCCTCTCAGTTGACTGTGCCAGTGAAAAAAGAGTAGATTGGTCTTGATGTGAGAGAGACACAAAAAGGAAAAAATTAGCTCCATAGGGAAAGAAAGAATGAGAAAGCAACATAGAGAAAATGAATGAGAGGGTGAAAGAGAGAAACTTATATTTTCTGGGTATGTGTGTCTGCCGTCATCAACCGTCTTCTGGCAGAGCCCCAACATCACCCATTGCCCTGCCATCGCCCCCTCTCTCTCACAGTCAACTCTGCAAGGAGAAGGAAAAAAGAAAGAGTATGTAGGTCTTGAGAGAGAAAGTGAGATAAACAGAAGGAGAAAAAATGAGTGAAAAAAAAATGACGGCATGGGAGAAAAACATTTTTTTTTTAGAGAAACATACTGTTTGTGTGTGGGTGCGTGTGTCTTTCTTGCCTTCAATGGTATTCTTTTGGTGAAGCCCCAACCTCCCCCTTTACCCTACCTTTGCCCCATTTTCCACCCCAATCAACTCTGCCGGGGGATGAAAAAAAAAGTAGTTTAGTCCTGGTGTGTGTTTGAGAGAAAGAATGAGAGAAACTTATTTGTCTGCGTGTGAGGGTCTGCCATTTTCAATGGTAATCTTCTGTCGAGGCCCAAGCACCACCTCTTGTCCCACAACCACCATGTCTCCCCCTCAGGAAGGAGAAGGCTGATCTTTGTGTCAGAGAGAGAGAATGAGAGCCAAACAGTGAGAGAAAATAAATGGGAAAACAAGAAGCTTTATTTTCAAGGTATGTTTGTCCACCTTGTTCAATTGTCTTCTTCTGGCAGCGCCCCAACATCACCTGTGTTCTACCATTGCCACTTCTCCCTCTGATTAGACTCTCCCAGGGGAAGAAAAGAGTAGGTTGGTTTTAGAGGAAGAGAGAGAAGCAGAAAGAGAGAGAAAACATATGAGATGGGGGAAAGAATGAGAGCAAGAGTGTTAAAGGAGAGAGAGAACACAGGAGAGAAAAACATATCTTTTCTTTCTATGTGTGTCGTCCTGGTGGAGCCCCAACGTCAACCCTTGCCATGGCACCACCACCTTTCTGTCACAATCCCTGAGGCGCCTGTGACTCCATGGTACCACAACCCGTCCTGGAAGCTCCCCTGGTGGACCGCCTGTTCGTGGAGTCCCCCTTGTCTTATGGGTCCTCTGACTTATGGCCTGCTCCTCTTGTGTGGCTTCCTGGTATTCTTCTGGGTGGTGCTTTTGATGTTCCCAGAGGGTGCTGGTCCTGCTTCTCGCCTACACTTCTGTGCTGGTGGAGGTTCCTACTCCCTCTCGACCTCCTCCTGCTCACTAATATGTAGTCTCTGCTAGTGCCAGTCCCCTCCACCATCTTGATTGACAAATGAATTTGAATTCAACAAACAATGAAGTGTGAGGGGTGGTGCCCTGTTGATGATGGGGATGTCCTCCTCCACTCATTCTTCAGCAGTGGGGCATGAGGGGCGGGGTGGGATTCATGCACTGCTGGTTGGTGAACATGGTTTTGCTGAAAACATCTCAGAACAGAAATCCAGCTTTTCATCACTGCATGGAAGTGGTGAAATGAAGTCCTGCTTCTCCTCTAGTCTTCTGGAGTTGGCGTGGTGCTCCCAAGCTATCAGTAGATGGGGATGTCCGCCTCCTTCCGCTATCCTAGTTCAATGCATCAAATAAAAAAAAGAATTGGTGTTTAAATGCATCAAATAAAAAAGAGAATTGGTGTTTAAGGACAAGGAGAGCAAAGGGAAGAAGAGGGAAAATAGGGAAAGTAAATGAGGGGAAAAGGGAGAAAGTGATTTGTTAGTGAGTTATGTGTTGGTGGTGCTGGCGTTACAGCTTGCTTTTGCAGATGAGTCCTCTGGCCTGGCTCCTCTTCCCAGCTGTAACAGATTTGGTGGTGATGGAGGTAAAGCTCACTTATATAAGTAAGGCCACAAAAGGCAGTCAATTATTTTGCTTAGTTTCGCCCTTCCCTTCACCCAAAGAATTTGGGCTAATCATGATGCGAACCGCATGTGTGAGCAAGCGAAAGTCGCACTTTGCTTTGTCCGAAGCACGACACAAAGTGCATGCGTCAGTAGGTGGAACGCACACTTAGCTTTGAACGAAGCGTGATGCGAGCAAGAGGAATATATGATTTGCTATGGACAATGCAAAGCGTTACGTAACTTACATGTGCAAGAAAGTGAAGCACAACTTTTTGGGGGAAAATGGAAGTGTTATTGCTCATGTGTGTTTTTCTGCACATACACATTTTGTTATGAAACTTTGTGTGCCACATTTATCGTTCAGTAGTTTTGCATCACATAGCATGCTAAGCATAATGGTGGAACGGAGAGAAATGTCCTAGATTTCGGGCAGCAGTTTCATGAGATGAAACAGGTCCATTTTGCCCACCCCTACTAACCTCTAGACACCGAAATCAAGGTCTCAATTGATACTTTTGCATCTAAGAATTGGTAATCCTAAACCAAAGGCTGAGAGGTAAGCACCCACATCAGTTGGAGAGGAAATGACTTGTTTCAAAACAGCCTGGATGTAACTTCCAATATAAATTGCAGCAAAATTCCATGATAATTTATTTATAATTTGTTATTTATATGGCGCTTTTATCCAAAGCACTTTACATAGCACATATTTATATACATTATTTATTTTTATTACCCAATCGAAATTGGTAGTCACTTCATCAACCTCGGAAGGATGAAAGGCTAAGTCGACCTGCAGATCAAACATAGATCACAGCAACAAGCACTTGACCTGCTGAACTATCTTACTGGCACAGAAAAGAAATTGTCAACGCAAAAAAGAGTTTTCAGTAGATAAATGTACACCTCAAATAAAATATCTAAAGAACTCTTTAAGACTTTAAGTGAATTAAGATAAGCCAATTGCCTTAACCCAACTCCTAACTGACCACTCTTCCAAAGTCATACGTGGCACCTTCTCCTCCCCTACTTCCTCCTCCATCTGTGGCGTCCCTCCATTCTTTCACCTTGGCTCTTTAACATCTACCTTACTCTGCTGGCACACCTCATTTCCTCCTTCTCCCCCTACTTTCAGTGCTATGCTGCTGCCGACACACAACTCTTCTTCAAACTTCCTACAGACGCCCTTGCACCCTCCTTCATCCCCGACTGCCTCTCAGCCAACCAGGCCTGGTATACTTCTAATGATCTTTGCCTCAATGTCCGCAAAACAGAGATCCTCCCTATTGGGACCCCGGCACCTGACTTCTTCCCTTCACTCTGGCATTCTTCCATGGCCTCTCCCTCCTGCTCCCTTTTCGGAAGCCAGAAACCTCTGAGTCATCTTCGACTCCTCTCTCTGCTTCCTCCCGCCTAATCAGGACATTGCCAAGAAGTCCCACTTTCAGATTTTTCTTCTGAAAGGAATTCTACCTTTCCTCACCTTCCCCCAGAGACTCAATGTTACTTGGGCTCTGGTTCTCTCTAGGCTTGACTATTGCATTAGCCTCCTCCTTAATCTACCTTTGTCCACTCTTACGACCTTCCAGCTAATCCAGAATAGGGCAGCAAGACTTATCCTTGGCCTCAGGCACAGGGACTGCATCTCTCCTGCCCTACAAAGTCTTCACTAGCTCCCGATCGCAGCACAGATTAACTTCAAATCCTTCTGCATCATCCACAAGGCTGTTTGGGGCCAGGGACCTCTCTATCTGCAACTCTTTGTGACCATATACTCCCCCCTCTAGCCACCTGCGTTCCTCTGGCACCAACTCCTTGCGTGTGAAGCGGTTTGCTAAACAGAGAGCAGGTGGTCGATCGCTTCACCTGATGCTCTCCATGAGCACCACAGCACCTATCCCATAGCCCTCTCCCCTCTGATATGATATGGCATTTATAACGCGCCTATACACAAGTGTCTCTGCACTTGCATGTTCTGAACACTCACAAGGCATAATAGGTTCGTTTTTCCCTCCCTCTTGTCTCTTGTTGCATTTCATTATTTAACATTGTTGTAATTACATTGTCTATCATCCCCTGTCCCCCTCCCTGTTGCCCTGTCAGCACTTTGGAACAGTATTTGCTTCTTGTATAAGTGCCTAGCAAGTGATCAATAAATAAATAAATAACTAAATTAATAAACAGTTACGCAGCTTTTTTCACTCTTAAGTAACCTCAGTAAGTTTGGGACTCTGAGCCAAAGACTCCACCCAATGGGATTTCTCTAACCACCAGAAAGATTTAATAGCTTTCAGCCCCGTTCCTCAGAGGACTTAATGGCTCTTTTGGAGAAGGCAAAACCATTAGGCTACCCTAATTCTAATCTAACGACTACCATTTCAACATGCACGGCACATCCTGGATAACAATCGAAACGCATGAATCTCTGTCACTCTTGGCCTCGAGCGGTCCTTCACCCCATATTTATTACTTGTCAAAACAAATAGTCAAAACCCTCTGTCATGCTCTCATGCCCTTGAAAAAGATTTTAATCTGCTTTCTGTGATACTGCCAGGCCATAAACTCTTGCAGGTGTATTAGCTGAGCTGACATCTGCATAAAGTCATAGTTACTCATTTACCTTTCCTCTGGCCCTGAAACTCTGCAAAACCAGTTTCTCAAAGACATTTTAAAATTCACATTGCAAAAACCCTGAGTGACGTTTTTTTATCCATTTGTAAAAAATCCCACTACATCTAGACTTATACATTCCCTGTGTATGTATATCAGTGTGCATACATGTTTAATAACTGTCATATTTTCTTCACAGTGGGTTCTGTATGACCAGTCCTATTTCTTGCATGCGCATTATGAAAAACTCTTGTGTCTAAATCGTGTTTTTACATTTCATTTGACGGTGTTAGCATTTTATCTTTCCACGTCGGTACAGGTCTAATATGTATCAACTTAAATAAAATGTAACACTTGAGTAACATATCCCATTCTCATTTAACTACACTGTATACATATGAAATTGTAACATCGCACTAACTTTGCCGCATCCCCAGTCACAAATATTGCACGTGAAACATGAACCCGTCTTCATCATTGGGACTTTTCCTGACCACCCCAACGGTGCTCAGACCTGCTGGATCCCTCACTCGTTCTCCTTTGGTAGTTCTGCCTCAGAGTGACCTTTTGTCGCCTCATTCTTCATCCCTCATGTCAATCAATGTACTTATCGGCGTGGTCCCCGAGAACCTGACATATGGGTGCCTTTGCCTTTCAAAAGACACTCTGGACATCCTGAAGGTTGCTGGAAAAGACTCCACTAGAAATCAATACTCAAGCAAATGGATCAGATTCTGTTGCTGAATGTGGCCACGACGATGAATCCTTGCACTTCCTCTTTGGATTCTATCCTTTTCCTTCATCCTAGACTGAGTTAGACAACACTTTGGATTCCTGCTGGAATCCCTTCTCAGGGGACCGCTTACTGCAGTACTATGCAAGTAGATTTTTTGTGACCAAACGCAGTTTTTTTTCCTGAAACTTTATTTTATTACATTATAACATACAATGAACATTCAAGGCATTGGTGCAAGTCAGGGATTCATCAAGAAGCTAATACAATGACTGCTCCATTGTCCTTTCGATATGATTCCACATGTGTACACTTTCCCCCACGCTTGGCTTGCCGAGTGCTCCTTTATCTGCCTTTGAACCCCTTCCCCACCCCATTGTCTCCTAATACCTATCCCCAACTGTAACAAGGTTGACCCCCCTCACAAACCAAATACCCAATTGAGCATGTCTCCCTGTTCCTCCCGCCTTATGTCCCACCAAACTCCCTTTTTACTTGTTGTGTCCACTTATACCACTTACCCAGTTACTCCTGACGCCCAGGCAACCCGTCTTTCGGAATCGCAAACATCTCCTGCACAAGTGTGTTCCATGTTGTCACATCTTTGCTAACCTCACGTTGGCCTCTATTCACTGCCCTATGCCACACCACAGTTTCAGCTTCTTCCCATTTTCTAAGATCTGCCCACCACCCCTTAATGTGAGGGCCTTCTGCTGCTTTCCAGGCCAGTGCAAGCCTTCTTTTTGCCAGGGCGCATACTAGATATTTTTTCCTGGTCAGATGCGCCTCTCCCCACCGCCGCAGGAACTGTCCCAGAAGACATGCTCCAGGTGTCCATCTACTCATGTCTACACCTCCTCCCTTGACTTTGTCCACTATATTTTGCCAGAAGGCTGCAATCACTGGGCACAACCAAAATATATGTATCATCCCTGCCGATTCGCTTCCACATCTCGGGCATTTTTGTGGTTGCACCCTCGGGAACTCCGAGATGTCTTTTGGGGTCATATATGCCCTGTGTGTGACCTGCTGTTGTATCAGTTTAACGCTATTTCTAGACACCTTCGCCGTGTATGCTAGCGCTTTGGCCCATTTCTTATCCGTAAAAGGTCTTCCTGAATCCCTCTCTCATTTGGCTCTCACCCGCAGCCCTGCCTGTCTCATCACCTCTAGTATCACCTCGTACGCTCTCGAGATCACTTGTCCCCCTTCAGCCACATCATAAAGTGTGTCTAACATGTCATCCCTTTCCTTCCCCTCTCTAAGCCCCGGCCATCTATCCTCTGCTGTCTTCAATATCCTGTGGTGCACCAGAAATTGCCCTTTGGAGATGTTGTATTCTTCCACCAATTCCGAAAAGCCCACCCATGCCCCTTCTCTGTGTAGGTCCCCCACTGTGACTATCTCTTTCATTTCACAGTGTAGTCAGAGGTCACACACCTCTTCTGGGTTTCTTACGCATATGACTGCCTGGGGTATGTTGCTGGAGTACGGGTCGCACTTTCCCACCATCTTCCATAGCCTGTGCCAGATCCTCCGCCCCAGTTTCATGAGCTCCGACAACCCTCTTAAGCTGGTGTTTCATACCCACCGTACCTCCTTCAAGTAGTACGGTCTGGCCTCTTCCTGCAATAGCTCTGTGTCTAGTGAGCCCTCGTCCGCTAGCCAATTTATAACAAATTGTGGTTTCCCAGCTATGTAGTATGCCGCAAAATTAGGCAGTCTGATTCCCCCGGCTGTGTAGTTCCTATGCAGCGTGTTCACTGCGACCTTGCTCTGCCCTTCTCCCCAGATGAACCTCTTCACCAGGGAGTCCAGCCTACGGAAAAACCGCCTCAGGATTTGATATGGTATATTAACGAAGTGATACAGTAGGCGTAGCAATACCACCATCTTCAGTATTGCAGCCCTACCCATCATGGACAATGGCAATTTCTTCCAGAAAATCATAGATCTTTCCACCCCTTTGAGCACCTTCTATGTGTTCCCCTCGTGTTCCCTCTCTGGTTCCCGGTAGACATTCACCCCCAGGTATCGGAAGGTCTCTATTTCCCATCGCAGTCCAAGGTTTGGTAAGTGCTCTCGGTCCCACCAGTGGGAACAGGCTCGACATCTCCCTACTGATGGTTATGCCGGACAGCCTCGCAAGCCCATCCAGTACCTCCCATATATACTGCAGGTTATCCTCAGAGACACGCATATAACATGTCGTCCGCATATATCGAGATCAAATGTGCTGTATCACCTACTTGTATGCCTGCATCCTTATAGTCTTAGATAACTGGAGGGACAGCCCTAACAAGTGGGAGGATTTATGGGCTAAATATAATTGAAACAAATGGGTGTGCGTCCTGCCACATACATTCATTTTTATTTTAACATTTTTTATTGATTTTTTAACAAATAAACAGTTAACATCACTGTTGCATCGATTGAACATCTCGTATAACCCCTCTTCCCTCCCATCCCAACTTCCCAAGACCACAAATGTTCCTTAGCGATACTTCATGATCAGGTTGCCTTAAGGGCTGCCGCTATTATCGGAGGCAACAGCAGGTGCTAGTGGGTGAAACAATGACACTGTGAGCGCCACCCATTGTTGGAAGTCCTCGCTGATGTCGAGTCTCTGTTCTTTCTGTGCATTTTCCCATGCTCCCATTTCGGCTGCTGTCCACTTGCGGAGATTGTCCCACCATAGTGCTACGCTGGGGATTTTGGGAGACTTCCACCCCATGGCGATGCCTCGTTTTGCTAAGATATATATCAAATCTTTGAGCCTACACAGGGGCCTATTCTTCTTCTTGTGTCTTTTGTATCTGCCTAGGATGCACGATCCGGGTGACACTACATCCAAAATAATGTCAGAGTTAGCGACCTTTGCTGCTATCTGAGTCCAAAAGGATCGTATGACTTGGCACTCCCAGAACATATGGGTCATTCCCGCATGGGGCTCATCGCATTTAGGGCACCCCGCAGGTCTAGCGCCTTTGAATTCTGGCAATAACTTCAGGTGTGAGGTAACCTCTGTTGGTGATATAGAACTGTATTAGTTGCAGCCAGGCGTTTCTGGACACTTTCTTATGGTAGTGAGCTATTGATTCCCATTCTTTATCTTCGGATTGCTGGACAAGCTCCCTTTCCCATTTCAACTTGCATTTGAGCTTGTGCCTGGTTACGCTATTGAGAAGCGTTTCATAGAGTCTCGAGATTTCGTGTCTGCCCTCGGCTGTGCTTAACATGTTTTCGATGGTATCGAGTCCAGTTTCAGGGTCCTCGACTTCAGGCCATCTGTTAGCTAGCTTCTTTGTCACTGCTCCGTGGAGTAGGAACTGCCCTACCGGCAATCCAGTGTTTTCGTGCAGCTCCAAGAAGTCAAAACGATCTGGTCATTCACAAGGTCTCGGAAGGTAGCGACACCCCATGATTCCCAAGTGCTGCTTATCTCCTTCAGGCCTCCCAGTCTACTTGCCATAATTGGGCAATCGGTATTTGGGGTGAATATGGGTCATTAAACCCTGTGATCTTGCATGCTCTTTTCCAGATCTGGATTCCCAGCTTCATTAAGTGAGGTGCATGTTGGTTCACTCCTTCTGGGGCCCAAAATAGGTCCCTGAGTAGCATGTGGGGAATGGCTGGTTGTAGAAGGCGGGTGTCGGTGGTGGCCTTGTCCGCCATCCATTGACTCACATGCTTCAGTTGGCCGGCTAAGTAGTATAGTTCAAAGTTGGGGATATTTAGACCATCTTTGTTGTAGGGTCTTTGCATCACCTCCAGTGCCACTCTGTGTTGCCCATTTTACCACAAGAATCTCCTGCGCAGTTTATTCAGGTCCTTAAAGAACCGCTGGGGGATGTTGTAGGGGACGTTGGTGAAATGATGAAGGAGGTGGGGCAACGCCACCATCTTTAGGAGCCCCGCCCTGCCCGCGACGGAATGCGGGAGTTTGCCCCAGAAGTTCATAGACTTTTCCAGGTTATCTCTGGCTCTTGCTGTGTTGAGAGTGTGCTCTGTTTTGGGGTCTCGATGTATGTTTATCCCTAGGTACTTAAAGGAGGTAGTCTCCCATCTAAGGGCCATGGCTGGGAGCTTCTCTGTGCTGGTTTTGCCTAGCGATGCAAGGGGGAAGAGACAAGATTTATCGTGGTTAATTAGTATTCCTGTGTATCTGCTAAACCCGTCGAGTGTCTCCGATATGTAGGGCAATAAGTGTTCAGGATTGTTTAAGTAGAGGAGTGTGTCATCTGCATACATGGAGACCAGGTGGGTCACACAGTCTATCGTAATGCCCCCATCCCCATATTCCTGCCTCAAGTATGCCGCCACTGGTTCTATTGCAATAATGTACAGCATGGGGGAGAGAGGGCATCCCTGACGGGTTCCCCTGTAGAGTCTCCATTTTTCCAAGTATGTGTTGTTTGTGCGCACCCTAGCCGTGGGGTCGGTGTAAATGAGTTTAGTCCATTTTAGGAATGCCGGTCCTATCCCCATCTTTGCCATGGTGGCGTGTAGCCATTTCCATCGGACTGAGTCAAATGCTTTGGTGGCGTCCAGGGACGCCACCGCACATTTCCTGGGCTTGCCATTGGTGCTGTATATAACGTGATGTAATTTGCGTATGTTTTCTGTGATGGTTCGGCCGGGTACATAGCCCGTCTGGTCCTGGTGTATCAACAGGGGGATCGCTCTGCGCAGTCTCCTCGCTAATAGGGCCGTGAAGATCTTGTTATCTACGTTTAGCATGGATAAGGGTCTATACGAGCCGCACTCCCCACTGTCTTTGCCTGGTTTCAGCAGGGGAATAATCATAGCTTCCCTCATGGTATCTGGGAGGGTGCCTGTTTCGTATGCCTCGTTGAACACCTGGGCCAGGAGCGGGGCCATCGTCTCCTGGAACGTTTTGTAAAACTCCCCAGGGAGCCCGTCGGTTCCAGGGGCCTTACCGGAGGGAAGGGATCTAATGGTAGCCAATACCTCCTCAGGGATGATGGGTTCGTCTAGGGCCTCGGCTAATTGATCGTCAAGTTTGGGCAGCCTTATGATGTCTAAGACATCCTCTATTTCAATATCTGTAGCTGACTGGGGGTCGGTGTACAGGGCTTGGTAAAACTCGGCGAAAGCTGAATTTATTTCAGCCTGCGTCTGAACCAGTGTGCCGTCTGGGTTATGGACTTGGCAAATGGGCGTCCTGGGGGCCTCCCTTTTGTAGAGCCATACTAATAGTTTACCTGGCTTATCACCTAGGGCGTGACTACGTTCAATATGCTTAGTGTAACTAAGTTTCCCTAGTTTTCCCCAGAGCTCCAGGCAGACCTGCTTAAGCTCTATTATTCTCTGGACATGGGCGGGATTAGCTGAGGCTTTGGCTTCCAGTGCCTTGATCTCGCTTTCGTTGCATGTTAGTGAGGTAAGTAAGGACTTCTGGGCGCCCCCTGTTGCAGCAATCATTTCTCTCTTACAACCACTTTGTACGCCTCCCAGGCCGTGCAGATATGCCGCACACTGTTCCTCTTTAATTGCCAGTAGTCTAGAGTGCGTACTCTTTCTAATCTGCTTGGTAAACGCCTCGTCCCGCAAGGCTTCAGACCTGAGCCTCCAGGTGGGCACAGGGGGTCTTGGTGCAAACACTGACCACGTGGTAATCAATGGGGAGTGGTCTGACAGCACTCTAGCCAGGTATTGTGTGTCCTCAAACATGGCTAAGCGTTCTTCGCTTACGTGGATGTAATCAATTCTGGTGTGGACAGCATGTGGGGCCGAGTAGTAGGAGTACTCTTGTTTCTCTGGGTGGCGTTCTCTCCACAGGTCTCTGAGCGCAAATTGTTGTGTCCGTGTGTTCAAAACTTTGGCGGGTGGGGCAGGGTGGGTGTGCTTTTTATCTGATCTGTCTACAAGGGGATTCAGGGTACAGTTGTGGTCTCCACCCCATATGAAGGTACAATCTCTGAATGGGCTAAGGCGCTTAAATAGGGAGCGGAAGAAGACAGTGTCGTCATGGTTGGGTGCGTAGGTGCTAACTAAGCAGAGTTTCTTGCCCTCGATGTTGCCATGCACTAGGGCCATTCTGCCTTTGTTGTCTGTTTTTGTGTTCAGCAGCCTCACGGGGATGGTAGGGGCTATCCAGATCAGGACACCTCTTGCATACGTTGAGTATGTGGATCCTATCAGTGTCCCTGACCTGATTTTGGATAATGCGGCTAACTTTTGTGCGTTCAGGTGCATTTCCTGCAGAAGGGTGATTCCAACCTTATTGCGCTTTAAGAATGCGTAGATTCGGCGCTGCTTGACATAGCTATTCATTCCTTGGACATTCCAAGTCAAGATTCTAATTGTGTCTGCCATGAGTCTGGTTTAGTTCAATTTGCGTGGGTGGTGCTCTTGGTGCGTTCTCTCGTGGTTCTGGCAGCCTCCAATGTTCTGAGTGGTCTTGGTATACTTGAACAACAACCCCAACCGTGGGTGTATATTCCCAGGTTCCCCCCCTACCTCCCTTAACATAAAACTTCGCTCTAACATAACAAGTCCAGCGGGGTTTCCCCCGTTCTGACTACCCCGTTTCTGCTCCATTTGACCTCAAAGTGGTCTCTTGGTGCCCTACGGACGGGTTTAATATACCCTAATTCCTCCTGGGGGCAGAAGGCATCGCGTTGACCGTCGAGGTCATGGTTCAGTGTGGCTCTGGTAGGATCTAACTTGCTGTTCCCTATTGTGAGTTAACTTGTATTCTTTGCTTGTCCTGTGTGTGCAGGTACTTTAGTTCCGAATAGGTGTCCCGTTCACTGTTCGCCATGGTTTGTGGTCCCTTATGTCGAGGTCTGGGAGTTGCTGTCTATCCATCCACTCAGTGACCTCTGCAGGGGTATCGAACAGGTGCGCTTTGTTGTCCTGCAGTACTTTCAATCTAGCGGGGTACAGGAGCATGTAGCGCAGGCCCGCTTTCTTCAGTCTTACTTTCGTTTGTAGGAATTGGGCTCTTCTCATTTGGACTTGGAAGGTGTATTCTGGGTATATAGCAATCTTCGCCGCGTCTCTCTCTATGCAGCCTTCCGATCTCGAAAAGGCCAGGATAGTCTCTCTGTCCCTGTAGTTAAGCACCCTTGCGATCACATGCCTAGGAGGCGCCCCCGGAGGCGTTCTTTTGGTGAGCGAGCGGTGTGCTCTTTTGATGGTGAAACCCTCCGTTAGCTTCCTGGGCCCAATTTCATGCAATAAGAGGTTCTCAATATAGTTCGTAGGGTCATTTCCCTCAGTGCCCTCTGGCAGGCCGATAATTCTTATGTTGTTGCGACGAGCCCTCCCTTCGGCTTTGTCGGCTCTGTCCTCCAGGTTTTTCACCTTTTGGGTTAGTGCATCCACGTCCCTCAGGAGTTGGGTTTTGGTCTCAGTGTTCTCCCGGACCTGGGTCTCAAGGGCCTCTGTTCTGCCTGCTATGGAGTGTACATCTTGTTTGAGCAAGTTCAGATCAATGGCCACAGCATCGATTTTACTTTCCATAGTTTTTTGCAGGGATAAGATGGCTTCCATCAGCTGTGAGTTTTCTGGTTCTGCTGGCTTCCTAGGGGGTTCTTCCTGAGTCTGCGTGGAGCCAGTGGGGCAGGCTACTGCCTTGGTCGCTCCGCTCGCTGCAAAAGTGTCCATTGTGGTCTGCTTCTGTCTGCTTTTGGCGTATTTGGTGGGCATAACCTTACGGGCAGGGGGTCCGGGGGAAGGCGAGATGGCTGGCCTGGGTCCCTGCGGTGCCGCTCTCTGTCAGTGCCCCGCGCTACTGTGCCAGTGGCATCCGATTTGGGGGTACCTCCGGACTGCCCCTGGATAGTATTATGGCAAAGCCCAGGGCGGGCTATGAAGCAGATATGATGCCGGCCCCTAGATGCAATGGAGGGGTCCAGGGCAGTGCACAAACAGGTCTAGGTAGTGCAGAATGCGCGCTGTTGCTGGAGGGTATCCTTCCCTTCAGCCGATCCGGCGAGATCCACCAGAGTGTTGTTGGGGTCTAGCCTCTGGGCCAGCGGTGTTGGGACTCCACGGGGTCCGCGGTGCGAGGTCGGGCCACAGCCAGAGCCGGCCTCGCTTGTTGTAGCCCTGGGGTTATGGGGGGGCCACACGCGGCGGTGATGTTTCGCCTCCCAGTCCCCCCGCCCGCCCTCTCCTCACCTGGCGCTGCTCTGGGTCTTCTGGGCCGCTCAATGACTCGGTGCTCTGACGTGGGCCCGCTGCCTTCTCGGGGCCGCCTCTGCTGCGCGGGAGGCGGGACGCCACCTGCCGCGGCCGAGCGTTTCTGCGGCCGGTGCAGTCCTCCACACGGGGTCCGCCCGCGCTCCCAGGCCAGTCCCCCGGGCACAGACTCCTCACAGTGGCCTCGAGGAGGAGCGTGCACAGCTCTCCGGGGCTCCCAGGCTTCGCTCTGGTGGCGGCCGACCACAGGCGCAATCCGCTCGTCCTGCACTCCGGTGCCCGCGCAGGCCGCCCACTTGCCTGCCGTGTCTGCGGGCTCACGTAGTGTGGATCGCAGGTTCAGTGCATGGCCTGGCGTGCCTCGATAACCCGACTCTCGGTCGGTGCCATTTTCGCGCTTCGGCCGTGGGCAGGAGGAGAGGAGGGTCTCAGCGGCCAGAGTTTCTTGCAGACTCTCCAGACCTCGATCAACTGCAGTGGTGGAGGTTAGTAACTGCTTTTTCGCCCTGGAACAGTTAGGATTCAGCAGGATTATAGCCGCATCAGAAGGAGCTCACTGAAAGGCGACCTGCTTACATGGCGGTTAGCCACGCCCCCCCACCACATACATTCATATATTTACTCACATTCAAGTAAATAATATTCATTTAGTCATGTTTTTAACTTAGCACAGTTAACTCTGCATCTACTGTTATACTCATAAAGAAGAGTAACGTACTGAATTTGAGTTCAACCAGCTTTTTTTAAATTTAGCTGGTGAATCTAATATTTGTTTTTTCTCTTTTAACTTTTTACAAAACTTTTCTTTTTTTCTCTGTGCAAATAATGTTGTATTTACTGTTCAACTTGCTTTTTGTCCTTCTTGGACAATGCATATAATAGTACATCTACATACATTTTCCAAAAAACAAAGTGAAGAAATGTACCAGTCTCATAAACAACTGTGTGTTTAACACCAACAAATATATATCTGTTAAAAAGCAGGTTCCAGGCTCTTTAAGATTTCTTCCATTCTACAGATTCACATCGCACCAAGGCACTCACCATCCTGCACATGCAAAATGCTCCGTCAGTTTTAGATGGGTATATTAAAGTTCCAAACTACCACATTATGGCTGTTACTCTCTGCACAAGCCTATACCCCACCATACTGTCATGACCTAAAAATGTCACCTTATTTGTTGGCCGCTACCTGTCGCCTCACTAACTGAGACGGAGCGGCATGCCAGCATCACAATCCGCCGAAAATGTCTCTTTTGCCAAGCAGAGACCACAGCATTTGGCACCTAAACAAACCATGTCTCTTGGATCCGATTTGTATCATAGGGTTCCCATGTTCTAAGCATTATTCATTCCTGCCTTAATATAGCTGCACACATATTTTGCTTCCTTCCTTCTAAGACACATGTCTTGCCAAACATCAGATTCCTTAAAGTACTTTCCCTTTTACATCCTCAGGGCAAACAGCACTTATAATACGAAGCTCTAACAATAGCACATTCCAAAGAACATTCTACGCTTCACTATCTCACCCTGCTGCATGTGTGACATAATCAGTCACTACTGCTCAGCAGGGCTATGGAGAGCTTCATAGGCCAACGGTTGTTCATTTCCCAGGAGACCTCGCCACGAAAGGCTCATAAATCACTAGAGTTTCAGACAGCCAAAAACATGATGTGCACGATAAGCACATTACGGTGCTGCCAGGCTCCCATAACTTCAAAGCCTGCAATTGTCTCGTGAGAAGGACACAGTTTAAAACAACAGCTCCCCATTGCTATGAGTGCACAAGACATGGGAGTGACGTGTAGTCAGGCAAACAGTCCTCCTTGTTCATGTCAAATTCACATCAATTTCCCAGTATTGCCAGTATTATCTTTCACCTGCTGGTCCAGCGCCATCTCCAGCCCCCAGGGCAGAGCTCTGCCTCCTACTTAGGAGCTGCACATCCAAAAAGGGGCCTCTTTCTTGGACTTCCATTGAACCCTGGGACACAGTCCTCCTTCCTGCTCCTGGAGCTGATCCCTCTGCAATGGGGCCCAATTCCTGTTCCTGCCCCTGCGCTCTGGGGAGCCATGTCAGGGCTTCTTCCTGAAGACTCCCTAGGGCCCAGCTTGCCCACTACTTATGTGCGCCGGTCCCACCAAAGATGGGGCTTTAATCCTCCGGCTCCCCCTGCACACTGGGTGATGGGATTTACAGTTTTTGGGGGCGGTGTTGTCCTTCTCCAGAAGCTTGTCATTCCTGCACACCCCGCAGCAGGGTCCTCAGTCCATCAGCTTGTGGCACGTAGGTTACCAAAGACCGACTCGTCGCCATTGTTAAAAAGCAGCTTTAAGATTTCTTCAGGTAAGTTTATTTCCAAGTTCTTAGTTACAAATCCACATGAAGACATAAAGGACATAAGCTAGTGACAACACTGGCTCCCATCACCCAGGGCCAGCCAGCAGTAACCGCCTCTACACAGAACACTCACTCAGAATATTCCATCATCCACACATAAATATTCCACATGACATCTCAAGCTACCTCACCTCAGACAGGCACAATACAACAATATCCAACACAAATCCCAAGTATAGCGTGTATTGTTGTGAAAACATATACCTTCAATGCATTATATATATAACATACAAAATTAAGACTTGATATTTAGGTGTGTATTTCACTCTTTTTCTAGACCTATATATGGTCAACTACGTCAGACAAGAGGGTGACCTAGCCATCCTTAGTCTGTCCGTTGTAGAGTCGCCAGAGGTTCTAATGCCAAGATGAATGAATGACATGAGGGACAGGGGGCACCCTTGCTTTAGTCCCTTTGCCCAATTCCCAAGCCTCTGGGATGTGCCTACCCTTTTTGACCCTGGCCATTGGTTTCTTGTAGAACAGTTGGACCCACCGTATAAACCCTGGGCCCTCTCCAAATCTCCCCAGTACCACATGAAGCCATTCCCATTGCATCACGCAAGTCAAATGTTTTATCACATCAAGGGAGGGCCACCTCATAGTTGTTAGGGAGAATTCTCTGTTTAGGCTGAATTTCCTAACCTAGTGAGTCCCCCAGCAGCTTTGCTGGATTTTTGGGGTTTATTTTTTTCTCCTACCAAGAGAGAGACTCTTTTACCCTCACTCTTGGACATGATTTGAGTGTGTTCCTTTGACTTTAGATGTGTTTAATGGGCTATGGGGTCTTTTACTCCATAGGGCGTCATGTGTTTTTGTGATGTGTGTTACACAGCACCCTCAGTGCAGTAACACAGGGGTGTCATAGTGACCCCCCAGTATAGACTCCATACCCTGGGACTGACTACTGTCTGCCAGGGCATGTAAAGTCACCATTGACTTTACTAGTCTTGAATTCTGAACAGAACCAGTACAAACCATCATATTGTGGACGTACTGGCTGGGGCAATTCGATTGCCCCGGTGTCTGTTAGTCGAGGGGGCACGTCTCCGTCCCCCATGATCGAGTTTTGGCTGGTGGCAGTGGATACTACTTTTTATATTCAACCGCGAATATTTCTCTATGGGATTTTCCCATTGTTCGAGGCTACTATCTTTATTTATTTAATTACGAAAGCCTTGAACATACCGCCGGTTTATTTAATTATTATTAATTCTCCGGTTGGTATTTTTTGCCAAAACTCGGTACTAAAATGGCGTTTGTGTTCTCTTCTGTGACTCCAACCCAAGTCGAGCCCTTTGTTCCACTTTTTGGCGGGCTTCTCCACGGAAGCCCTCCAAAGTGTTGCCACTCTGTCTGGGGTACTTAGGAGGGGTCGAGGGGGATTTAGGCACCCTGGACTGAGTTGCCTAGGCAACTCAAGTCGCACTCCGGCACCACTTAGCATGTTTGAGTGACAGCTAGGCTGAGTGAATGGGGGTTTTCTGCATAAAAGCAGGGCTTTGAGGACTGGAACTTGAGAAGTCGCCACAGGACCTAAGAATCCGACGAGGGAGAAGCTGAGCCGACCTGCCACGATGACACCACCGGTGGAGCCCTGCTGGACCGTCTCACCACTTTTCCCAACGACAGAGGAGATCTCCCGCCGGAGAGTCTTCTTCCTTTGACTGGTGGGGATAACCAATTTCACCGTCTTTTCGCCTTCCTGACGCATCTCGTGGCCGCCTTGCCTGTGCCGAGCAGCCCGGCAACCGGAATACCACGTTTTACCACGACCGCGAAATAAAGGGTAATACCTTTAACCAAAAAACTCTGCGGCTGGTTTCTTCCCTGGCAGTGCAACGACCTTCATCTTTCCTCCAAGTCGAGATCTTCTCTTCCCCTGGACGATGCCGAGACTTGCACCCGCTGCCAGGAACAACTGCCACTGCTGGAGAATCCTTCCCACTTAAGGTACCGTGTTGCTTCCCTTGCCACCGACTGTACGGGGTACATTTAGTCCCCGGCTTTTGAACCTGGGTTAGCCTGGGACACCCTGGCTAAACTTTTCGGAGCCTCTCTAAACTCTTTTCGAACTCTCTGCAAGACTTTCAAAGCCTAGTGTAACTGTGTGATCTTGGGCGCAATTGTGCTCTGCTCTCTCTAAGAGTGGGCCCAGCCTATGGACTTTTGCTCACAAGTGACTTTTGCTCTTCTGCCTTGCTAAAAGTGTTCCTAAATCTTAGTGGTGTATCTTCACATATTTTGTCTTTTTCCCTCCCTTCTTCATGAACTTATTGGAGTGCCATCTATAGTTAAGCGCTCACCTCTGTCTGGAAATAAGTGGTGTTAACTAAGACTTGTCTGATAAGGAATAAGGGTTGTATATATTATAATAGTAACCGTATTTAGAGTGTTTTACAATAAGAGTGCTGGAGTGTTTCAAACAGTGTGTTTTAAATAAATAATTATATACTTTGATACTAAAGCTCTGGTCAGTTTTTGCTTGTGCTATTGTGTCTGAGTACCTATTGTGTATACTTTGCATACTGCTTAACTCTTCTTGAGGGAAATCTGACTGCTCAGCCACAGCTACCAGGTAAATCTGGGTGGTACAGACTGCTACCAAGTGGGTTTACTGCTAACACCTGTAGTCCTAAATCTTTTGCAGTGTTCCCAAAGGGAACTGCACAGGTTTCTGCCTAACACTGGTGTACAGCGGTGGGATTTGTATTGAGTATACATTTTAGTGTGCTTTAGGATACCTTAGTGCAACTAACCACAAAGCTTAGCACTGAAAAAGTAATCTTTCTAACATGTTAACTATGGAAAGTTATAGTCAAGAGTCCCTTGCTACAAAAACTGCTGATTGTTTAAGAGTTATCTGTAAGCATAAGAATCTCCTGACTAAAGGCAAGAAAATGGAGCTAATAGAAAGGTTGTTAGCTAACCAAAGCCTGGATAATGGTTCAGAGGAACCTACCACTCCAGCAACTGTAGATAACAGTATTGAGATTGAAACTGAACCAAATGTTGATTATCTTGAGGAAGAGTCAGAAGAGGAGGGTGAAGCTGCTGTGACTGTCCCCCCCAGGCCTCTGTCTGCTCTACCTGCTGTACCTACTGGACCTTTACCAAGTCCCACACTTAGTCCTCAATATCTTGAACTAGAGAAGATGAAACTTGAATTAGAGTTTAAAAAACTTAATACTCAGGCTGAACAAAGACACCAGGAACTGAACCAAGAACTAAGGCTAAGGGAAATGGAGCTCAAGCATGAGCTAGAAATGAAGAAATTGTCTGTTGAAAATGCTTCTCTCTCTGGCTCCTCTAGAAGTTCCAGTCCTAAAAGACCCCGGATGCCTAAAGAATTGGTTGGTATGTATGAGCCTAAGTTGGATGTGTTGGATTGGTTGTCTCTGTTTGAATATAATCATGGGCTCCAGAACATCACAGGAAATGACTTGCTCACCTGGTTATTCTCTAGGCTTCCCCTGTTGCAACTGATGTGGTAATGGAGTTGGGGAGGAGGATAGGAAAGAGCATGAATGTGTGAAACTAGCTCTGATAGCTAGATTTGGGAAGACCCCTTTCAGTATCTTAAGAGGTTTAGAACCCTCAAAAAGCATGATGGTACCCCTTCGGCTACCTGGGTGAGTGAAGGGTTGAAAAACTTAGAGGGATGGATTAAGGGTTACAAGGTGAACACTTATGAAGGTATGAAGAATCTTTTTATGTTGGAGTCAATTTATGATGCCTGCTCTCCTGAGCTCAGACAGCACTTGGCTGATTCAAAGGAATTAGATTCCAGAAAGCTAGCTAAGGCTGCTGACTTGTGGATTGCCAACAGGGCCACTCACAAGGATTTTGGGGTAACTCAGAAGAAGGATGCGGGGAAACAGCCTAAAAAGGACTCCACAGAGAATTCTAATACTGCAAATTCCAAAGAGGGCCCCAAACAAAACCATAAGGGTAAGCCACAAGGAAAACCACAGCAGAATAGTGTACCTTCTAGTGCCAAACCAGAAGGAGGCCAGAACAAGCCACCATTCCAGAAAGCATTCAGTAAATGCTTTGTTTGTGGCTCTACTGACCATGTGAAAGGAGATCCCAGGTGCAAGGGTAAAACTTCAGGGATCCAGCTTGCCTCCTTGGTCTTCGCTCCAGAAGAGGAAGTCCCAATGGCAAGTGGAAACTTTCTACTGCTGGCTGATGAACCCATTGGTGTCTCAGCCAGTGTTTCTTTAGTCTTTCTGGGGTTGTGGGAACAACAGAATTTAGATGTGTATAATTCTATCCCAGATAATACTAAAGAATACTATAAAGACAGCGTCCAGGTGAATGGTCAGGAGACTCCTGCCATAAGGACACTGGGGCCAGCATAACTGTGGTGGATGAATCATTTTTCAAGACAGAGGATGTTGCTAAGGCACCCAAATGCCTCACCAGGTTAGCTGGAGGGCCTGTGCAGATGTGTCCCCAGTTACCAGTTCTCATCCAGTGTAATGATATGGCTGTAAAAATACCTGTCAGTATACAATGTGAAGTACCAGGTAGGGTTCTGTTGGGTAATGACCTGAAAGCTCTTGGAGTTGTCACATACCCCCAGACCTCCTAGTAAAAGGTTACAGGAGCTCACAAAACCTGCAAGAGAGAAAACCCTGCGAGAGTTATCTCAGGAGATGATGACCGAGATCACTCCTCTCGCACTGGAGCAATTTACTGCAGTAACTACCAGATCAGGAGCAAAGGGGCAACCCAAGACTCCTAGGAAAAAGCCAGCAGCAAGAACTCCGGTGCTTCCCACAAGGACTTCCCCTCGGTTGTCCACAGTTACACCTGTAACTCCACCTCCAGCTGAGGCTGAGAGGGAGGTACAACCCTGTGTGGTTGAACTAGACTCTGAAGAAGAGCTAGTAGGAGGCCAAGAACTTATTGGAGATCTGGACCCTGAGGACCATCCTGAGCTGCAGTCTTTACTGGCAGAAGGTGGGCCCAGCAGGGCAGCTTTTCGTAAGGGACAAAGAGAATGTCCAACTCTGGAGGGTCTCCGCCACCAGGCAGCTTCTCAGGCTGATGGGCAAGAGCCTGGGAAGCATAGGTTGCACTGGGAAGATGGCCTCTTCTACAGTGAACCAACTGAGTCTGAACCTGGAGACTACAAGCGCCTTGTAGTACCTCAAGAAAACAGACAACAGTTCTTGCACTTAGCCCACGGGATTCCTTTGGCTGGTCACTTGAGTTTCAAGAAGACCAAGGAAAGGCTCTCACTCTACTTCTATTGGCCAAACATGGGGTCTGAAGTAGATAGGTTTTGCAAGAGCTGCCATACCTGCCAAACTTCTGGTAAGGTTGGCTCCAAGAATGTGGCACCTTTAGTGCCTCTCCCAGTTGTGGGAGTCCCATTTGAGAGGGTAGGGATTGACATTGTTGGTCCCCTTGATCCCCCAACCTCCTCAGGCAACAGGTTTATCCTTGTTGTAGTAGACCATGCAACTAGGTACCCTGAGGCAATTCCTATGAGGACTGTTACAGCTCCGGCTGTAGCTAAGGCCCTCCTTGGTATTTTTTACCAGGGTTGGGTTTCCTAAGGAAGTAATATCCGACAGGGGGTCAAACTTTATGTCCCACTACATAAAAGCCATGTGGAAAACCTGTGGAGTTACTTACAAGTTCTCAACCGCATACCACCCCCAGACAAATGGGTTGGTAGAAAGGTTTAACGGAACCATGAAGAGCATGATAGGTGCTTTAGAGGAACCTTTGAAAAGATAGTGTGACCTTCTACTGCCATGCCTTCTCTTTGCTTATAGAGAAGTCCCTCAGGAGGGAGTAGGTTATTCTCCCTTCGAACTTCTCTATGGCCATCCAGTCAGAGGTCCGTTGGCCCTGATTAAGGAGGGATTGGAAGGTGCTCCTCCCCTCAAGCCAGTCAGAGTGACTGACTATGTGATAGGTCTCCGGAGGAGAATGTCACACATGATGGCAGAAGCTAGTGATAACCTGAAAGCTGGACAAGCTTTGGTCAAGCATTGGCATGATCAAAAGGCTAACATGGTTGAGTTCACTCAAGACCAGCTAGTTCTCGTTATGCTCCCAACAAGGCAGAGGGCCTTGCGAGACAAATGGATGGGACCCTTCAAAGTTGTGGGAAAACTTGGGGAGGTCAACTATCTGGTGGATCTGGGCAGACCCAGGGAAGCTCCTAGAGTCTTCCACACCAACCGACTGAAAGCGTATGTCTCCAGACCTGAAGTAGGAGCCTTGCTTCTAGCTTCAGCAGCAGAGGAAGAAGAGAGTGAATCTCTCACTGATCTCCTCAGAGGTGTACCTTTAGATGTGAAAATTGAAGGAGTCAATCTCTCTTCAGATCTGACACCTGAGCAACAAGAGGAGTGCACATCTATGTTAAATCAGTTTGCCTCCCTGTTCTCACTTTCACCAGGCTTGACCCCTTGGGGACAGAATGAGATACTCACTGGTGACTGTCTGCCAGTGAAAAGCAGAGGATACATAATGTCAGAAAATGCGAGAACCCATATCAAAGGGGAGGTCAAGAAGATGCTTGATCTCGGGGTAATAGAGCCCTCTACTAGTCCATGGTCTAGCCCAGTTGTGTTAGTACCAAAGGCAGGATCCAAAGACTTGAGCTTCTGTGTGGACTATAGAGCTCTTAATGCAGTCACTAAGACTGATGCCCACCCTTTGCCAAGGACAGATGAGTTGGTGGATAAACTTGGTGCAGCCAAGTACCTCAGCACATTTGACCTTACGTCAGGCTATTGGCAAATAGCCTTGACAGACCATGCCAAGGAGAAAACTGCATTTTCCACCCCAGTTGGCTTGTACCAGTTTAAGGTCATGCCTTGTGGATTAAAAAATGCACCTGCTACATTCCAAAGGATGGTGAATCAAGTTCTAGCTGGGATGGAGGACTTCTGCATGGCATACTTGGATGACATTGCAGTCTTCAGCCACTCCTGGGAGGAACATGTGAACCACCTAGGACATGTTTTGCAGGCTCTTGAGCAGGCCAATTTGACTATCAAGGCAAGTAAATGCCAGATTGGTCAAAGTAAAGTGGTCTACCTTGGGCATGAGGTAGGAGGTGGAGAAATAAGGCCTTTGCTCAGCAAAATTGAAGCTGTGCAAAATTGGACAACACCTACTACTCAAACCCAGGTGAGAGCCTTCTTAGGTCTCACTGGGTATTACAGGAATTTCATTGAGAACTATGGGACCATAGCTTTTACACTGAATGTAATATCCTCTCCAAAATCCCCTAAAAAGGTCAAATGGAATGATTAGTGCAATCAGGCCTTTGAAAAACTGAAGAAAGCTCTTTGCCAAGCTCCAGTACTGAGAGCTCCTGACTACCACCAAACTTTCATTGTACAAACTGATGCTTCCAATGTAGGTATAGGTGCAGTTCTAAGCCAACTGGATGAGAAGGGTAGGGAGCACCCCATTTGCTTCATCAGCCGTAAGCTGAAGGATCCTGAGACAAGGTGGGCAACAATCGAAAGAGAATGCTTTGCTATTGTGTGGGCACTGAAGAAGTTTAGGCCATACTTGTATGGTTCTACTTTTGTCATTCAGACTGACCACCAACCCCTGAGATGGTTAATGCTAATGAAGGGAGAAAATCCAAAAATATTGAGATGGTCATTCTGCCTGCAAGGGTTTGATTTTACCATTGAGCACAGGTCAGGGTGTCGCCATCAAAATGCTGATGGACTCTCTAGGATGTATGTCATCGACTAGAGGTATGAGGTTCATCCAGGAGTGGATTAAATCCTCCTGTCCCTTAGTCTGGGGGGGGCGAGTGTTAGGGAGAATTCTCTGTTTAGGCTGATTTTCCTAACCTAGTGAGTCCCCCAGCAGCTTTGCTGGATTTTTGTTCATTTTCTCCTGCCAAGAGTGAGACTCTTTTACCCTCACTCTTGGACATGATTTGAGTGTGTTCCTTTGACTCTAGATGTGTTTAATGGGCTATGGGGTCTTTTACTCCATAGGGCTTAATGTGTTTTTGTGATGTGTGTTACACAGCACCCTCAGTGCAGTAACACAAGGGTGTCATAGTGACCCCCCAGTATAGACTCCATACCCTGGGACTGACTACTGTCTCCCAGGGCATGTAAAGTCACCATTGACTTTACTAGTCTTGAATTCTAAACAGAACCAGTACAAACCATCATATTGTGGACGTACTGGCTAGGGCAATTCGATTGCCCCGGGGTCTGTTAGTCGAGGGGGCACGTCTCCGTCCCCCCTGATCGAGTTTTGGCTGGTGGCAGTGGATACTACTTTTTATATTCAACCGCGAATATTTCTCTATGGGATTTTCCCATTGTTCGAGGCTACTATCTTTATTTATTTAATTACGATAGCCTCGAACATACCGCCGGTTTATTTAATTATTATTAATTCTCCGGTTGGTATTTTTTGCCAAAACTCGGTTCTAAAATGGCGTTTGTGTTCTCTTCTGTGACTCCAACCCAAGTCGAGCCCTTTGTTCCACTTTTTGGCGGGCTTCTCCACAGAAGCCCTCCAAAGTGGTGCCACTCTGTCTGGGTACTTAGGAGGGGTGGAGGGGGATTTAGGCACCCTGGACTGAGTTGCCTAGGCAACTCAAGTCGCACTCCGTCACCACTTAGCATGTTTGAGTGACAGCTAGGCTGAGTGAATGGGGGTGTTCTGCATAAAAGCAGGGCTTTGGGGACTGGAACTTGAGAAGTCGCCACAGGACCTAAGAACCCGACGAGGGAGAAGCTGAGCCGACCTGCCACGACGACACCACCGGTGGAGCCCTGCTGGACCGTCTCACCACTTTTTCCAACGACAGAGGAGATCTCCCGCCGGAGAGTCTTCTTCCTTTGACTGGTGGGGATAACCAGTTTCACCGTCTTTTCACCTTCCCGACGCATCTCGTGGCCGCCTTGCCTGTGTCGAGCACCCCGGCAACCGGAATACCACGATTTACCACGACCGCGAAATGAAGGGTAATACCTTTAACCGGAAAACTCTGCGGCTGGTTTCTTCCCTGGCAGTGCAAAGACCTTCATCTTTCCTCCAAGTCGAGATCTTCTCTTCCCCTGGATGACGCCGAGACTTGCACCCGCTGGCAGGAACAACTGCCACCGCTGGAGGATCCTTCCCACTTAAGGTACCATGTTCCGCCTGGCTTCCCTTGCCACCGACTGTACGGGGTAGATTTAGCCCCTGGCTTTCGAACCTGGGTTAGCCTGGGACACCCTGGCTAAACTTTTCGGAGCCTCTCTAAACTCTTTTCGAACTCTCTGCAAGACTTTCAAAGCCTAGCGTAACTGGGTGATCTTGGGTGCATTTGTGCTTTGCTCTCTCTAAGAGTGGGCCCAGACTATGGACTTTTGCTCACAAGTGACTTTTGCTCTTCTGCCTTGCTAAAAGTGTTCCTAAATCTTAGAGTGGTGTATCTTCACATATTCTGTCTTTTTCCCTCCCTTCTTCATGAACTTATTGGAGTGCCATCTATAGTTAAGTGCTCACCTCTGTCTGGAAATAAGTGGTGTTAAATAAGACTTGTCTGATCAGAAATAAGGGTTGTATATATTATAATAGTAACCGTGTTTAGAGTGTTTTACCATAAGAGTGGTGGTGTGTTTCAAACAGTGTGTTTTTAAATAAATAATTATATACTTTGATACCAAAGCTCTGGTCAGTGTTTGCTTGTGCTATTGTGTCTGAGTACCTATTGTGTATACTTTCATATTGCCTAACTCTTCTTGAGGGAAGTCTGACTGCTCAGCCACAGCTACCAGGTAAATCTGGGTGGTACAGACTGCTACCAAGTTGGTTTACTGGTAACACCTGTAGTCCTAAATCTTTTGCAGTGTTCCCAAAGGGAACTGCACAGGTTTCTGCCTAACAATAGTCCTCATCCACCCCCCTGGTTTTGTCTGTTACATGGTGTAATCTATGCAGGTTCCAGGAGGTACTTCTACCTGGGGCGGGACATATCCCTTCTGGTCTGGGTGTACGAGTGTCTTATCACCCTCTGCAGTCTATTTGCCAGGAGCGCGGCCATACTTTACAGTCTTGATTAATCATAGAGAGCGGCATGTAGGATCCACAGTCTAACAGTGGTTTCCCTGGCTTTAGGATTGGCACTACGGGTGACTCCCTAAGACTCCCTGGTAGCATCACTGCTTCGAACGCCTCCTCCAGCATCCCCAAGAGATGCAGCGTCAGCACACCAGTGTATTCTTTGTAAAATTCCCCGGGAAGGCCGTCAGCCCCCAGTGTCTTAACAGTGGGCAACGATAATATGGTATCCCTCACTTCTTCCTCAGTCAGTGATGCATCTAGTATCTCTGCCTGCTCTGGCTCTAGACACGGTAGTGCTATGTCTCCCAGGGTCTCCTCTATTTCCGCTCCATACCGCTTCCCTCCCGCACTGTACAGTCACCCATAATATCTGGCAAAAATTGCATTAATTTTCCTTGTGCCCACCACTCCTCCCCGCACTCATCCCTGATGCACCAATCATTTCCCTTTTCTCTTCTGCTCGACACAGCCAGGCCAGCACACTCCCTGGCTTATCCCAGCTCTTGTATAGTCTTTCCAGATACCTAGCGTAGTCATGCTTACCCAGCCGTTCCCAGTACTCTATGCAGGCCTGTCTCAGTCTAATGTTCTCTTTTTCTTTTTCACTCTCCATCTCCCAGGGCTTCCATTTGTGATTCAATGGTGGCTATGCTGTCTTGTTCCTTCCTTATGCCCCCCATTTTACCATTTGCTTCCACCCTCACCACTACCTTAATTGCCTCCCACATGGTCCCTGCACTATCCACACTTCCTGAGTTCTCAGCAAAGTACTCCTCGATTCTCTCTCCCATGTGTGCCCTGAACCCCTCGTCCAGTAACGCCTCCGCCCTCAATCTCCAGGTCGGGTTGGGGGGCTTCATTACGACTCTCTGCCATGTCACGTCCAGTGGCGCATGGTCTGATCGGACCCAGTCTTTGTATTCCACCGCCACAAATTCCCCTACCCCCCTTCCCGTGAGCATTTAGTATATACGTGTGTGCACCTAATGAGGACTGGAGTAGTAGGAGTAGCCTCTCCTCTTACCATGCAGCTCTCTCCATATGTCTTTAAGGCCTAGCTCTGCCATCCGATCTCTGTGCTCTGGCAAGTGGTGCCGGCTTCCGGTGCCTGTCGTCTGACCTGTCCAAAGCGGGGTCCGGTGTACAATTTAAGTCCCCCCTCCATAACCACATAGCTCCCCTATACTGTGTCAGTCTGGGGCCAAGTCAAAAGAAGACAGTTGCCTCATGGTTGGGGGCATATGTATTTATGATGCAGAGTTTCCTCTGCTCCAGGAACCCTTGCAAAACCACAATCCTGCCTTCGTTCTCACATTTATAGTCTGTCATCCTGAAGGGCACGGAAAGAACCACCCATATAAGCGCATCCCGTAGGTCGTACCATACAACTGCCTTCCCCACTTCCTGGCGATCGCCACTTGTTTGGTCGCTGTTAAGTGCGTTTCTTGCAGCAGGGCTATGTGTGTGCCACTCCCTTTTATGTATGTGTACACTATCGCTATTCAGCCCCTGGCATTCACAGTCACTAATTTAATCACGCTCATTCTGGGCCTTTTCCCCTTCGACACCTCAGCGTTACACTCGCCTCCCTTTTGCCCCACCTGCTAGCAGCCATTGTTTTCTCTCCCCTCACCCCCAACCGCCTGGTGTCTCCCTTCCCTCCTAGGTACTATCAAGTGGCCAAACCACGAAGACCTCTTCCCAGGATAACATGCTCGGTAGTTGATCCCGTAACCAAACAGTGTTCCCCCGCCCGCCCCCCCAAACTCCCCATCTTTGTAACAAATGCCCAGTGGCTTACTGCTCGTTCAGGCGCAGCCGGTTATCACCCTTCACCGGACTCTTACCCCCCCGCTCCCCTATTTCGGTCTCGCGTGCAGCAGCTGGGTGCCGCCAACTGGCACCCCTGAAAAACTCCTCCCAAAGTCAGTACACTGGGATATGGCTATCCACCCGTGGCTCCTCCTCCTCCTCCTTCCACAGTGTAAGTCTTTGTCGTTGTGTCCCTCTACTATCCCAATACATTCCCCCTTCCGCCATTCCCAATTTCCTTACTCCTCTGCTATGTGCCCCTGTGAGGCTTAAGTACTCGCTTATCACTCTGGTCTTCTCCGATCCCTGTCCCCCGCTTCCTCTGTAGGGGTGCCACCCCCTGCGTAACCATTCAGGCTTGTGCTCCCGCTGTAGCCTCAAAGAAATGCGAGATCCCATTATGTATGACCTTCAGCTTTGCTGGGTAGATTAACATGTATTTGAGACATGCGTTCCGTAGCTGCTCTTTGGCGGGGCTGAACTCCGCCTGTTGTCTTTGTACCTTCAGTGTGTAGTCGGTGTATACCGCTATTTTGGAAGAGCCTCGCTCAATGACTCCTCCTGGTCTTGAAAATGCTAGGATTGTCTCTTTGTCTCTATAGTTTAGAATCTTTGCAATCACCGGTCTAGGTGGTGCCCCCGGTGGAGGTTTCTTGGCAAGAGACCGTTAGACTCTCTCCACGGTAAATCCCTGGGACAGGTTACCTGGCCCCACTTCCTGCGGCAACATGTTCTCCACAAATGTAGTGGGATCTCTGCCCTCTTTGCCTTAAGGCAGACCTAGAAGCCTTATGGTGTTGCGGCCTGCCCTCCCTTTTGCATCCTGCACCCTTTGTTCCAGCGCTGCAACAGGTCTCGTACCTCACTGTCTCCGCTATGTTCTGCTTATTTTCCTCCACCTGGGATTCCACCGTCCGTAGTTTTTCCGTTAGTGTTCTGACGTCCTGTCACAGCAGTCCTACATCCACCTTGACCTCATCAATTTTCCTCTCCAAGGTAGCCTGCAGAGCTGCTATTACTTTCAAGATCTGATTCTCTTCCGCCTTGGCATCTGCTTCTGTTGGGTCCCTTTCCTTCTGTAGCAACCCGTCACTGCTGTCCCCTTTTTGTGCAAAGGTACTCATTTTGGTTTGCTTGGATTTCCCTTTATTTGGTCTATCAGGCATGAGGTCGGAGTACTCTTATAGCAGCAGTGCCTCCCTCAAAGCCCCAGCTCAGGCGATTGTCTGTATGCCTGCTCAGCCTGGCTCTTCCCCTCGTATGGTCCTTCCCGGTTTAGTCCCCCAAACTTTATGGGCGCCTCCTTGCCTCGTGCAGCTATACCGCCACAGCCGGGCCCGTTCTCCTCTGGTAGTGTGCAGTCGCTCTCAGTGCACCTTCTCAACCATGTGGTGTTCCCCTGGACTCCTCTTGGTTTTCTGTCTCATGGTTACCCTTATGGGGGTTCCTTTGTTGTGGTCCCAAGTCCTTACTCTTCTCCCGTCTGCACCTTTCCCCACTGTCCTGCCTCCAGGACCTTTCTTCCCCCGTCACTTCTGCTTCCCCAAGCTCAGACCCCCTATACAGTGCGCCATCTACTGGGCCTCCACTTCTTCCCTCTTCAGCCACTCCCTACCAGCCTGTGCAATATTCAGAACAGTCTCTGATTGTGCTGGTGGGAGCTAAGTACTAAGATGAAAGGCCACCCTGAGTCACATGAGGAGTCTGCCGGTCTTTAGGGAACTATAACCCAAATTAGTTTTGCTTGGTATGTGCGCAATTGACTGTCCAGAAGCCTCGGGTCCTCGTGCCCAATGTCTTGGCACTACATCCGTGCCCAGGATAGTTATGTGATCTCTCCCCTGGGCCTCAATCACTCCCTCATGTTCACAGGGCCTACAGCTTGTGTCTCGGTTGCCAGCTCGGTTCTCCCTGCGCTGCCGTTGCCCTGTGCGTGTCTTGCTGCTCCTCACCCCGGGTCAAGCCACTGTGCAGCGGTCCATGCACCCTCCTGGTTGCCTCTTGGGCCACACCCTCTCTTGCCACTCACCTTGAATCTTTTCTTTGCAGAGGTTGGCCGCCACTGCCTCTGTCAGGTCGCTCCGCTGTCCGCATTCCGATGGGTTCCCACAGTGCCGGGCTGCCTACCTGCTGCTGCGTGTGTCGTCCACTAGTGCGTGATGCTCATTCCCAGGTCAGGGGACTCTCCCAGTCTGCTGGTCTTGCTCGAGCTGTCCAGGTTTACTTCTTCCGCTGCTGTTGTCTGCCCTGCCCCCCTATGCCGTCTTCACCACTCTGCTCCAGGCACCCTTTTCCTGTCAGGCTTCGCGCTCCTACGGTCTCTTTATCTCAGCATTCCGCGGACCCAGACGGTTTATGCTTTCATTCACCTTCTTCACTCCGCTGTGTCCAGACAGGGCAAAGTAGTGTTTCCTGCTATCCACATGTGTATATTCACGGCTGGGCATGTCTTATTTGACGGATCTGGAGGAAGCTCTCTGGGATTAAGTCCTCACAGCATGGCTGTTGGACACGCCCCCTCTAACTCAACTGTTAAGACATTTTAATGTTCTCAATTTTGCCCACTGGTACAGCCTCCTCACCCACCATGGGATCTTCATATAGTACTTTTGCTCTTCGGGTCTTTTGCTCTTCGGGTCACAAGCATTTTAAGCCAACGGCGTCTTTGGAAATCAAATATTTGACCATGAAAACAGCTTTTGTGTCGCCACCAACTCAGTGTGCAGGGTTAGCAAATTGCAGTTACTTCATTGCGAACGCCCCTAATTTTTCATTTATAATACAAGTTCGTTCTTAGCAACCACCCCATCTTTCTCTCCAAAGTACAGTAGTCTCTGAATTTCACTTAAATCAGGAGATTAACCTACTGCGGTTGTTCACCAATCCAGAAATGGAGACAGAACCACATCTTCACAATCTGGATGTCAGCAGGTCTCTTGAATTCGATCTTGAAAGTTCTTTCTGTTGCCGTTTTTAATCGCCTGTCATGGTCCCATGTCAATGCACAAAGCTGCTAAGCCCACTGGTTGGTGAACAGCCTTTTGCAGAATGATTGCATCTAGTAAATTGGGGAGGAAGGATAGCTCAGGAGCAACCCGTTTGTCTTGGAAGCATGTTTGAATTCTGATACTACGCTTAGAAACCACTCGCTGGTTTAAGCATGTTATAAATTAACAATAAAATAAATTCCCCTCACCCCCGCAAGAAGTATCATGCCCATCTGGTCAGAGCCAAAGCAGCTTCATTGGCTTTGCAGTGGCATATTATCTAGCGGACATCTTAAGGCAGGTACGTGTGCCGCATCTCATAACTTCTGTAAACATACTCCTTAGATTCCAGCAGAAGAGAAGGTGCTCAGTTTTGCCAGGCAATCCTACATAACATGTTTAGTAAGCCTGTCCAGCTGCTTATATTCTATTTATATCATTCATATATCATTTATCTACCTTCATCTTCCAAGAAGTAGCATGCTTTGCATATTCCCACAACTATGGAGGAAAGGGGATGCAACATAGGAGTGAGAACAAATTATTCAGAATAATGACCATTGTACTCCTAGTATCTGTAGTGCCCTGTCCTCCATAGGGCCTGCCTCACCATGCTAGTGGATGAAGGTGTTGCCAAGGATGCAGCCACAGGATGCTGGGCTTGTGCGCTACCTGCGCAGGATCCCCCAGGCACCTCCCACCATACCACATGTGGGGACCAGGGGCTCATCATATCTCCTTATATGCTCTTGTTCCTTTAGCGGAATCAAGCAAAGGCAAGCTCTTAGGCAATGTTGAACACTGAACCAGCCACTATCCTCCTGAACTCAAGTTGGAGTGAAGTATATCTCCCCACTGTACCCTAGCTACACAAGAGCACTGAAAAAGAATGTGCAAATCCCAGAGACTGAGACTTTGGCAAAAGACTGAGATTGACGAGGAGGGAACATGAGCAGCTGCTGTAGGAATCGCGGGAAACAATTAATTTAGACACCTTAGTGTTTTGTTTGTTCCAAGAGGCATCACAAGAGCCATTTAATTTAGAATACTTTGGGTTTTGTTAGGGGCGATCTTTACTTTACTTTATTTCATTTATACCACGCACAATGGACCCTGAAGCATGATGGCGCATACAGAGTGAACAAGACACAACAATATAAAATATAAACGGAGAGACAAAATATCAGAAACAGCACATGCATCAAAGAGGCAGTAAGAGACTACACTGCAGCAGACATTACGATAACATAGGGAGCTCACTTAAGCATGGGGGAGGTATGATCATTCAAAACGGGGGGCATCAGAGTATCAATTTGCAGATAGAGGATCCCCTAGGGAGATATTTACACGATCTGAGATATGGAGGTAAGGTGATAAGCCCACAATCCACTAATACACAATCATTTGCTTGTTGTGAACACCAGTCACTCAGATCGATTCTACGTAAGATTTTAAGGTCCGACAATCTGACGACTCCAGGCCCCGTTCTTTGTCATAACCATGCGAGCACCTTATTTTGAAATGCTTCCCTGGACTCAATTCCGTATGCCTTCTCAATTTTGGTGATCGCAAAATTCCTTTGGTCCATGACAGAAGTTTTGATACACAAGTTATCGATCTTAGGCATTTGTGATTTCCTCATATGCAGGCTACGAGGGGTCACATACTTTGGATTGTCGTTCGCCCCTCTGTTTTGTATAACATGAATTTGACCAGGTTTAGGCTCAGGCAGTTGGTGGAGTTCCCGTGGTGGGTCATCCACCGGACCGCGGGTGGACAGAACAGGCTTCGCTTGCAGGGGCAAACATGCAGGAAGTGCCTCTGTGGGGACTGTTTGGCAACACTGGTGAACACCATACTGGAAGAGAGGAGTTTGAGAGGACTTTTCAAATCCTTGAAGTTTGAGCAGGCCACTAGCTCTCGCAGCATCTGTTCCTTAGAGAGTTGCCACATAGTTGAAATATTGGATTCAGCAAAGCCAGCGACAATATTTACTGCTGAGTTTGCCCCCATCTGCTCACCTGAAGGCAAACATTGAATTACCCCAGGCTGGGCACCCATCTAAATGGAACCTTCTGATTCATTGATGTCCTTATTCTTTGAGAAGGACCCATTTCTCACTCCTTGGTCATCGTGGGGGTTAACTACCTTTGACTGTAAGCCCTTGGGCATGGTGATGGGAGCGTGGATGTATTGTCATCCTTCGTGAATTCACTTCTAAGGTCTTTGCTAATAAGCACGAGATTATAGAAAGTGAGTTGTTCTTGTTGAAGCCTCATTCTCCTTTTGGCACTTAGAATGAAATCTTCCGACAGCCTGCTGCCTCTCCTATGAGGGGCACAAGAAGGTGGGTATAATAGGGGTTCCTCCCCACTCACTGCAACGGAATGGGGTCTGGATGGATCCAACTCCAAGAGGGAAGCAGATTCAGTTGCTGCTTCCATGGGCAGGACCATGTCCTTATTCATACCTATCGTGTTGTACGGCCTTAGTTTGATATTATGGAAGAAATTCAGAAGCTGAATGTAAACAAGTATACTCACAGAAGGTGCTGGTCAATTAAGCCACCTGGCGTCCAGCCACTTACCCACCGGTTACGCCCGTAACCAGAAAAAGCACTGAGCACTAGGCTAAAGACTGCTCTGAAGTGTCTCCGGCCGGAGTCAGAATGACGGCGAAGAACTGCAGGGCTATGGGGCTAGGGGTCCAGAGGCTGGGGGGGGTGAGGCTAGTGATTGAAGGTTGTGGAGAAAAGAGAGAACAGCCGAAGCGAAGCAGTCCCCGTTCCCCCGCTCTCTGCTCTCCATTCCACTGCCTCGACGAATTAGAGAAAAAAAACCTAAGCAGAGCTACGTCAAGCTGCACCGTCTAGCACGGCCGCCTCTGACAATAGCCCTCGGGGGTTGCACACTCTCTTCACATCTGTTTTGTTGCAATAAGCAGGCCGGATAGATCGGGACATGGGCTTAACTAGAACTGAAAACCTTTATTTATTTTGACATGTGTATAGCCCACCTAACAGAAGAGGCATTTTGCTTTTAAAAACATCTGTACTTACCTTCCTGAGACTTAAGTGAACCCGTAAGCTAATCACACTGAACAGCTATCTTGACCATGATTAAGTTACTTGTATGCACCTTCCTAGCCCTAAAGGCGTTGGTTTGATTTTCTCCTTTGCATCACTGCAGTTAGGAGGCATTATGATAGATCATTTGTGAATAGCATTTGCTTGATCCCACTCTGCTACATGACACCCATTTGTAATAACTGGCAGTTGGGGCCTGCAGTATGCATGGGGTTGGGGAATATAGGCATGTTTGCATACCGGTGCCTACAAACTATATCTTTTTTATTTAAAAATATTTCTTTGCACTGTCTCCAATTCTGGACCCTTCTTGTGTACAACATGCCACAGGTATGGAGGAAAGGGGACTATGAACTCGCAAGACAGTAGACGGTATTATGAGTAACCTGTACTAAACTACTGTTCCAACACCTCTGTTTGAAAGCAGTGCTTCTGCATTTTTTGTTTTGGAAATAAATGTTCTCCTTGTATTTATACTTCTACTAAAATCCGGATTCTAATGTATTCCTATATTAACTTTCTAAGCGGGCATGTTGATTTTGCCCTTTTTTCTACAATCCTTTAATTCCTGCATACCAAAGCTTTAGAATTGGAGTGATTGGTAATAAACCACTTGTTTGTATACATAAATGTGTGTGGATTTTGCTCCCTCTAAGCGTAGACTTCAAAGTACTGATAGGCATTTGTGCTCAAAAGGCATTTGGGAAAAGGTGGGAAAGAAAATGAAGGAGCTGGTTCCATAAATGTAAAGCAGGTCGTGAGAACGGAAAAGTTGAACATTCTAGTTAGATTCTATTTTTATTCGATGTATCATTTTAAACATATAAGAAAAAAAATCCTCAAGAACAGTAAAGAACCATCTGTTTTGACCCGCCTTAGGTTCAAGAAAGCCCTGCATTCCAACATAGGCATTGCAACGCCCAACACCTAGACCATGGCTGCACATTGCAAACTGCCTAGCAGAATGAGACCGTGAGTCTGCGCACAGATTAGGTAGGCCATTGATTTGCGTGTGATGCACATCATGGAATCTCAACCTGACTTGCTGCTTGACTCTGTCCAGGGCATGACAACTCTGGGGTCCACGTTGGTGCCTTATTCCACTTCCTTCCCTTGCCTATTAAGCACTCTGAAGTACTTGCAAAGAGTCACCAGCACTATATGAATATAAAAACACCTAACAAAATAAATTAAAACATTTGAACCTTTATCAGTGGGCAGGGTTTATTCTCAGTTTTACAAAGAAAAATACATGCATTGTCTTGGTGTACCTGCCGTTCATGAAGTTAAAGGGCAGATCATTGACAGTAAATTGTTTCAATTTGTAAGGAAATATGTCTTGTCTGTTTTCTCTCTAGACTAATAATTTATTTTAGTTTGTGGCTATTTTGGTTTTCTTCAGATTTGGAATGTGCATTGCGTTGCCTCACGCTTGAAGATCCAAGTTTAAAAGTGAGGATTGATCCAGATTCTGGGCAAGTAAGTGATAATTAACATTCTCATGCCCTCAGGTGCGGGTGTTAAATGCATTTCATTAAAGTAAAAATAAAATGCAAGCCTTGTTTTCTACCTGGAAACTGTTCTGAAAATTCTGACCTTTCCAAAATGCTTTTTTTTTTCATCTGAACTGCGCTGTGATTTGACCAACTGTCATTTGTCAAGACATGCTGCCAGTCTCAAGCAATCAACTTAATTGATCTGTGTACGAGTGCAGAAGGAGGAGACTGGCACTTGGGCGGCATGGTTGTTGGCATACACTTTTATTAGTAATGAAAATAAAGAGAAAACCTAACTTTCCCTAACTCGAAGAGGGTTTCCCTACCTCAACTAAAAATGCTAGCGAAATTGTCAAGATGTCTGTGTAAATCAATAGTCCACCGTCCTGTGTTTAAAAACCTACGTCTGGCCCTCACACTTATAACTAAACTAAAGAGGTAGTGGATCTTTTTGGTCCAGGAGAATGACTCCCTCCTTCTGGAGAACAGATCACAGTTCCAGTTGTTAGGTGGGATCTTTACCTGAAGGAATGGCTCCCTTCCCCAGGTCTCAATCCCTTTCCAAGACACAGTTCCAGATTGAAATGCCAAAAACAGTAAAGTTCTCAATTCAAACTCAAAAGGTAAAGTTCCGGTTCATACATCAACATTCCTTATTGCCCATAGTTGCTTCTTCACTATTGGGTTCTTGGAGAATGCCTCCCTTCTCCAGGTGTCAGGCTCTCAGTGTCTTTCCTCACATAAAGCCAGAGGGAATTACTCCCTTCCCCTGGACTCTCCTTTCACTAGGTTTTACAATTTCACAATGCCAGGGAAATGTCTCTGCTCCCCTGACCTTTCTTGGCTTTGTTCTCACACTTCTTGGCTTTAGTTTCACAGTTCATCGTGTCAGGGGAATGTCTCCCTTTTTCTAGCCTTTCTTAGGCTTTTCAACACAGTTCACAATGCCAGGAGGAATGTCTAGATTCCCCTGGCCTCTCTCAGGATTTTTAACATGGTTCACAATGCCAGGGGGAATGCTTCCCTTCCCCTGGCTTCTCAGGCTTTTTAATAAATTCACAATGCCAGGGGACATGTCTCCCTTTCTCAGGCTTTTTAACACAATTCACAATGCCAGGGGGAATGCCTACATTCCCCTGGTCCTTTTCAGGCGTGTTAACACAGTATACAATGCCAGGGGAAATGTCTCCTTTCCCTTTCCCTTTGCCTTTCTCATATACTCTGGTCGATGTGGGTCCCAGACCAGTATCAGAGTTCCTTTAGTGATTTGTTTTGACAGACCTGGTTCACTAACCTGGCAGGTACAGCCAAGAAGAAGATGACTACTGATGCTGTCCTTCTTAAGGTGTGGGTCTCAGACCCCGCTCTCTTCTTTGTATTGCACTCCTGTTAGACCTGGCTTACTCTACTGCCAGTTATTATTATTTAAAGTATTTGTCTGTGTTATTTATGGGTTACAGACCCTTGGTTTAAGATTTATCTTGCCCCCCTTCCCTGGCCCCAACAGCCCACGTATCTTCTAGGTCTCTTCCGTGCCTCATTCAGCGCTCTCTGTGCACTTCTGACGCCTGTTTGCTTCTTTTGCTCTCCTATGGCTTCTGTAGCACGTGCAGCGGCTCAGCAGCGTTTTGTTCAGGGCGGGCTGCGCGTCTCTTCATGACCATGCTGTCGAACAGATTCCTGCATCTTGACTCCTGTTTCGCCACCTCTTCAGTCGGCATGCATGCAGCGGACCAGGTAGGGACGCCTCGGTTCCACTCCTCACGTCCCGGACAACAACCTTTCCTTCTCTCTTTGCTCGATGTCCTCCCAGCTCGTAGTTCCTTCTGGGAGGGTCTGACAGCACGTTAAGTCCTTCCTTGATCTTTATTCCGAATGGGCGATGACATCTGGACCGCTCATTTAGGTTCCAATGGGGATTCATTATGACCCTGCACCTCCTCCTCGTCTCGGTACTTCTTACTGAAGTTAGTCTTTATTTTATTTATTTTTTGTTGCGCATGTGGTTAAAAACTTAAACCTTATAGCACACATTGAGAAATTACAAATCCATTAAAATTCAATTAAAACATTTAAGAACAATTCATGTATAAAATAAAGATTTAAATATACAGACATAGCAGCATGAAGTTACCCGTAACATGTCTAAATTATGATTTTCGAAGCAATGTCAATAACAGGCTGCCTAAACCTTTCATTTTTCCTTGAGTCATTTTACCCAGATGTAAACGTCAGTCAAGTCATCCCTACTCTTGCTCGTCTCAGTAACTGCTGTCTCATCAACTTCACAAACGTACATGGGAGAGTGTAATATGGCAGTGTTTGGCATGGGACAAGGGGGGTATGCAGGAGTTGGGTGGAGGTCTGGAAGTGGGGGATGAGAAGATGGGCCTCACTGACTGAGGGGAGGTAAAAGAAGTGGAGGGTGAGGGGTGTTGTACTACATCTTCCTGAGACGTCCTCCCTGATCCCCATAGGGGAAGCATCCCCCCGTGAGATCCTGCCACTGAGTACCACCCCCAGGGGGGACTGTCGGGTAGCGGCCACACCTCCCTGGCCTCATGGAAAGGTGCTCCCCTCGGAGTGAAGCAAAGACATCTCAAGATTCGTCACATATGTTAACAGATTTGATAGGTCTCTTCTCTTTAAACCTTATTTAAAGCTTCTACATATGCTACAACCCATCAGCATGCTTCCATCTTTGTATGCCTACTTGTCCACAAAGCCCAGCTATTCGTTTAGAAGCAAGCTTTAATTTGTTTCTAATATTATTCATTGTCCGAGTCCACTAACCTGATTATTTTTACCCTTACTTTTCCTTCAGACCCATTCTAGTTTCCACATCCTCGTTGGCACATTGGGTTATTTTTTTTTTTCATTTTGGGTTTGCAAGATATGCAGTTTATGAAAATATGCAGAATCTCTAAAGACTTGATATCCATGAGAACTTGGCTGCCATGTTCATGTCTGCAGCGCAAAGTGAAGTCCTGGAGCAGTCTGTTGATCAAGCTCCTAAGTAAAACAAGCTCTTGAGTAAAACAGCCACTCCATTGCCAAGTAGAGGACTGTACTTCAAGGATAGATTCTTCACCTGATCAAGGTATTTTTTTAGGCTTGCAGTGGCTGCCCTCTTAGACTTTGTCACGATTCATGCCTTGGATTTTTTCACTGACCCCTTTTGGATGCAACCTTTTCACATCTGGAATTGGTCTGGCCCCTTTGGTTTCATTGTTCATGTTAGGGATCAGAAGGTTCCTTCTTAAAGCCCTCCAGCTCTTCGTTGTCCCGCTCTGGTTTTTCGCCACCTCTCCTGGTTATTACCCTCCTATGGTCACGTGATTTGTGGACATTTCACTGCCTTGAACAGCCCCTCCTGATTTGTCTGTGCTGCCACTATCCTAGAGTTGCCCTAATATTGCTGTGCCCATTTCCTGCGTCCCACTTTTTTTGGGTTACATGTGATTCAAACAATGCCATTTTTTCTCAATTTGTTATATTCAGTGTGTTTCTTCCTGGTGCTTTCCTGTTTCTGCTTTACATTTGATGTGCATGCCATCCCCGCGTTTATACTTATATTTTGTGTGTTTTTCTTTTTGCTAAAAACAAGAGTTGCCAAAAGGAATCCAATAATCAGGTCCTATGCCAGGAAAGCTGTGAGTGCACTGACAAGAGAAATGTGCAGCCCACTGTAGAGCAGCAGTGCCTAAAAGCGGTTGTAGGTCAAAGGATCGCCAACCAAAGGATCGAATGGGTAAAGGGTCGACACCAAAGGACCGAAAACAAAAGGATCGACATTTTTTTTTTTTAATTTTTTGGGGGGGGATCCCCCCCAATCCCTGTTTTTTGTGTTAAAAACCACTTTTTTTCCATAAACGAAAACCCTAAAAAAAAATGTCATTAAAAAAAATTATTTGATCCTTTTGTTTTCGGTCCTTTGGTGTCTATCCTTTGAGCATTCGACCCTTTGTAGTCAACCCTTTGACCGGACACCCCTAAAAGTTGCTGTGTCACGGGGTGGGCTTGCAAGTTGCTCGTCCACTGGACCACATTTGAAGGGGCTTTGATTGATATCCCAGGAAACCATAGAACATGGCTCTGTACTCGTGACCTGGTCAGTCTTCACATACATGTATGACTGTGGCCATGCATGGATATGAACTCTAGTCAGGCGCTGCGGAGAGGCCAATTCTGGATGAGCTGACCCAGAGTGAGTAGGACGGAATGCAGACTTTGCAAGGACTGATTCTAGATGCAGACTAGACAAAAAGGTGTTTCGTATAGGCTTGAAGTAGATTTCCTATAAAGGAGCTATGTATGGCCTTAAAGTTGTTCTTAAGTAGGGTCCGACCTGGAGCACTCTGCCTTTGTATACAGTTCAGAATTAACTTATGGAATTGGAGGTTTCATCCCATACCAATGTGGTGATACATGTAGTATTGGTGTGCGGTAGTGAATTGATCCCTGGAGATTCCCATGTATGCCCTGGTTAACATGTGGACGTGAGTCGAAAAACTGACAAGTTACATTGTTGTAGTTGATTTTGCCCGATGACAGCATAGCTTGCTTTGGTTCACAGGCAATGTGTTGCCCAAGGAATTGGGATTGCTGAAGTGGGCGCGTCAGTCTCCTGTTCAGAAGTTAGAACTTTCATTGGATGCAATTGTCCCAGCCATGGCTCCTTGTCGCACAACTGAAGAGCACACCAGCGAAATACGTGTTGATGGTACCCCTATCAGCTCCATTTTTGGTGTGGATGCTCGTGGAGAAGAAAGGGGTTGTACCAGCTCCTGAACTGAAAATGCAAGAGATCTGGGGGAGGATGGTAATGTTCTCTAATGTATGCAAGCGCAGTAGCCACACAGAGTCTGACTAGAGAGCCTTAGCAAGCGCAGTTGTGAGGTGTCGGGCCCTGAGGGGGAGTGCATAAGGAGGACATGTTGAGAGCGGGGTGACAGACAAAAATAGGGAGGAAAGCTGAAGGGAACAGGCAATGAGTGGTAGCCCACAGAGGGTGCATGCTGAATGGACAGGGAGAGGACTTGGAAGGAAGTATAGCCCAGCATGCTAAGAGCGAAGTAGGGTGGAATTGTGAGGCTGGATGCAAGAGGGCAAGCTGATGAAGACCAGACCATGAGGGGTAGGAGCATGTAACCGAAAAGCAGTTCATGAGAGGATTAAATCGACAGCGCTGAAGGTGGTAAGCTCAGACCCTGAACACTAAGTGACCTTCTGAAAGTCGTGAGAATGTCATAGCAGCTCCGGTCTGAGGAGGTGGGATGTGAGTACCAAGGTAAAAGCAATGAATGGATGATCAGCAATTAAAAAACCCAACCAACTGAATTGCCTGTGTGGGTATCAGTAGATCAAGCACTGTCAAAGATTGCAAGTGAGCCATTAGTTTAGAATTGTGTACTTTTTTATCGAAAACATGGATATATAAATACACACATTCCAAGACTGATGTGAGGCTACAGAAGAGTCTATGTAGCTTTTCAGGATGGTCTGCGAAACATCTCTTATTAGGAGTGAAACACTGCCCCAGTGAGAGAGAATCAGTGAATCAGACCTGGCAGCAAGAAGGGTTCAAATAAAGGTTTAAAATTCAAGCAATTTCATCTGACTTTAATAGAGGTGATGAGGGAGCGGAGGGAACTGAGTGAACTGAGTTTTGTACTTAGGGGCGCTTAGGGGCTAAATTTGACCCTGAATACTAGATCCTTTCTCTGTGACCTGTTGCTTGCTAATAGAATTTGTTGCACATAAAATGCATTTCTTCATCGCAGCTAAAATGTTGTGTCTCTTTGTCATTATCATTACTAGACTATTCTCTGCGGCATGGGAGAACTTCACATTGAAATTATACATGACCGCATCAAGCGGGAGTACAAACTTGAGACGCACCTTGGACCACTTCAGATATCGTACAGAGAAACCATCTTAAATTCTATGTGTTCAACAGGTAAATAACGTTGCACAATGCTTCATAAGCCCTTTTCAAAATGATCCTTTCATTGGTTGCCTTGTGATCACTGGCCACCGGGCTATATTACAGGTGGCAGGTGCACCGGCAGGAGTCGGACCATCACAAGGCTCGAGTTAAAACTATACACAAATAAAAAACAGGGAAATTGCTGTCGCGATAAGGACAGCCCCAACATTCTTGCAACTTGGGAAGGACCTCAAGACCCTGCTCTCCCAGGTGTACCTAGGGTACATCAAGGACCCTGGACTCCACCTTCCGGGGGCAAACCACCACTGTGGGCCAGGACCTTCCAGATGCACGGCCGGAATGTGTCCCCCCTGGGGTTGGTGGGCTTACAGTTTTCTTGTAACCCTAAGCCAATATTGTGCAGTACCCGGTTTCTCCCTACCTAGGTTTCGGCTGTATAAGTACAAATACAAAAATACAAAACACAAATGCCCTGCTGCTCTCCCTTAGGCAGAAAGATTGCATTGCAAGATGCCAGTCAGTCAGGATTTGTCCTTTCAAAAAGAGAAACACTGGTTTATAGATTCATTTTATTAATATAATAGAGATTATCTTGTCACATTCGCTTCCTTCCACCATTTAACCACAGTTCTATACCACAACAAACTGTTTCAGATGCCTAATGTGTTTTGGATACATTCCTTCTCGACTTCCAGGTGCCCATTAATGCATCAATATTGACAACCGGCCTGACTTCTTTTGTTTAAACACAATTAGTGAAGACTCCCCTTCAAAGTAGCAAGTTTCCGCCCCATTGAGGGGTTTGGTTTCCAATCCATCCTCTTTGTAAAAGAGCACCTCCATGGATGTGGCAGTTTGTGCTTCAAGCCCTGCTGCGAGAGATCTGGAAGGCTGTGATGGCTGTACACAGGCGAGCAGTTTGGTGCACTCTAGGATAGCTGGGTTCCAAGGGTCAGTCAGGAGGCTGCAGGCAACGTGTAATGTATTCTTAACTTTCAAAATTAGATGATGCTTTAATCTCCATGTAACATATATCACTGGGAGACCCACAGCTCCCACCACGTTCCTACAAGCTCAGCCGCCAGCTGGCACATTCAGTCAACACTCGCCCACCATTTTCTGTGCTGCATTTGCATCATCAAACATCAACATTTTAAGCCTTGCGCAGTGCTTAACAGCAGTCTCCCAGCTTATGTTCCCTCTAGTTGGTTTTCTCTGTGTGCGGTAATGCAATGTTTGTGTGCGCGCCATTTTGGCGCATGGTAAACCACCATTCGAGCTTGTGGGGTTTTAACACCCCTTCCCAAAGCATTCTATGAAAATCTTTCTAAGGCATGTATTAAGAAACTCATTAAGTATGGAGGGGGTCTCCCTCACGTTAGACCTCATCATGGACTGGTTCAGGCTTAGGAGTACCTGGGTGCATTTTTCTAAGCATATTGCATTTGAAGTTGTGGAGTTATTCCTGAAAGCCATCTTATTAAACAGTCCTCTACTTCCACATCCATCACTGTATCCACCAGCATTATATGTGTGTAGCAGAAAGGAGAAAACATTGTATCCCTCTGAAGTATTTCTGCTCAGTGTAAAGAATGGATTCAATGCACATTGTTCCTGTGTTGAGCGCAATATAACACAGAGAAACACAACAAAACCAACATGCGCCACAAAAATAAATCACGTGCATTCGAAACATTATATTGCAGCACACATCTTGCCCATCGTGGGATAAAGCCAGGGGATAAAAAAGATCACCGAAATGACTGTGCCAATATCCACGAGTGTCAGACATCTGGTTGCAACCTGCAGTCATAGAGTCCAATCCCAGCAAATTGGGTAATAATGGCACGATTCATACAGTGCTTATGGAATGTGTTCCATAAATATTATTTATTCATTTAATATACATATAGCCAACGAATGCCTTTACATATGACAACCTACAATTCACCCCCCATAAAACAATGGGTTTACATTTGGCAATTTACAATTAATAAAAATAATCCCAACAGGAATACAACATATCATCTAGTTAATATAACCGCCCTGATCCAAATGCATGGTCTTGGACAAGTTCATACTCTTTCACAAAAAAACGTCCATCAGAATTCTTCCTTCACTGAAATGCCCATCCGGGTTACGGCACACATAACTGCGCCACAAATTGCTGAGCCAACTAGATAAGAATGTCTCGCTCAGGAAGCATGCCAGCTTCTGTGTCCCATGTATGTGCTTCTGCCTCACTATGCCCCTGCCTCAGTGCCCCTCTGTGCCCCTTCCTCACCGCCTCTCTGACTCTACCTCACTGGCTCTCTCTGTGCTCGTGCCTCTCTCTCCACGTCCCTTTTCCTCTGCCTCTCGTGCCTCGCGGTGCCTCTCCCTTGCTAGATGACTCTGCGTCAATGCGTCTTTGTGCCCCAGTCTCTGTCTGCCTTTGCCTCTCACTCTCTGTCCCTCGCTCATTGTTTCACTGCCTTGGGTGTCTCTTTCTCTTCCACCGTCTATCCCTCTCTCTACCTCATTGCGTCCATTTGCCACCTGTCTTTGTCCGTGTCATCTCCCTGCCTATGCACGAGTTCCCTTTCTTGCTGACTCTGGCAATGCACTGTAACCCATGTCTTTTTTATCTGTATCTTTGAACAAAGCCTCAGTGCCGTGTTTCTTTTATTCCATTGTGTTTATGCTAAAGGGGGCCTGCCTCTTTCAGGCAATAGTTTTGGTGTTTGCTGCTTTTCTTTGCATTGTGCATTTATAGGCACCAGTGTGCAAGGAGGAGAGTGCAAAGTTTCAAAGGAGGATGCGAAAAGGGGCGCAAGTGTGCAAGAAAAGGAGAAGGAAGGGGAATAGAGCAAGGAAGGGAATGATTGAGAGCGTGCCGTCGATGATGATCAAGAGGAAATATGAGTGGGAATGGTTGAGAGAGGATAAAAAATAAAGTGAGAGTGTGAGAGGAAGGATGAGAGGGCTTAGAGTGGGGGTGTGGGTTGTAGAGAGAGTTGGGTGGGTGCACAAAGAGGTGGAGAGTGGGGCTAGGGTGGGTGGGGGTAGTGAGTGGGGGGTTGGGTGGGGATAGAGAGAGTGGGGGTAGGGTAGAGTTAGGGTTGGGTGGTGAGGGTAGAGAGTGTGTGGGTAGGGTGGGTGAGGGTAGAGAGGGGAGGGTGGGTGTAGAGACGGGAGGTTTGGTGGATGTGTGGAGTAGAGAGAGTGGAAGTATAGCGGGTGGGGAACTGAAAGGGGGTAGGGTAATGTGTGTATGTGGGCAGAGAGCAGGGTTAGGGTGGGTCAGTGGTGTTAGAGTAGTTGTAGGGTGGGTGGGGGTCGAGAAGGTAGGGTGGGGGCATAGAGAGTGGGGTAAGGTGGGATTAGTGAGAGTGGGGGTAGGGTGGGTTGAGAAGAGAGAGTGGGGGTAGGATCGATGCGGTAGAGCAAGACTGGGGTTGGGTAGGTGGGGTAGAGAAGGTGGGGGTAGGGTGGGGGATGGGGTAGAGAGAGGGGTAGGATCAGGAGGTGGGGGTAGCAAGAGTGGAGGCAGGGTGGGTGGTAGAGAGGGGGGGGTGGGTGGCCGTGGAAATAATGGGTTAGGGTGGGTTGGGTAGATAGTGGAGGTAGTGTGGGTGGCAGTAGAGAGGGTGTGGGTAGAGAGAGGGGGTAGGGAGAGTGGAGGTAGTGTGAGTGGGTGAGGGTAGATAGTGTGGGTTGTCGGTAGAGAGAGTGGGGGTAGGTTAGTTGGGAGTAGAGGGTGGGTTATTTGGGAGTAGGGTGCGTAGAGTTAGAGAGAGTGTGGGGGTAGGGTGGGTGTATGGGGCTAGAGAGGGTAGGGGCTAGGTGGGTTTATGGTTGCGGGTAGAGACTGGGGGTAGGGTGAGTGGGGGTAGAGAGGGGAAGTTGGGTGGGTGGGTTAGAGAGGGGAGGTTGGGTGGGAGTGGGTAGAGAGGGGAGGTAGGGTGGGTGTGTGGGGTAGAGAGTGGAAGTATAGTGGGTTGGGATAGAGAGAGGGGGTAGGGTGGATGTGTGGCGGCAGAGAGAGTGGGGGTATGATGGGTGTTTCTTTTGTTTTTTTTTAACGTTTATTTTAAACCAGCACAAAGATGACAATAGTACAGGTAAGTTGAAAAACACATCTTAAACCCCATGTCTGGAATATGTCTGGAGGACCGCTTCCCTCCCGTTCCCCCCTTCGCTCCCTGGACATCACCATAGAACGTTCGCCCTCTGAGTGAAGGGCCCTCCTGACCTGGGGGGGGGTTTGTTGGTTAGACCCGGAAAGTTTTGGTCATAGTCTAAAAATGGTGCCCAAATGTTCCTGAAGAGATGTAGAAGGCCTGTTGTCGTTGCTGTCACTTTTTCCTCAATCAGTATGTCCCACATTTTTATCCACCAAAGAGTCATGGAAGGGCCCTCAGTGGTTTTCCAAGTGCGGGCCACTGTAATTTTCCCAGCCAAAAGGAATTGGGTTAGCAGTTTGGCTCGCTTTCCGGATCTTGGGTAGACTCTCGGGGTGCCTAACAGGATATGTTCTGGTTCCATGGGAATCGCCACCTGGATGATGTCCTTAATAGTGGCGATACATTTTGCCCAGAAGGCTCTTATTATTGGGCATGTCCACCACATGTGAAAGTATGATCCCGGCTCATAGGCGCCAGCAGCAGGGGTCTAGGGCCTGGTTAATGCAGTGTAGCCTAAGAGGGGGCTGGGGGTAGTACCAACGTAGGAGTAATTTATGGGCACACTCCCTGTTGGTGATGCAAAAGGATGAGGAGTGTGTCCTTGCCCAGACATCAACCCAAGTTTGGTCTTCCAAGGCGTGTCCCAGGTCTGCTTCCCATTGCAACATATACGGGGCTCTAGTGGTAAGTATGTCTTCCTGCAGAAGTTTATAGAGAGTAGAAATGTTCTCATGTGGCGGGAGGTCTCTTAAAATAAGTTTGAGGGGTCTGGAGGAGCGTTTTGCTGCTTGCCGGGTTAGAGGGTGACTGCACCGATGTCGCAATTGGATGTATGGGAACCTATCTGCCTCCGTTAGCAGAAAGGCGGTTTTGCAATGTTCAAATGAACGTGACTGGACCCCCTTAAAAAGTTGTCCCAGAGACTCAAGCACCCCCGCGATCCAATTTTTAAAGTTTGATGGACGGAACCCTGGCAAGAAGGCTGGGTTGTGGAATATTGGGGAGAATGGGCCGAGCCCCCTCGGGATGCCCCTGTCCCTCAAAGCCCAGTCCCATGTTTGGATAGTGTGTTTAGTGGACGACAGAAACTTCTTCCAGAACTGGCGCAGTGGGGGCGGGATGTGCAGGGGAAAGTGCAGGGGAAGCGACAGACGAGATTGCTCCACCTCCACCCATCTCGAACGCTCAGATGACACGACCCATGCCTGTATGTGTGCCAGTTGTGCTGCTACCTGATCATTTCCGCAGTTCCGGGACCCTCAGCCCGCCTACTTTGGCACTGCCCAGCATTGCCCTCTGGGGAATCCTTCACTTCCTATCCTTCCAAATGAATCGGAACACTTTCCTCCGCAGGCGGCAAAGAGGGGGCAGGCCAATTGTAGTGATCTGTCTTTTGCAGGGTTGGGACCCCATTAAAGTCTCCTCCAATTATAATTTGACCTTCTGCAAACGAAAGGAGGGCCTTGCCCAGTGTCTCGTAAAATGTGTCTTGACCGTCGTTCGGGGCATACACTGAGAAGAGTGAGTATAGCTGCCCAAGCATCAGGCATTTGATTGCCACATAGCGGCCTTCGGGGCATCGTCGGGTCTCCAGAATTTGAGGGTTCAGCCCTTTTTGCGAAGAGAATCGCTGTACCTCCCTTTTTTGTGCCGTTGGAAGCCAGAACTTGGAGCGGAAAGTGCCTACTGCGGAGGCGTAAGAAATCCATTGGTAGAAAGTGCATTTCCTGCAGAAAAACCACTGCAGATTCTTCATCGTGCCGTCGCTGCAGAGCAGATTTGCGTTTGGCGGGGGAGTTCAAACCACTTATGTTAAGCAAGACAAATTTCAGTATCAAATGCGGGGGTGGGGGAGAGACTCCAAGGCAATCGTGGGTCCTGAGGGAGGGGGTTGGGGCGTTCGTGGCTCAGTTATCGCCAGGGGGTTTAGATACCATGACGTCATCTCGTGGCTGGGGTTTTAACATTGACCTCCAATGGGAGGCTGAACCTTTAACAACTTGTGAAGCCGGTTTGTTTTGTCCTGCGTGTCCCATTGCCAACGGGGCTAAACCCGATTGTAACAAATCTTCTAGTATCCCACTCCAAGGGGGTATTGGCATGCACCCTGGAGTTGGGCATGGGCTGTTTGAAGCCCGCAACTGTGTAATCATAGCTCCATGTTCCTATGCCCTCTCTTTAGAGTTGGAATCGCAAGTGATCATTTTACGTTCCGGCCTCTCTGCACCCTCGTCCAGTTTGAACGCTTCAGTTTGACGGGGCAGCTTTCCAGTTCCTGAGTGGTACGGTTAGTAACAGCGTCTTCTGCCCCTCAAGGAGAGTCGGAGCATACAATTGCTGCAGCATCCTCTAATTGGCTGATCCTACGAAGAGTTCCTTTATAGGTGAACTGCAGGTCAATCGGAAACAGCCATTGGTACCGGACTTGGTGATCTTGGAGGAAAAGCGCAAGAGGTCGGAGGGCCCGCTGCTTTTGCAGCGTCATGAGAGATAAGTCTTGGTAAATTCGGAGAGGGGAGCCCTGGAATCTCAGCTCATCACGGGATCTTCCTATTGCTGCGATAGCTTCTTTGGTGGTATAGAAGTGCACCCTTGTTATTACATCCGGAGGGACGTCTGCTTCCATGCCTCGGCGAGGGCGCAGTTTGTGGGTGCGATCTAGGGTGAGCTGTGACATCTCTAAGTGTGGGAGCAACGACTGGAAGAAGTCACCCACATATTCGGCCAAGTCTTTATCCAGGACCGGGGAGGGAACCCCCTGAATCCACAGGTTGTTAAGTCGGGCTCTGTTTTTGAGGTCTTGTTTGAATTCAAGGATCTCGTTTTTATTGAGTAGTGCCTGGATCGAGCGTTGTACTTCTAAGAGAGTTGCAGAGTTTTCCTGGGTCAAATCCTCCACTTCTCTCAGCCTTTGCTCCACTTCAGAGACCCTCTGGTCCGTCTGCTCTAGCTTTGTGGTCAGCTCCGACATGTAGGGTCTAAATTCTGCTTTGATATCTGATATGAAGGCCTGAATGTCTTCCTTGGTTGCCAGCTGTCCCCTTTCTTCCAAGGGTTTTGGAGGTGTGGATTTAGGGGCTTCCGATTTCCTTCCCTTGTCGGCAGGATGGAGCATGGTGGTAATGTCTATGCTTTTAGCTAGTTTAAGTTGCTTGGTCATACTTGCGAGCCTTAGTCGGGAACTCTTGTGTGGCCCCTGGAACTGAATGAGGAAGTGAGGGGGCTCCAATGAAGTCCTGCTCTGTGGCCAGGGGGAGAGAGGCGCATGGACCTCCGCCACCCTGTGGGGCAAAACGTGGTTTCGAGCACTGGGCGGAGTGTATTGTCCGGACTGGGTCCAGAGTGAATGGCGCAGGTTTCAAGCTGGGTCACTGGCAAGGCGAGGTTCCAACAGATGGGAAATCAACTGGACAGTAGAGGATCTGCGCCACGGAGGCGCCCTCCGTTGGGTGAGACTGATGGGGTGATAGGAGCGGGGTCAGGGCCCGGGATACCCCCTTGTGCACTTCATTGCCTTGAGAGGCTCCTAATCCAGGGTCACAGCCGATAGAGCGTGCAAGCCAACCCCTCTCCGCGATCAGAGATGAAGCAGCTCTGGGGAACAAAGTTAAATCCTGGGGATTGCAGCTGAGATGGCAAGCGGGGGCTTGGTGCGCCGGAGGAACAGCTGTAGGTTTCAGGAGCAGCTGGGCGGGAGAAGTCCTGTGAAAGAGCTGGATGTGGTAGAAGAGTGGGCTCCCAAGGGGCTGCCGTGTCCAGGTCCCGCTTCCCACCGCCAGGAGCTACTGCAGGGCAGCCTAGGAGAGTGCGGGTGGCGTGGGTTACTGTTGCCCCTACCCCCAGCCGCGTAGTGGGGTCTCACCTCTGAATGCCAGTCCTTGTTGCGGCGGGCTTTGAGAGGAGGGCTAGCTGATATGTGACGGGGGCGCAGAAGAGCCACCTTTATCAGCCGGCAGCTCTCCTGATGAGCTCTGCCACTGCCTGCCCGCCTGTCTCCTCTTCCCTTCAGGGGGTCGCCTCCCCGGGATCACGCAGTAGTCCGCTCCACTGCTATCTCTGCGGCAGAGGGACCTGGGGCAGGCCGAACCAACAGTCCAGCAATGTCGGAAAGGAGGGGGTGCAGTGCGTATTAATAACTTCCAGCTTGCATCAGCCATCGGTCATTGGCAGCCCCAACGAGGCGCTGCAGCTGCACTTCCAGGTCTGTGCGCCATTTTGGGTTACCTCGGCGGTGGTCCTCTCAGAACTTCGGAGGCTACGATCTCGGTTCCTGGCCAGCGTTAGGGGCTCAGCTCGCTGCCAGTTGGAGCCCCGATGTTCCGATTGCAGCTGATGTCTTGATTATCTTACTGCGACGGCGGGAACCACATTTTCAGGATATTGTCTGCAGGCTTTTCACAGAGGCTATCAGAGGAGCAGCCACATCACTGGCGCTCCAGGCCACGCCCTTGATGGGTGTTTTGAGAGATGGGGTAGGCTTGGTGGGTGGTGGTAGAGAGCGGTTTGGGTGGGTGTAGAGATGGTGGGGGTAGGGTGGGTTTAGTGAGAGTGGGGGTAGGGTGGGGTAGAGAAAGTGGGGTAGCATGGGGTAGAGAGTGGGATAGGATCGGTGGATGGGGGTACAGAGAGTGGGGTTAGGGTGGGTGGCAGAAAGAATGGGGTTAGGGTGGGGTAGAGAGTGGAGGTAGAGTGGGTGAGGGTAGAGAGAGGAGTAAGGAGAGTGGAGGTTGGGTGGGTGGGTGAGGGCAGATAGAGTGGGTTGTCGGTAGAGAGAGTGGGGGGTAGGTTAGTTGGGAGTTGAGAAGGTTGGGGTATTTAGGGGTAGGGTGGGTATTTAGGGGTAGGGTGGGTGTGGGTAGAGAGTGTGGGGGTAGGTTGGGTGTATGGGGATAGAGAGTAGGGGATGGGTGGGTGCATGGTTGCGGGTAGAGAGTGGGGGTAGTTTGAGTGGGTGGAGGTAGAGAGAGTATGGGGTAGAGAGGGTGTGGATTGGGTAGGTGGGTGTAGAGAGGCAGGGGGTAGGGAGGGTAGTGGTGTGTGGGTGTGCTTAGAAGTTGGTTGGGAACAAATAAAACATGAAGAACAAAGCAGTCTCGGGATGACTTGTCAAAAGTAGCCCAAACAAAAGCCAACCAGCTCTCGGAATGGGGTTGGGATGGGTGGGTGGTGTGGGAAACTCAACAGTATTCTCCCACTCACTCCCTCAGGATCTTCCATTCCAGTGGCCAGGGAAGGGCCATCACTTTTGGATCCCGACTCTGGGGGTGGACAAGCGAGGGAGGATCACCTGAGTGGAGGGTCACCCAAGGGTGAGACATGATATTTCCTCAGTCCCAAAAATACCTCAGTCTATTCTCCCTCAGCCTTTATGGGGATCTCCAGTCTCACCCCATCTCCTCCTCCCCATTTCCACCAAATACTGAGACGAGGAAGAGGCAACCAAGATCAGTAAAGATTACCCATAGGAGTAACGTGGGGAAAGTAAGGGAAGCCTACCATAGAAAGAACTCCAGTCATTCCGCTAATAGTCAGGCAGGTTCAGGCATTCAATAGTAACCATTCACACCTGACTCCAATTGACTGGTCTTTTCAATATAAAAGGTGTGGGCTGACACAAGTGTATGAGCGAGGTGTAGAGCGAGTTGCAGAGCAAGCAGGAGAGCATGGCAGGAGAAGAGCCGAGATGCTAGAGTTGCCCAGGATCAGAGGCCAGAGACCAGGACACTGAGATGCTGAGGAACTGCTGTGTGAAAGAGCAGGTGCGTGGCAAGGGAGCCGTGTCTCCAGGGAGCCAAGAAGGGTCTGTGTGTGGGAACCGACAGGTGTGCTGGTGCCCTGCAGATCCTGTGCATGCAAGTGCTCATTCGCCTGGGCTGGTGGGATAGCCCAGGAGTTTCTGGTGGAGGGGGGCAGGTGGTGAGACCCTGACCTTGGAACAAAGAGAGACGGCGGCCCAGACCTCAGCCCGGTGAGTCTGAATGCATTGCAGAGCCGGGGTTGTGAAGATCGCGATCCAGAAACACATAAGAAAGAAGACTGCGTTTGAAGTGAGCATTTGTTTAAAGCTGAATGGAAGTCCTCAGAGATGCAAGTAACAGTGTAAGCGCAAGATGCGCTTGTGTATTGGACAATGAAACAATATGAAAGAAAGAAGGCCAAAAGGCAGTGGAGGTGCAAGAGGCACGGGAGAGAACGGACAGTATAAAAGAGGGTGAGAGGGACACGAAGAGGGTCAAAAGCCTGTGGAAAAAGTGTAAGAAGCACGAATTAAAGGACAGTATATAAAGGGGTGCAAGTGACCCGAAAAGAAAGAAACCAATGCAAGAGTGCACGAAAGCATGAAAGAAGTGTGCAAGTGGCACAACCAAGATAAAGAGTAAAAGACGGTGCAAGTGTGCACAGAAAAGAGGAAGGAACACAGAAAAATGGTGCAGGAAGCACCTGAAGATAAAAAGTGTAAAAGGAAGTGACAGTAAAGAATCAAGAGAGGGGCAAAGGGTCAGAATGGTCGCGCTGAGGAAAAGTAAAGAGCCTAGCGTTTTCAAAAGCCTCTGATTCTACCCCGTAAGAGAATGATATGCAAGAAAGATTGTTCATAGGAAAAGGCACATCCTGACCAGCAGACGTAGTATTTTCTGTTTTGAAAGCTGGAAGAGGCCTGGGCTAGCTGAAGGGAACCCTGAGAGGCCTATTGAGAAAAGTAGACTTCTTTTGTATTGAAAGCTGAAAGTGAACAAGTTAAAGCTTGTGGAAGGGATCCCCAAGGAACCCAAGAACATTGAAGGTGTCTGAATTCACTATAAGGGGCCTGTGGAGAAGAATTTACAAAGGCCCCTGGTGAGTGACCTCATCTTTGTGACATTGACCAAATTGCACCTGGTGAGAAGACCGCCCGAAACCTACTTTGGTTTAGCCATTTTTGTTTACCCACTATTTTTCCTTTTCAAAAGACTTCCTATCACACTTTTGTACAGCGTGAGTGCAAGCATAGGTTTGACACAGACAGACTTTTATTTTGGAATATTAGACGACGACGGCCATTAGAAATATCAGTTAAGGGAACCATCCTTTTAGAGTTGAGCTCAGTCCGGCATTCCACCACCCCAGGAACCCTAGCAAATGACGGTTTTAAAACGAATGCTTTTAAGTCTGTGTCTCTCTTGATATGATGTCTGTCTCACAGTGGGTATGGGAAGAGAGAGTGGGAGTGAGGTCAGTGGGGTAGAGAGAGTGGGGTTGGGACATTGGAGAGAGTGGGTGTTGAGTGGGTGTTGAGTGGGTGCGTATTTTTACAAAGGCAGCCTCAGGAGGACAAAAAAACAGATCTGCCGCCAAAAGTAGTCCAACCAGCCCCAGTTTCTGCAAAATAGCCCAATATCTCCCAATATGAAATCCGCCTTGCGGCTTGGAAATGGAAAGCCAGGCACCCGACTTGCTTCTTACAAAGTTGCTGATTGGAGCAAATATTGTTAGGGAATTTCTCATTGAGTAGTACAACAGAGGAGTTTGGAAAAAGAGATTTGTGATTTGCGGGTTTCATGCCATGGCATTGCCCATTGCTTTGCCAATCAGATATTACCAGTTCAGAACCCTCATTCCCTCTCTCTTTTGTAACAATGGTTTCAGCAATTTTGTGGCACAAGTGCGACAAAAATGTGTTAAAACCAAAAATGTGCAGTACACTATGGGAGGGAGGCTATTAGACAGTTTTGTGAATCAAATGATCAATAAGAATCACATTTTCAGAAATAATCTCTTTTGCAAGCTATAAAATGCGGTTTAATACACAAAAGATCTAGTGAAATCTTTTCTAAATAGTTGGAATGTGTCCGGTCTGTACTGAATGTTAAGCAACGTGGCTGTTCTGTACATTTGTGCACTGTAGCACCTTGAAATGCTGAGTGGGGGTGTCAGGTGACTTGGATCGTGAATCCTTTGGAAGCAAGAGAACTCTGTGTTAATTTAAACAGGACAAACCCATTTCTTGAATTGTTTCTCTTTTGAGAAGGTGACAGTCGTGGGTCTGAGCCGGAAAGTGAGGCAAGCGGGACTGCGATGGGGAGTTATGGAAGATATAGGAGGTGAAAGCTTCTGATGCAGTCTGTAGAGGAATCGGGAATGCACAGATCTAGTGTGCATTTTTCCATGTATGAGCTGTGCGTGCACGCCCCCGACATTCTTTGCGCAGCAGAAGAAATTAGATTTAATGGGCGCGCACAACTTACAGGTAACCCTGCAATCAACCCAGACACATTCCCCAACCACTCTATCAGTCTCTAATAACCTGCAGCGTAAGAGACCATGAAATACTGAAACCTATGAATAAATCCTATTGTGCAGCCTGTGTGCTGCCTCCTGACTGATCCTTGTTGGCACCCTGCTATCCTTGGATACAATAGAGTTCTTCAGCCTTGTTACAGAGGCACATGACTAGCATGCACTGAGGGAATATGGAGAGTGGGACTTTACATGACAGAGGTCACCAGAATCTTGGTGAGATGCACTCCTTTCTGCTATACTCTGCGCCAAGATGTTGGTAGTGCTCAATTTAAGAGACTTCTGTGTCTGCTTTAAATGCATTCCAGAAAATTAGAAACCCTGCTTGAAATCCTTGTAGTTGCAGTTTCATAAAACAGTCCTGTGCCTAACCACAATCTGAAAAGGTTCATGTCTATGTAAATTTACACTTCAAAATGGGCAAGCTCTACAGCGAGGTTCCGGTTATGGAAATCCTACTTATGTAGGTAGCATGCCTCATCAATGATCCTGCTTAAAAACTTGCTAACCTTGGAACAAGAAAGGCTTCCCTTTGTGCATACTGTATAGGAGCAGATACCTCATCTAAATGACTTCTCTGGGTGTGCCATGAACTGGTCGCCTCTTCATCGGAATCCCACTGTCAAATGTGCTACTCTGCAATCTTATGATCTGAATTCTCACGCCTGCCTAGCCTGTCCCACTTGTTTATAGGCGCGTTATAAATGCCATATCATATCATGTCATATCATATCATGCTGCAGTCCTTAGGTCCTCCCTACCACCTCTTGTGACAGTCAGTATTTGTCACTAGGGGGAGGGCTACCAGGATGGATGCAACAGCCTTTCCGACATGCAGAAAGTGGCAGTTGAGAGAGCCCCAATTCCTGGCCCCTTCCCAAGTGCCTGCCTATATATAAGTGGCACAGCATTGCATCACCCCATACCTAAACAGATGCTTGCCAGCCTCATTTCTTTAATTGCAGGCAACCAAAGCTTCAGGAAGCACAGCAAACCACCAGTATGGATATATCTCCTCAACGCCTCCTACCCGAGCACTTCAGCCAACAGAAGTATATGGGTCACCAGAGGAAAGAGAATCCACAACCTGGGAAACAAACGAGCTGTGCAGCAGCGCTCACCAAGCACCAACAGAAGAGAGGAAGCCCCCTCTACAAGAGGTATATTACAGAGGCGCGGAGCAGCCAAAAACAAACCTGGATTCCCGCCCCACAACTTACCATGGAATTTGCTGCAAATAGGCATCTGAACACGAACCAGGACATACACCGCTGTGGGCTACCATTTTTGCATCGCAACTTCCCCATGCAGAGAAAAGGGCTGGGGGTCAACATCTATTTGTGCCTTCTTGCCGTTGTAACACTTCACGAGGGGTTGGGGGGAGACTGTGCTAGATTACACAGGGGGGAGGACAAGAGGGGAGACGGGAAGCAGGAAGGTGTGGATTATTCTGGCGAGGTCAGAGGAGGAGGTGGAGGCAGACCAAAAGACTTGCAGGAGGAAGGATGGCATACTGGAGCGTGGAGGTGACTTTTGAAAGAGGTGATGCCTTGGTTGTTGAGATCAAGTCGTACCTACCTGTAGTGAATGTGTGTTCAGGATGAGTGTGATATGGAGTGTTAGGGGGAGTGTAGTAGTGAGTGGGAAGTGAGTGTCCGAGTGAAAGGATGGTGATTGGGAAGCGGGTGGAGGTGTGAAGTGGTAATAGTGTGTAGGAGGGGAAGAGTAGTGTGGCGGAGCGGGCAGTAGTGTGGAGAAGGGAGTGGTAACATTGATGGGTAGTGGTAGGTAGTAGAAGGAAAGAGAAATCAGAGGGAAATAGGAGAAAGAGGTACGGAGAGAGAGGAGAGAAGGGGGTGGAGTTGCAGGGAGGAGAGTAGGTGCAGAAAGGGGTGAGAGTAACCGAGAGAATACAGCAAGAGGAACATCAGGGCTTGAAACGCACGAGACGGAGTGGGGCTTGAGTATTTGGAAGTCACCCGTATACTCCTCAAAACTAATCCGAAGTTAGAGTAGGTCTCACCTAGTAAGTCCCAGAGGAAGCCTTCGATAGATGAGGCTTCCTAACTCCTAGAACACTAGAGATGACATAGTAGGTGTTAATAAACAATATTTAATAAGCTGGGGCTTAGCAATGCCTGGGTCAAGGTGGGAACTGCTACACCTAGAAGAGTGGGTGAGGGGGATGACTCTTGGCACACTGGATGAAATTACAGTAAAACCCTTGGATCCATCTCTAGGATTTGGCATGTTGTTTAGGCCATCTGTGGCCCGCTGCATGTTTGTAATGGATTAATAACTTCAGCATCATCAATAAACATCTGCAAGACCAAAATAGTTAAGCTAAACTAGTTTCCCATCACACTACTCATGTCCAAGATTGACTCTGCTTCCTTTTCTTGTGGCCCGGAAGCATGTGATCATCACTCCATTGGTTAAAGGAAAAAAACGAATGCAGATACCGAGATCTTCAGGCTGATCTCTGACCTCACCTGCGTCACTCATAGTATGGAAACTCTGGATTCCTGGTTCCTGACTATCATAGGAAACTGGAACTGCCCTTATGAACATGGGAGAGAACTGCTGAACTTCAGGAAGTAGCACCAAGCCAGTTCATTGAATCTTCACGCTCACTGTGACTGTGGCGCATTGGAGATTTCCCAGTAGGCCTCCGCACCCTAGGCCTCTTTTGTTTGGTAACCTATTTATTTCCAAATGTTCTCATAGGAAAAGGGTTTTGGCTTTCTGAATATGTGTAATGTGGGGACACTTAGAAAATTATTTCCAGGGCCTCTTTCGGTTCGGCATCCACCCCTGCTTTTCCCTCCACGTTCAGAAAGCTCACCCCCCTAAATCACAGGCCTGTCCTCAGTCTCTGCTTTGCAAATTGGCTTTCCATTGGCCATCTTGCTTTGTAGTTTCTTGTATGGGAAATCGGCACGTGCAAACCGCTTCCCCCTAAAGAGAAAAAAAAAAAAAAGAATGTACTAGCTGGTAAGGACCCTGAGCCTTTAGTTAGCAGGCGTTTACCGGCATGGGAAACCCGCCCCCTTTCCAACACGGACATTCACACTATACTATAACCAACCTCTTGTGAAATGATTCATGCAAAATGATTCTGGAGATTGTCATCCACATTCAGTGAATCTTATTTCGAGTCGAGTTGGCCAGGTCAGTATTCCAACCCATGGGTCGCCCAGAGGTGCCAGCAGACGTCTTTTAACCCATCAATCATCCCTACAAGTGCATATTGTGGCACATGGACGTTCAGGGTTATGTTTATCTGTGACATTATTATGCTATTTCTGTTCTTTCAATTGTTCATAATAAAAGCACATTCCGCTAGCAAACACGTTTTGAAATTAAGAGCATGTTCGTGAGGAGGATGGTTGTTACTAATCTTTGCACGATGGTCTTTCAGATACACTGGACAGGACGATTGGTGAAAAACGCCACCTGGTGACTGTTGAACTGGGGGTGAGGCCATGCGAGGAAGCAGGGCCAGTGATAGCCCCAATAGTTGAATATTCTGAAAACATGAGTGCGCATCTGCTGACAGACCTGCGAGAAGCCATCGAGAATGGAATTCAGAGTGCCTTCATGCAAGGTAAGGGAAAGGTTCCTGCCACACAAACACTGGTCGATTGTGAAAAGGGGCGACCATGCATGCTTGGTGCGGCACCTGCTGGCCACTGGGTCTCACAAGAGAGCATATTGGCCTACTGCAATCACAGCTTGCTGATAGATTGGATGACATAACAAATTAAACATTGGCAAAGTCAATAGTTTTAGGTCATTTTCTTAAGACTTTTTAAAATTAAATGTTTTTTTTCTAATGCATAAACATGTTAACGGTTTATAATAAACCAAACACATTAATAAAAAAAAATGTTTAAGGTATTGCAGTTGTTCATTTCATTTTACATTTATAGGCATGAATTTGTGTTGTGCCCAGCTCCAAAAAACATTCGACTTCAAGGCCTGATCATCAAGTGACAATTAATATCTGAGCTGTTGGCTGCTGCCGGCTGATTTAATACCTCTAACATTCTACATCACGAAGTCTGCTGTGCAGGCCCGTAAAAGGCCTTTGAACTGTGTAGCATCCGGAATAGTATCACCAGTAATGTTCAACACTTTATCAGTCATTCCAGCATCAAAAAATAGGACTGTCCAACTCTGAAATAGAATGCATGAGTGCATATGAAACCATGTGGAGAAGGGCATGCACACATTGACACTTATTGTTTGCAACAAGATGTGCATATTGTACAGCACCATCACCTAGCACTAGTTTCCAAGCCATGCCCATGCTCTCAGAGGGCATGACTTTCATGAAAACTTGCTGGTGATAACTAATGTAAGAGGTTTCTGATAGCATGAAGGCTTTTGGCTCTTCCTGGGTTCCTTCTCTCTTGTCCTTCCCTCCGGGTGCTGTTTTATTCCCTGCCCCCAAACTCTCTGCTCTCCCCCTCTTTTCTCTTCCCTGCCTCTTGCATCAGATAGTTGTGGAATTGATATGGTACAGCAGGTAACAGCGCAGACTGCCGATTTGGACACTTCGGGGCTGTCGTTGCTCTGTTAACACTGGCAGAACAGACCTGTTGGCCACATACTGGCATGCACTGATGCCTTTCATCTAAAAAAGGGCCATATGCCAATTTATTGTTGAGGACCATTTGAGCAGTATTCATGCCTTGCCATTTATTTCCACGACAATTTAGGCAGCTCTTCTACTCACTGCTTGCCTGCAAGTTCCGTACGTAACAACACATCTTTAGTCTATAGCTCTGTGCAAATTGACCTCCTGGTCATCAAATTAACCTGGACATGTCCCTGGTGCCTCAAAACCAGCTATAACCTGGAGAATTATATCCTCAGTCCACGTTACCCCACCTTTTTCCAGAAACCCAACGTTCAAGGACTACACCATTAAGAATTCCCCTTGATGTCGGAGGGAAAACCCAGAAGAGAGAGTCCACTACAGATCTGGGAGGATGAGGACTACGGAGAAACCAGAGTCGGATCCATAATGCTTGGAGGGATAGAGATGAACATGTCTCATGTCTGAGGTATCCCGGCCGCCTGTGTAAGCAACCACTCTAAGAAGAACTGGATTTCACATAATCCCACTCTTCTATAACAGCAAAACCCTGACCCATCTAGGAAAACACACGTACACGTCTGGGGCACAAAGACTGTGTGTCGGGAAGACCTGAGTACCCCACAGGAGGGCTCTCCACCCAGCAAAGCCAGTAGTCGTGGCAAACCTTTTCCCTTCTCCCATGTAATACCAAAAGGGTAAGAAGAAAGCACAACCTTCACCCATACAGCAACTGGACACCCAGAGGGAGCTCCATTTCCTCCCCATACTGAGGAGGGACCTGCACAGAGGGGGAAGAGCCCCTACAGTCACTTCATGACCAGAACAATGTACTTAATTCTTTTATTCCAATGTACTTTAAAGCTTGTTTTCAAGCATGTTGTTAATTGATTCGTTACTTGACTCATTTGCACTGTTTAGAGAATGATAAAGTAGACAACATGTTTGGGTTAATGTACTTTTTAGAATAAAAAGAATAATGTATTAATTGAATTATGAAGGCTGTCCTAAAAAAATGTGCAACCTTTTTGTGACAAATTTAGACAGAGCCAAGATGTTGTACAATTTAACTTTAGACCGTGACATATATATAATGTTCCTTAAAGCTGCAGGCACGATGGGGTGAGACCCCTGTAGTCACTCCTCTCTTTGGAACCGATGGGAGAAACATCAACATCAGTCCACATGCAGTAGAAGCTGTTATGCAATCTCTCTACCCCTCAGTGGGAATGTTCATCATACCCTCTCACCTGTGGTGCACAGGAAGCAGCCGTAACATTTCTGGGTGGGGAGTCTTCCAGCAACACGTAGGGAGAGAGCAGCAACTGCAGTCCAGCCATCTGGGAAAACACTCTAGAATGGGATCCTCATCCAAGATGGTGCCTGATGTATTTAAAGATGCCCTCCAAGGGGAACAAACTACATCACAGCCACTGAGCATGCCCAGACCCTCTCCAATCAATCAGAGTAAAACCATTCAATCTAAGCCCTGTTTAAAGGTCAGATCCCAGCCCAGCAGTGAGTGTTCCAGAGTATAGTGCTAGAGTGGTGCAGAATAATAGTTTAGAGACAGTGATGGAGCATTGGATGGTGCTGGGGGCGAGAGCAGAAGTGGCAGGAGGGAGGTTGCAGGGAACAGGAGAGGAAGGTAAAGGTGGTGAAGAGTGAGGAGCTGGTAAAGAGTAAGGAGGTGGCGAACAGTAAACGGGTGCCAGAGGGTAAGGAGATAGTGAAGAGAAACAGATGCATGAGGTGGCTGAAGGGGAGCACTAAACGCGGAGACTAAGTAAGGAGTACAGAGGTGATTAGAAGTGATATGGCAGAGAGCTGAAGGTGTGTGTTCACTAGGATATTCGAGGTGACAGTGGCGGAGAATAGGAGCGTACTAAGTAAGAGGTAGAAAAAAGAGTTGAAGGAAAGAAGAGTCAAAAAGAGGTTGGAGGAGAAGACCAGAGGGGATGAGAGTTGAACAGATCCACCATAAGACTTAGGGGTGTAAGTGAAGGTAGGAGGCTGCTGCAAAGCATCAGAAGTAGGGAAGAGAAGAGGACTGTCATGGTATTTCATCCTATTCTTTCCTACGGGATGGGAGCAACACATGAGATACCATTTCATTTCAGAATTCCCCTCATTATAGTAAACTAGCATTGGCTTGACAAGCCTGCGTAGAATGTAGTGTCTTGCAGCGAAGAGTGTGATTCATGCTTAAAAGGGCAGTCTGGGCTGCAGTGCCTAGAATTGCAACAGTAGTGCTGCGAAACAGCACAAGTATACTCAAAGCGCTTTAGCTTCTAGAGGTCTATATTAACATTATATTGAAAAGTAGCTACATAGAAAGAGAGCTAATAGTAGTGTCACGCACACAGTAAAATTAGAGTCTGCGTTACCATTTATAATAGCAAAGCATTTAGCATCTTAACAGCTTGATCATATCATACATGCATGTATGCAAACATGCTTACATATGGGGGGCGTGGCCAGCTACGAGCCGATGCAGACGTGAATCTGCACCGCTCCGCGAGCCGCCGTATTATCCTGACACATCCTGCCTGATTCCGTTATGGAGGAGAAAATATAATCATATGTACGGAAAGCGGAAGATCCGCACTACATTCTGGTGTGCTTGCAGAGAAAACGCAATCGTGTGGAGAAGAAACACCGAGGGAGATCTGGGAGCTGCGGGCTGTAACGAGTACTGCAACCAAGATGGCCGCCGTGCGCCCTCGGAGCGCGGACCGGACCCCACAGTGATCTGCAGCCACCCGTTGTGAGGTGAGATGGGGTGGCGCTGAGCCCGACGTCCCGCGCCCGGCTGGGGACTACCTCAGGAGAAACAGCGCTGCAATACACTCCCTGAGACGCCGCCGGAGCAAGAGCAGCAACGGGTGCATCGCCCCTCGGAGGCACTGAGTCACCCGAGCCCGGGCGCTTGCGGATGCCTGCGGGCGCTTGGGGAAACCAGCGGTGGTCTGGGAAGCCTGGAGGGCCTGAGGTGCGCCTGGGACTGAGCGCATCAAGCAGTAGGAGAGATGCTGTCGGGCCGCTGGTTGATGGTGCTTCTGCGGTTCCGACCGCGATACGAACTTAGCGGCGCTCCCTACCGCTCCAAGCCTGTGATTCGAGGGCCGTGCACCATCTGATAAGGGAAAACGCAATTGTGTGGGGCCGAAACACTGAGGGAGAGTTGGGAGCTGCGGGATGGAATGATTGCGGCAAGCAAAATGGCCGCCGTGCGCCCTCGGAGATCGAACTGGACCACACAGTGACCTGCAGCCACCCACCGCGAGGTGAGGAGGCGTGGCGCTGAGCTTAACGACCCGCGCTCGGCTGTGGCCAACCTTGGTAGGAGCAGCGTCGAAAAACATTGCCCGAGAAATTGCTGAGGCGGGAACACCAACAGGTGCGTTACGCCTCAGAGGAGCCGAATCACCCGATTCCGGGCACTTCCAAATACCTGTGGGTGCTTGGGGGAAACCAACGGTGGTCTTGGGGACCCGGGGGACCTGAGGAGTGCCTGGGGCTGATCGCAGCAAGAGGTAGGAGACCGGCGATTGGATCGCTGGTTGCTGGAGCGATTGGTGGGGCGGACTGTGGCTCCGGTTGCATCCCCGCCCGGTCCGGGCCTGCGATCCAGGGGTCGTGCCCCCCTTTTAATCCACTGTATCACAGACTGCGGGGGGACAGCGGTACCCAACAGACGACGCTGTGTGGAGGCGGGGCGCGCCCCGGTGCGGACCGGACCCGCAGCAACGCCCAAGCAAAAGAAGCAATACTCGACCTGGTCAGCCAGACAGGTGATACTGTGCCACCCCAAAAGACATACCACCCGAGGCCAGCACGCACACCTTACGGGCAGGGCGGGAAGCAACCCGGCGACCACTACAGTGGGAGAAGTACCCGATTCGTAGGCAGACTCAGGCCTGACTGTAAAAATAACTCCTGCACAAAGAGGCATAGGAGAAATCCCGGCGTAACACTACCTATTGACAAACATATGCCTATAACAAACTGGCCTAGATCCGAGCCCCAGCGGTCCGACACCACCGAAGAAAAGAAGACATACCTTACGCTTGCGGGCCGTGGAGATCAGCGCTACACCCGGTCAGTGGGTGGCTTACAGACAACCTCCTAAGCAGATGCAACGGTTTCTCTGCCCGCCTTCGTGGACAAAGAACCGAGACTCACCTCAAACCTGTTAACACACATTGCACGAACTCCTGTGTCCCACGCAGCCGCCCACCGCCATAGGATGGGGAAAGACAAACCACGGAAACCAACGACACAGAGCAGGATGGACCAATATGCGTTTGCTACCACCTCCCAGCCGACAGACCAACTACCGGAGCAGGACTCTCCTGGCCCGGAAAATACCCTCTCACAAGAAAGAGAAGCGATATCTCTGAAAGACATTATGGCAGCAATCGCTGATTCACGTGCCTCCATGGAACAAAAAATGGATGGTATAAGTGTGGACGTTTCTTTACCACGCAATGATCTCCAAAAGCTAACGTCCCGTACTGGGGAAGCTGAACAGCGCATATCCGGGACGGAAGATGGCCTCAGGAACCTGGAGCAACAATTGAATAGAACCACTGCCCGCCTAAAGGTACTAGAAGCAAGAGTGGACGAAGGAGAAGGCAGATCAAGGTGGAATAATGTGCGGATCCTAGGCCTGCCCGAAAAGGCCGAAGGAGACTGCATGGAATTGTTTCTCGAGCAATGGCTCATTGACTTGTTCGACAAGAAGAGATTCTCCAAATTTTTCTCGATAGAAAGGGCCCACCGAATCCCCACCGATCCTCCACCGCCTGGATCCCCGCCACGGACAGTGGTAGCAAAGTTTTTAAACTATAGAGACCGGGACGCACTACTGCATATGGCACGTACCAAAGGCACGATAACAAATAACAGCTCCAGGATTGCATTCTTCCCAGATTATACGAGAGAAGTTCAGAAGGCAAGACAATCATTTGAGCAAATCAAAAAACAGCTGCGCTCTTTGAACATTAAATATGGGCTAATTTTCCCGGCCCAACTGAAAATCTTCCACGAAGGGACAACGGTCCATTTCACCGACCCGAAGGAGGCCTGGAAATGGGCGGAATTACACATAGAAGGCGACTGGAGACTGAACCGAAGAAACAGAAATGTGCACCTTGCCAACCCACCAGCCAGGGAACCCCCCCGACCAACTTCCGGTCCGGGATGACAACCTACCGCTAGCTGTGGGGGAGGGTTAAGATAACGATCGAAACAACAGCAACCATCTAGACAGCGGTACCGACTTGATGTGAAACCAACCTCGGATGTGTACCAGGCATCAAGGTAACTGACATAGTTGAAAAGTTATACGGCGGCTGTTTCAGACGAACACACACCCCCCATAGTTTTTCGTGGAAACAGTTGTAAAAGCGATAGAAACAGTAAGAATTGTTAAGGGCAATCTGAGCGGATACTAGTTGAGCTCGGGTTGATGTTCGGGCGGCAGGTACTTCATGTTGGGGCGGAGTATGGGGAGGGAACAAGGGAGTTTGAATTTGTACCAGAAATTGTTTATACAGTTCATTGTTTTTGGTTGGCCCGTGGTCTCAATCGGGCTCAAATGTTTATACACGCTGTGGATCAGGGTCTTGCTGCCTCCGGGGGTACAAAATTAAATGTTATAGGACACATGTATCACACTCGGCGACAGCCAACTCCCAACCGACATGATGGAGTCCATTAATAAAAATAATACGAAATCCATCAAACTGATGACATGGAACGTGAATGGGCTGGGTAATAGCATTAAGAGACGCCTTGTATTGCAGCATTTGAATCGACACACACCAGATGTAGCATTCTTAACCGAAACACACCTAGCAGGAACTAACTGCAACCTCTTCAGACGGTCCAATTACCGAACAGCATTACACGCGGGCTTCTCTATGGGGGCCCGTGGTGTACTAATCCTAATACACAAACGCCTGATCTACTCACTGTCACACAGGACCCAGGGGGTAGATATGTGCACATGACTGGGACTCTCTGGGAACGCACCGTATCCATGCTAGCCATCTATGCACCACCAACACTACTTACCGCCCTAATTGAAGACATAACTCCCATAATCACAGCCGAGCCCTCGAACTTGGTGATAGTGGGGGGAGACTTCAACGATGTCATGAATCCGGAACTGGACCGCACGCATATTCGTGCAAGAAATCCCTCCACTCGGACTAAACTCGCTACTTTTGTGGATGCACTGGGACTAAAAGATGTGTGGAGACATCTCCACCCCAATACGAGAGAATACTCTTTCCTCTCGGGGGCACATGCCTCTATGTCACGGCTGGACTATTTCTTCCTCCCAGCCTCCGAACTACACTTAGCTAACGATACACAGCTTCTACCCAGAGGCATATCAGACCACTCTCCGCTCATATTAGAACTCTGCACTGACAGTCCGGTCCCTCCGCCCACTTGGAGACTAAATAGTTATTATCTGGGCTTCCCCGAACTAATAGAAAAGGCCCAAAATGTTACAAAATTGTACTTCGAATTAAATGCAATGTCCGTGGGAAGTCCGATAACCGTATGGGAGGCATATAAACCAGTCCTAAGAGGAGAACTCATCTCCTGGATCGCCACCCACAAAAAAAAGCAGACGGAAGCACTCCGAGAAGCTGAGATACGAGTGCAAAGGGCAGAGGTAGACCACCTATCCCAAAGCAAACCAGAAACACATTGTGCTTTACAGCTAGCACAGAAACAGCTGCCAATGTTGCTCTGGATAACGCAAAACAGGCGCACGCAGCAATACGTGCCAGAGTGTATGAAACCGGGGACAAAGCGGGTAAATAACTGGCATGGCTAGAGAAACGAGATGAGGGGCTCAGGCACGTCAGAGCAATAAAAGACACAGGAGGACATACTGATAACGGCAGATAGGGACATAGCGGAAGGGTTCGCATCCTACTACAAGGAGCTTTATAAAGCACCAACTACCCCCATTGATGCCACAGCCCTATCAGGAATTACCCACCCAGCACTAACACCCGACCAAAGTGCCCTGCTAGAGACTGATATCTCGGAGGAAGAGTTGTCTGCAGCCATGGCGGATCTCCAGTCCGGAAAAACCCTGCGACCCAATGGCTTCCCGGTAGAGATCTGGAAAAAAATAGGGTCTAACGTAATCACCCCACATTTACTAAAATGTACGAAACCTGCCAACGTGAGGGATCCCTTCCGTTGGACCTGAGACTGGCCACAATAGTAGTAATACCCAAAGCGGATAAGCCCCCAGATAGATGCTGTTCTTACAGACCTATCTCCCTTATCAATATTGAAACCAAGGCGCAGAAATATGGCAAAAATGGGAGGCCAAACGCTAGCCAACCGACTTCAACAAATCATCCCATCTCTAATTCATCCGGATCAGTGTGGATTTATGCCGCAGAGATCCACCCGTATGAACACACATCGGCTGCATACAGCAATAGAGAATGCGGGCACTATTCGGGGCCCACTAGCCCTATTGGCGGTGGACTTCGAAAAAGCGTTCAACTCAATTAACTGGGAGGCGATCTGGGAAATAATGTATAGAATGGGATTTGGACCCCAATTTATGAGCTGGGTCAAGCTACTCTATAAATCACCGTTAGCAGTCACAAAAGTAACCGGCCACGTATCAAGACCCTTTGAGATAGGAAAGGGAACCAGACATGGATGCCCATTGTCTGCTATGATTTTTGCAATAGCAATCGAACCACTCGCGATAATATTGAGAAATAATGAAACATGGCAAGGCTTCCGTTGGTCAGAAAACTGGGAGGACAAAGTGTCCCTGTACGCGGATGATTTGCTGATATACCTGTAAGATCCTGCCCCATAGTGACTACCGTACTGCAGACGTATGGTGCTTTCAGCGGACTATGGGTTAATTGGGCAAAATCCACCCTGTTCCCACTGACGCAGGTAGAGGGAGCAATACCATCCCGATGCCCCTACCAGGTAGTGAGGGAACAGTTTAAATATCTTGGTATACTAATAACAAATAACCTGAATGATTATACCACCAGGAATTTGCAACCAGTGATGACAAGGCTTATAGAGGACACCCGACACTGGTCGTCCCTTCCGTTGACGCTACTTGGTAGAGCAGCGCTCTTCAAAATGATGTCCCTGTCCCGATTATTATATGTGCTACAGAACGCTCCGCTATATATTCCCCCTAATATATTCAGAAAGATAGACCAAGCACTCTGAAAACTGCTGTGGAATAACGGCCGCCCACGCATAGCACTCGCCACACTTCAAAGATCCGTTTGGGAAGGCGGAATAGGACTTCCCCGAATAGAGACGTACTACTGGGCCAGCCAACTGACAATAGTGAATGACCAATTGCACGGAGACACAGCTGCACCACACAACAAATCACTAGAAGATGGCACTCCCGAGAGGCCGATCATGCAATATCTCTATGGGAAGAGAGCCCGAATACTTAGCTCCAACATGCGCGCACATATAACGCAAATCTGGGCAGAGGTACACAGGTTTGTGGGGTGGGAAAATAAGCTATCACAAGCCCAACCAGTCTGGAATAACAGAAACCTCCCGGGAGTATACACGCTTCCGAAATGGCCGACCTGGGCTCAACATGGAACATGCACAGTGGGTGACATTGTGAGAGAAGGCAGCGTAATTCCATTCACGGAACTGGCGGCCCACCTCGCACTTCCCCAAACTGAACAGTATCACTATATCCAACTACAGCACGCACTACAGGGCATTCTCCCCGAGATGGCCTCCCTACCGGAATACACCCCAATAGAGAGAAACCTCTTCCCCAATCCATTCACTCACAAAGTGACATCGACCCTGTATAGCGCCATAACTTCCTTTGGTACGACAGAACTGCTAGCGTTACAAGCCAAATGGGGGGCAGATGTGGGTGCAATATTACCGGAGGAATAGGTCACGTCACTGATGTTCCCAAGGGAAGTAGCCATATCATCAAGGCTTAGACTGATTCAATTAAAGATATTGCACAGAATATACTACCCTAGGGTTGCCCTCTACAAATGGGGAAAGATAAATGATCCATCTTGTTTGCGATGTAAAACAGAAGAGGGTTCTTTCTTCCATATTTTGTGGGACTGTTCACGCATTCGACAATTTTGGGGGGCATGCTGCAATGAACTATCTAGAGTCATGGGTAAGACGATCCCTATGGACCCTAAGCTTTTACTACTGGGAATGGACGATGAAATTGAGTTGTCAAGATACGAAAAGCTGCTGTTCTCTACCTCAACCGCTCTGATTAAACGAAATATTGCTCAAAAATGGGGGTCGGACCTGACACCGAGCTATGAACAATGGGTGACGGACGTCGATATATGTATAGCAATGGAACACAGGGTTTACTCGGCCAGAGGATGCCCAGCCAAGGCGCAGAAAATATGGCAAAAATGGGAGGACGCCCACTGAAGCCTCCAACAGACAATCGTTCAGCAGGACAGAGTTGAGATACATCAGGTGCCCTAGGGCACTCACAGAAGAGGGAAAAAGGAGGCGACCCCTACATCGGGGCAAGCGTACCCTGACTTAATCTTCTATGTGTAATGAGAGGAATGCTTTATGATTTGTGAATTATGATTGTCTTCTTCTTTTCCAAGGCCTATATCAGCAGTGTGCTTGTACTGTAGTGTTTTGTTTTTGTGTTTTTTTTTCTTTTGTTTAAATAAATAAAATAAAATATGTGATTAAAAAAAAAAAACATGCTTCCATATGTTGTTTTGAGTAGGCCAGTACATTGACCCCATATGCATACACATAGCTATAATGAACAGGTTGTGGCTTCAAATCCACTTAGTTTTGCTTGTGTGTTTGCTTAAGAGAAGAGACAAAACAATGATGATGTTCCATCCTTGAATGAGGGGCTTTGGGCTTTGCCGGAAGCTGTGACTGATAATTTGGCCAGAGATTAAGCAGCAAGAAGCTAAAAGGGGAGGTGCACGCCTTATCGTTTACATGCAGCATACAAATGAGGGGAGAACTTTCCACGTTATACAGGTAAGGGCAGAAGCAGGGTTTTGCCTACAGAGTGACTTCTTATGGTAAGGGGATTTCCAAGCCAGAGGCCCTATAAACATGCCGCAAGGCCACAAATCGGTGCTTCCTGCTGATGCCATGCTAGAGGCGATGCCCATGTGAAAGGGTGTAAGCTCTTATCTGCACGTTAGAATCATGCACTTTTTTTTTACTTGAATGATTAATGTGCAACAATTCTGATCTTTTAGTATCTTGATGCAGTGCTATTGTGCATTGCATAGAATATTGTGATATATTGAAATCCAAATGATTGTTGATTTAAGCTTTTGGTTTATTCTTCAGTGGTAGATTAGATTTGAATACCTTTTATATAGTGTTGCTCTAGGTGGATTGAGCATTGTGTTTTGTCTTTAGAAGTGTTGGACTTTTTCCTTAGCAGAAAGGAGAATGCTGGACAGGGCTTTCCAAAATGTAAATGTGAATTGAGCCCCACATTGATGTGGAAAGGGTTTTATGTGTTAGAAATGTGAATGAAGCACCATGATTAGGGTATTGATGTAAATTGGTTCAATTAACATTACCTACCGAACAAATGTGGCAATAAATAGCAAGACAATTCGAGGGTAATTTGAAGATGGCAAAAATGTTGGATATGTTGGAACAATGTATAACATCACCCTCTGTGATAGTGTTAATGGGGCAAGTACGTGTTTTAGTTACTTTAGGCTCGTTTTCATTAAGTTTAGCTTCTTCCCTCATGGCCTGTACAAAAGACCTCTTTGGCCAGCGTCATTGGAGCCACTGATTGTTTTCTAAGTTCTGACAACAGTGCTCTGTTGAAAATACTCATCATTGTAGAGAAATCCATCTCCATAACAGGTTGGACCGAATCATTCAACTCCCACCCCCCACCCCCTTGCAGGCTTATTGCCCCCCAAAGGGTTAAGGGACAGGAAATCAGTCAAGTTGTCATAACAGAAACTGCTAGGGATGGATGCATCTCTCTTCCCAAATATCTTCCTTCCCGAGCCCTTCGCTCATCCGCCTCCAACTCCCTCAGGGTTAGCCGCTTCTCGAAGCAACGAGCTGGGGGTAGATCTCTCTCCGCGGCAGGGGCCTCCCTCTGGAACAGCCTTCCTGCCTCCCTGAAACTTGAGGAGAACCATCTCCGGTTCCGGAAGCACCTCAAAACCTTCCTCTTTGCTTCTGCTTTCCCTCTCCCTCTCCCCTGCTGAACTGCTAATTAATTTTCACTGAAACTGCACTGATCCTGCAACTGGACCACTCTAAACGGCCTCGGTCCTGGGCCCTGCCACTCTCCACTTGCACTGATGCCCTGGAACCCCTTTGCACTGCGGGACTGTCTCTGTATCCCTACAGCCACCTCCTCCCCCAGCACTTGTTCTGCACTTACCTCACACTTGCCACCAGCTGGTCCTATTTATTTATTTATTACGTACGCCACTTACCTTGTACTGCACTTTTCCCCCTCCCCTTCCCCCTGCACTTTTTCCCACTCCCCTACCCCTGCACTTGCGCGATCTGAATGACACCTGGCCTAGTAGGATCGTTGTCTGTCTCCCCTTGTCCCGCACTCCCTGCCTCGTCGCGCCTTGAAACACTTGTGTATAGGCGCGTTACAAATACCATATCATATCATATCACATCCAATAGATCACTATTAGCCGATATGTCCCCTTTAACATTATCAGAAATAGGTATTTCTAAATCAGCAAAAAGGGGTTGAGATGGGTCAATTTGGTCTTCAATGGTTTTACAATCAGCGGAGCATTCCTGCGCACACTGCAGTAAAGCTTCCTCTTCGTCACTCGCTAAGAGTAAGGGGCAGGCTACAGCCCTAGCAAGACCCACGCGTCGGGTGCTGACCGCATTGAAAAAGTCAGCCCCTGCATCCTTTTTCATTTGTGGTAATTTATTTTTCCGCATATTTAATTCAAGGTGTAAGAACAAAAGCAGGTCCTGCAAGTTAACACCCTTACTTTATCACACTTACTATTAAGTAAAAGGATCCCACTGCCCTGCCACCGCCAGCCCAACAGCCACTTACTATGGCACTTCCGATACGCGCACGCGGTGCACGCGCGCCTCACTATATGTAGAAATTGAGGAGCGAATGTTAGGCGGTGCAGTGGGCGGGGTCACACTGGGGAACCTAAAGTGAATGAGAATAGCTAGAGTAAGTAACACGATGGCGGACGTATAATACACAGACCACGAAACACGGTTTAGATCACCGTTAGAGATCAAAGTTACAGCCAATTAAAGTTCTTTACTTGGTGCTTGAAGTCCAACAAGAGGCAGTGTTGTGCTGAAGGACAGGCAAACAGTTCTTCTTGCAGGCGGCAGCTTAGTACAAACGAAGCAGCAGGGCTCTCCAAAAGCTCCGTTCCAGCCCAACAGCCACTTGCTATGGCACTTCCGATTCCAATACTTGGGTTGAATCCCCTCTCAAAGCGATGTGTCCCGGCATGAATTGCTTGGTGAAATTAGTGAAATTAGGGTTTATATAGGGTCTGTGGCTCAGCGGACTAATGCATCCACTACAGGTTCGAATCCCGGCAGGCCCACTCAGCCCATCATCTTTTTGAGGTCGATAAAATAAGTACCATTAAGATGGGTAACAATAAAACATCTGCTGTCAATAGCACCAAGATGCCCCTCTGGGGGTGAACATGCGCTCTACAAATATACCTGTTATGTTATATGTAAATAAAATACTTTTTTACAAGGTTGGTCCCTCTTGACTTTTGGGATACATTGGTACAGTAAATGCTAATCAACAGCACTGTGTTATGTGATGCATTTTTGTCTCTCTCCTTGTAAACTTTGTTTTGCCAAATCTCTCTGTCCCTACCTATGTGCAGTAGGATGCGTAACAATATTTGACGTGGAAGTGTTGCAGAATTCACTTCCTCAGGTTTGAGGGTTGTTTGTGTATTTATCTGTGACAGTGGAATGGGAAGAGAAACATTCTGAAGCCCACATACTCTAATATCTAATCATTGTAGCAAGAGCACAAATTAGCTCTGCCCTGGTCTGGGGTAGATGTCCTCTGTGGTCCAGTTCAGTGGCTGATAGCTTCCCCGGTCGCATTACAAGAATGCTGCAACATTTCCCTGACAGAAGCTAGGGGACAGGACAGAGTTCTTACTGGCTGGGTGTGATCCCATGTGGACACGTGACAGGATAGAACAGGAGGTGGAGAATAGATCCCCTTAGGAACAAGACTGTTGTGACTTGATTAGGATGGGGTGTTGCGGACTAAAGTAAGGACCTCAGTACAGGTACCCAGACCCAACCTGTAGAGAAACCCAGGTGGCCAACCTCATTGTAGAAGCTTTGCTGCCATTCCCATCTCGCATACACATGGCTCTTAGACCCAGGCAACAAGGTCTCCTAGGAGTTGAGGACAAGAAGCAAAAGTTTTGAATCCTCATGCCAAGGAGCCAAGAAGGAGGTGTGGGGACACTTAAACACCCACAAGACTGTGAGTGAGAGTGACGTGAGAATGTATCCCGGACAGGAATCCCTAAATATAGGATTTTGAAACCCACAGACCTTTTGTAGAACCCCAAAAATATATTTGCTACACGCAGCAACTACGTTGTTGAAGTCAAGGAGAAGCCATCCTGGATAGCGTTGGGAAGGACACACAAAACCTTCTCACCATCCAGACAGAAAATAACCGGAAAAGCATCTATTGTGCAGTGATATGTAGCTTTTGATACAATTCCCAAACCATAACACCAGAGAGAGAGAGACAATGAGTGCCAATCCTAAGTTTGAGACTTGGGTGAATCCCATACCCAAGAAGTACAAGCATGTGCATCTGTACAGAAGAGTTCCCCAATACAAACTCCAGCTATGCCTTGCTCACCAAGGTGGCTAAGTACTTGAGGGGGATGAAGATAGTACTGTCTGGCTTTACAGGAAGAGTCGCCAGATTGGAAGGCAGGAAAGGTTAAGCGCAGAGAAGCTCAAACGACCAGAGGGATAGATTAGTAGTAGATTCTGAGGTTACAATCAAATGAAAGCAAATGTCAAGAATATTCATTGACCTTGAAACCAGGTGTCTCGTCAGCACCCTATTTATAATCTGTTTGGAAGATGCTGTATTTGAAAACACATTTTTAACAGCTTCGTTCCTCAAAATCCAATATTGAATGTTGTGTTATAAAATAGAATTTCCTGAAGTGTATTTAGCATCTAGTTTGTACCCTGCCCTGTATCCTCAAAAAATAAGTCCACTGGAGAGTAAATACATCGCTCTACAAGTTGAATCTATATGGACCAATATATAGGGGAAATTGGGGCATTAATCAGCCTGAAAAAACAGTGGCACCTGTGATACAACAGTATGGAAAGAGCTCAGTCCCACGTGAGGTTATCTGATGAGCAAAGGGAGGAAGGAACATCGGGTGGAGTTGTCAAAGCTGGAAAATAGACTGAAATATGATGAATGATTTCCAAGGATTGTTAGACAAAGAAAAGGTTTAAGTGGAAAACGCATCTAACTCATAAAATATATTATGCCCTTTTCAGACTAACTACTTTGAACAAGGTGAGAGGTGTGGTAGTCTGTTGTCCCACAAATTGCCTAGAAAACTACATGGCTATCGCTGAGATTCAACTAAATGGTAAAGAAAATCCCAAATACCCCTTTAGGAAAGTTAACAAAGAATTTAGAAACATTTTGAAAATCTAGAATACTTGGGACACTGTAGGGTTTATCTTGATGCTAATCTCCATAGGATTCCTGATCAAGCAATTTGCAAGGAAGATAAGGAAATACTGATTTGCTTCACTGGATTTTGCTTAGGGATTCACTGGCTAAGAAGAATATGTCAATCCCATTCCTTTTGAAGAAGGGAGGAGAGGAAACAGCTTGTGAGTGTTGTATGGCAATTATGTTGATCAATACTGCTAGTAAATTATAAGCTAAACTTAACAAAAAGACTAGAGAGTGTTCTAAACAAGCCGATTCATGCAGATCAAGCTGGATTTGTGATGAACATGAATGTGCCAGATAACATGAGTAGACTGCTACAAATGGTAAACAAAGGTTATGTGGAATACTATTTTATAGCATTTATATTATTAGATTCAAAGAAAGCATTCAACAGGATAGAGCAGGGCTCCCACTCCAAAACACTGTCAAGTATTAGCATTGTCCATGATTTCGTATCCATGACTAAACTGCTTCACCTGCCCCTACGGCTTCAGCAAACATTTTTAACTGTGGAGAAGGATGAGTCCTGGCTGCCCACTCTAACCCCTGCTCTTCATAGAGGCAACAGAATCTTTGGCGGTCAGGATCAGAAGTGTGACAATATTGAAGGGATGGTTTATGTCGGGGTGATGTAAAACAACCGTAGCTATACTCTGATGATCTTTTATTACAGAACATCCCTGCTTCATTGAATGCCCTGATGCAGCAATATTAAGTAGAATCTCGGGTTCTAAAATCAGTGGATATAAATGAGGCCCTACCGGTTTCCTCCATGTGCTAGAGACACCTTCTTAATGGTTGGAGCCTCAAATGGTTTCCAGAGAGGATTAAATACCTTGAAATATTGGTTACGGAGGATTTATCTTAACCATGAGTCGATAGTCTAGGATAAGTGCAATTCAATCTAACTCCATGTTGGGAAAAGTAGATTCGCTTAAGATAGTTATTGTACCCAAGTTAAACTACATTTCAATGGTGCTACTCCCCATGCCAAGAGACATCAACATTCGGTTTAATTGTTTATTTGCAGCAAGAAACCCACCCACACGCCTCTCACAAAAGTTCAGTTACCATAGGCCCTTGGTGGTCTTGAGCCTACCGAACTTTTAAACACCCTAATTAGCTTTTAACACACATGATATTTCCAAGTAGTTAAGACATTAAGAAGATCGGCTGGTATGAGAAGAGGTTTGTGAATCTATCCCACCGGGCCCCCAAGTGTTAATCATCAGAGAGGAAGAAAAGAAGTGTGGGGAACCCTCTGACTGTGTCGATCCCGATTCACTGGGGAGTCAGCCAGCCACTAAGACAAATCTGCGCTGAAATTAGCATTGTGCCCTTTAGAGTAGTAAATTAGCAGTAATACATCTTGTGGTCAATCCTGCACAGTTGCCAGGGCAGCGTGTGCCTGCCCAGTCACAAATGTTCAATATATAGCCATTTCATGAGCATCAAATTCCTCAGCCAGTTTAAACAAGCCTTGGCAAAGCCAGTAGTTTCGGCATTTACAGTTGTTCTTTGCATTTCACATTTAGAAGTGGTGGTGTGGACTGGAGGTGTGGTGGTGGGTGCTGCATAGGTGTGGGGGTGTGGAGTGGTGTCATAGAGTTGTGTACATTCATGGAGGAGTGGTGATGTTGAGTCGGTGTGTGGCATATTTGTGGACGTATAGATATGTATAGGTCATGGTGTTCTGGAGTGGTGTAAGTAGGTGTGTTGTGGTGTGGAGGGGAACAAAGGTTTGGACGGGTGGAATTGTGTGGAGTGCTATGAAGGAAGCGGGACAGTGTGGTGTATAGTGGAGTGGTGGGATGTTATGGACTGGTGTGGAGGGCAGATTATAGGGGTGGTGGAGTGAAGGTGAGGAGGTGTGGAGTGGAGGTGCTGTGGCATGGTCATATGGAGGTGTGGGATGTGGCGTGGAGTTGTAGGTGTGTGGTGTGGTGGTGCCATGAAGTAGTATTGTGTAGAGTGGTATGGTGGTGTGGTGTTAAGGGTGTAGAGTGGTGGTGGTGTCAAGTTGTTTGGGTGGTGCCGTGGTCGACTGCCCACAGCAGAATATACCTACCTGGTGCCCTGCCTTCCTACGCCACTGCCCCTACAGAACAATGTGCTGTCTAGAGACAGGAGAACCAAAAAACAAACCTTACCTGGCCGTGTATCCACATCATGGCCCTTTCCATTGTTGTATTTTTAAAAATGTGTTGTTTTTATTTTGTAAAGGAATTTTGGCTTGCTTGCTTCAAGCACACCTGAATTCCTTCAGAAAGAGACCCAAGCCATCTGTGAAAACATAACCATGGTGTGAGGGTCACGATTACAACCAGGTAAGATTTTGTTTTTAGTATGTTTCTTGGGACAGCAGGTTGAGCAGGCAGGGCACTCTCGGAAAGTGGTGGGTCATACGGGCATGGCCAGAAAATGGGGGTCTGTGAGGAAAAAATTGAGGGTATTTGAGGAAACAAGGTAGAGAGACTGGGCTCCCCTGCTGCACTGAGATGGGAATTGAACATCTGGGACTGAGCAGGAACAAAGGAAGGATCACTGTGCAACAAAACTGAATGAAAGCATGTAATTTCAAAGGCAACTTAGGATTGGCCCAATTAAAGTAAAACATCTGCACATTGGTTTAAAATGCAGAAGGTCACTTACATTAACACATTTTGCATTTTCTGTGACATGTCACCTACATTGCTGGTTGCCACACCAACTAGATATTCTGGTTTCCAGCACCCTATCTCTCTTTCCCTTTTGTGCCATAAAAATGTGCAAAAACCAATAAATGGATGATTGACTGGGTAGGACACAGTAAATACATTATCCTATAGTTTCCACTTAGTTGAGGTAAAAAACAAGCAATATTCTCAGAAAGAAGGACATAGAATAAATTAACATATCCACGTTTCTTCTATGTCCTCCTCTACCTCTCTATACTATGCTTCCCTACTCCCCAGTTAAAAGTCACTCCAGGCTCATTCATTTCTCTATTCACAGCCCTTCCCCTTGAAGTGTAACAACTGTGTTCTGTGCCCTGCTTGCTCCATTATCTCTATTGTTTGCAAATGTGACCAAAGACCTTGCCGTGCAAAGCTCTTTACTCCAGTGAGCCCTTTCGAATTGATTGTGTCCTCCCACATATTCCTCGTCTTTTGATATCCTTCCCGCTCAGCTGCTTTGGAAATTTTTTCTAGACAGGGGGTGCTGTGTGCTGTCTCATCGAGTCGATGTCCTGCGAGGGACTCTGTTCGATTGTCAATGTCCTCATCAGTATAAGTAGTGCATGCAGTGCTCATTGGCTTCAGTTCTGTTTTTCTGAGCTTTTGCTTTGAAGAATTTCGGCGTGCTTCGGTTCTTCATTGAACTTTGTCACTAATTTTCTATATGAAAATGTCTTCACAGTCGGCTCAATCAATGCCTAAGACTAGCTTCAAGAAATGCCAAGACTGTGGATCGAAGATATCAATCACTGACCCCACCGCATTTGCCTGTGGTATTTAGGAACTGAACATTGTACCTCCGAGTGGAACTCTTGTCAGGCAATGACCGACAAGGCTCTAAAGTAGCATAAAGGTAAATTGGCGGTGGGTAGTGTGAGAAACCAGAAAGTGTCTCACCCACTAGTACCTGGGGATCTGTCACGCAGGTGGCCAGGACATGGCCATCACTTTTGGATCCAGTTCCTGTTAGTGGACCAGTGCAGGAGGATCACCTGGGTGAGGGATCTTCAGGGAGTGGGACACTGGGTGGCGAGAGGCTGGTATACACTTCTCTGTAATACCTTTACCCCATCCTACCAGGTAG